>NC_090398.1:13384935-13724935 GCF_036365525.1 Heterodontus francisci | reverse complement strand
ATTTCACCCCTTCACTTTCTATACTCCTCTCGGCTTTCTGTAGTAATGAGTTCTCCAGTGTCAGACATAAGCTTTCCTTTTCTGCCTTATCTTACCCTGTGGGCTCCTTGATATCCATGGGGCTCTAGGTTTGGCCACCTCACCCTTTTGCTTTGTGGGAACATGTTTACACTGAAACCCTTGAATCTTCCCTTTGAATGCCTCCCTGCCCTTACACTGATTTACCTTCAAGTAGCTGTTTCCAGTCCACTTTTGCTAAACCACTCCTCAGCTGAGTAAAAGTTTCCTTGCCCCAATTGAGAACTCTAACTCCTGTCCTATCTCTGTCTTTTTCCATAATTATGTTAAAACTGACTGAATTATGATCACCAGCATCAAAATGCTCTCCCACTGCCACACTCCTTCCACCTGCCCATCTTCATTTCCTCAAGCTAATTCTAAAACTGTGTACTCTCTTGTTGGACTTGCTTCATACTGGGAAAGAAAGTTCCCCGGAATGCACCTCAAAAATTCTGCTCCCTCAATTCCTTTCAAACTGAAACCATCCTAGTTAATATTGGAATAATTAACATCCCCTACTATTGTTTTTGCACTTCTCAGAGATTTGCCAACATATCTGCACTTCTATCTCCCTCTGACTGTTTGGGGGTCTACAGTACACTCCCAGCAGTGTGATTGCCCCATTTTTGTTCCTTAGCTCAATCCATATGGCCTTATTTGATGAACCTTCCAACATATCATCCCTCCTCACAGCTGGAATAGTTTCCTTGACCAAAACTGCCTCTCACCCTCCTTTCTTATCCCCCTCCCTATCATGTCTGAGAATCCTGTAACCAGGAATTTGAGCTGCCATTCCTCTCCCTCCTGTAATAGCTATGATATCATACGGCCACGTGTCTATCTGCACCCTCAGTTCATCTGCTTTATTTGCTATGCTCCTTGCATTGAAATGGATACCCTTGAGCACTGCCAAACTATTTTTTTAAATTTTCTAACCCTCGTTTCCTCTGTCTTCCAGACTCATCCATTAATTTTCTGCCTTCCATTTTAATTTCTGATTTTGTCCTAGATCAGTTCACCCTCAGGTCCCCATCCCCCTGCCAAACTAATTTAAACCCTAGCAAAACGTTCTGCAAGGAACTCAGTCCTGGCTCTGTTCAGGTGCAACCCATCTGGCCTGTAAACATCCCATCTGTCCCCAGAGCCGGTCCCAATGTCCCAGGAATCTGAAGTCCTCCCTCCTGCACTATCGTTCCAGTCTCGCAGTCATCGGTCTTATCCTGCTATTTCTCTACTCAATTGCACGTGGCACTGGGAGTAATCCGGAGATTACTACTGTTGAGGTCCTACTTGCTAATATCTTACCTAGCTCCCTAAATTATGACTGCAGGACCACATCTTTCTTTCCACCTATGTCGTTGGTTCTGATGTGAACCACGACTGCTGGCTGTTCACCCTCCCCCTTCAGGATGCTCTGCAGCCACTCAGTGACATCCTTGACCCACTGAAACGCCTTCCTGTTCCCCTGACGATTGAATCGCCTATCACTCTGGTTCTTCCAGTCTTCGCTGTACCCCCCCTGTGCAGCTGAGCCACCGGTGGTGCCATGGACTTGGCTCTGGTTGCACTCCCCAGGTGAAGCATCACTGTCCTCGATATTCAGATCTGAAAACCTGTTGGAGAGTGAGATGCACTCAGGGGTCTCCTGCACTACTAGCCTGATTCTTTTTGACAGTGTGATGGTCACCCATTCCCTCTCGCCCTGCATACTCTTAAGCTGTGGGGTGACCACATCAGTAAACATGCTATCTACATAGGCCTGATCCTCATGAATGCACTGCAGTGTTGCCAGCTGCCGCTCAAGTTCCAAACCTGGAGCTCAAGCTGCTTCAATTGATGACCCTTCTGGCACAAATGGTTTTCCAGGATAAGGGAGACATCATGGAGCTCCCACATAGCACAGGAGGTGCACTCTTGAGGTTGACGCAACCTGCCATTCCTTTATTTATTAGTAGACTATTTGCTACTGCTAAAAAAACCTTACCAGTACCACAACAGTTTAGAATTATTAATACAACCTTACTAACACTGACACATCCAACTAAAAATCAATGTAGTTCACTAGTTAAAATAAACCTTAGTCAAAATAAAATACCAGCTCCTCACTTGTTTCTTATTATTAAGCTATTTACACACGCACCCTTACAGTAGTGTACGAACCCAGCTATTTAGAGTTGTTCCCTAACAGCAGTAATTCACCGACCAATCACCTCGCAGATTTCCTGTGACGTCACTTTTCACTTGGTTTTCAAAATCAGGTGCGCCTGGACTTCTCTCCGTTGCTCTCCCAGAAGGTAAGTGCTCTAGGCCGCGATCCTCAGGCTCTGCAACCGCTCCTTGCTCCATGTTCTTTCCGCAGGTCCGCTCCATTAGCTGGCCAGCACTTCACAGTCCCAGCAGCGCCACTGGGATCGGAGGTCACTGCTGGGACTGAACCCAGCTACAGCAGGATGATGGCCGCGGAAACAGAGGTTTTGGGGCCTCACAGGCGACAATCTGCTGGGCCCAGGCGAGGCACGAGGTACGGTTGGGAGGGATGGGGGACTTTATTTCAGTGGGAGCATTTGGAGATTCAGGGGGTGCCCTGTGTGGGACATAGGGTGGACGGAGATGGCACAACACACCTGCCACCCAATTTTATGCCCCTGACCCTCGACCTCCTGTCACAAGCTAGCTCCTGTGTGGAGGCTGTAAAATTCTGACCTCTTTATCTCGCTCCCTGTTGTCGTGTATTGAAATTGTAATGGCAATATCCATTGTGCACTCTAGAGGCTGCTGGAGAGCACACATGCCAGCAAAGAGAAAGTGTAACTAAGACAGAATAAAGTGAAGCCTTTATGTTCAGCTGCAACAGTCTTTGTCTCTCTGACTTTGCCTCATATCCGATAGCAAACTCAATTAAACCTCACCCAGGTCCCCAAGACATCATAAAGGCAACATACTAAACAGAAAAGGGAAACGTTGCTTTCAGGTTTGAACATTTTGGTAGCTTTTGTCTATTTGTGCGGTCAGCACTTTAAGTTAGAGACTGTTAGAGTGACACAGAGGAAGCTTGTACAGTTCATGCTCACACACTGATCTCTCCAAAATAACCATCCAATCCATTAAAAATACATAATCTGGGATCATTGCAGAGAAATTTTGTCTGCAAGGACCGTGATCTCAGATCCTTTATCACTGCATTACTGATCAGTATGGTGTTGTTTATGCCCAGTCTGCCACGTTCTAATGTGCATTCAGAGCCATCATTCATATTCACACATTGGCAGAAGTGGCTACAACACTTCAAAGATACAACGGCAGGTTTCACAATCACAGACGGCATAAGGAAAAGGGCCTTACTTCTACACTATGGAGGTGACGAATTAGAAGGTATCTTTGAGACACTTGTGCCTGAGCAGATTGACTATAACTCAGGAAAAATGCAATGAACATCTACTTCACGCCACAGAAAAACACATATACGAAACCATTGTCTTCCGACGCACTGAACAAGGAGAAAATGAGACAATTGACCAATAATGCACGTGACTGAGGCAACTAGCAACCAGATGTGATTTCAATGATGCTGAGCATCTCAAATGGGAAATAAAAACACAGGTAATCGAAGTTAGTCTCTCCAGTAAACTACACTGAAAAACACTTGAGAAAGACAGAAAGCTTTCAGAGCTGCTGGAGTTAGCAAGATCACTACCGCTTTCGAAGTCCAGAGCTACTGATGTTGAGGCTAACAGTAACTACTGTGATGTGTTTGGTTCTGTATGTTGTCACTGTATAGAGACTAGCCAGAGATGTTCTCAGGCTGTCGCATTTATACGTTAGTATTTATTTCATAATAGCTATATACACTCCTCACTAGCCTGTATGTCTCCTTCAAAAGCCACGCTTTAATTGTTCTTGAGGTTCTCCAATATGATCTCTTGTCTCACCATGGTGGGCAGTATTCTTTACATGCTGCCAAGGTTAACCCTCTGACACCCTTATACTCTATCTACCCATAAGTCTTTATCCCAATATATATTTACATCAATTCACTATTTTATTTACATACTACCCCATCTCCCCGCAAGTCTCTGACTTCATAGATTCAACTTATCAGGTGGCCTCGTAACTCTCCCTGATCTTGTTGTGGTCAGATCTTGGAGATTGGTAGTCTTTCTGTGATCCCATGTGTCTTGACTTGGACAATCTTCATTGAGGTTTGTAGTATTCGGTGCTGTTTGAATTTCCAGTTCATCATCTGAGTTGTCTAAATGTATGACCGATTGAAGTCTTTGATATAAACGAATAAAATTCCTTCTATTTCTGCAGATGGAGCCTTTTGGAGTTCGTAGTAGATAGGAGTGCTGTTGGTTCTCATCTTTCTGGGGAATTACCCCTTCTCTATTTTGGTATCATACCCATACTTTTTGCCCTTCTGACAACTTTGGTAGTGTTGTCGGATACTATCTGATCAAGTATACAATGTGCAGTTAAAAACTCTGATGACTGTTTCAGTTGTTGTTGTGTACATCCATTTAACCTGGAACCACCTTGAGAAGTAATCAACTATAATTAGATAGGATCTTCCATCAAAGAAGAATAAATCCATTGCCAACCATTCCCATGGTCTAGTTGGGAATTGGGTCTAAAGTAGAGGTTCTCTTTGATCTTGTCTGTGTACCTGACAAATTTGTTGGACTCGCTTCTTCTCACGTTCCCTGGCCTTGTAGCAATTGTGTAGGAACATGCTGCATTTCTCTTCCTTGCTCTGGTAATCTTTGAGTTGCATGGTGGACTGTGCTGTGTTGTACAGGTTCTTTCTGGTGAATCCATACTCTGCAGTGCTCAGGTAAGGGTGGGAGGCTCTCTCTCTGTCCTGGCTCCTGGATTCTCGATGTTTAACCTCTACAATTTTATAATATGAAGGTTGTTTCAAGCTCTTCACACTGAAAAGTGAGAACTCCTGATTTCTGAGGACATGCAGGGGAAGATCATGCTTGACAAATCTCATTGCATTTTTTGATGAAGTAGCAGAGAATGTTGGTGAAGGGAGTGAGATGGATTTTGTTTATATGGATTTTAAGAAAACATTTGATAAGGTACCACATAAACTGCTGATTGATAAAATTGAGGCTCATGGAATAAAAGGGTCAGTGTCCAATTGGATAAAAAATTGGCTTCATACATGCCCTCCATCATAAGGTCAGAGGTGGGAATGTTCGCTGATGATTGCACAGTGTTCAGCATGATTTGCACCTCCTTAGATACTAATGAAGCCCATATGCATATTGTAACGACCGAGGCAGGAGCAATGCACTGTCAATTCAGTCCCATCACTCCACAGGTCGCAGTATATTATTAAAATTTTCCCACCCAATCGGAAAACAGCCAAATTAAACCCTCTAGTAACCCCCAGAATAAAACAGACCAAACCAGGTATCTGTAGACAACAACAAATTAACTATTTATTTGAAACTAAATATTAAACACTATGAAGATAGACTTGTGTCTAAAGACCTCATAACTTCTTAGTTTAACATAACTCCCCATTCACACACATATACTCAAAATCACAGTTAACCAGTTCCCTTTTTGAAATGATGTTTAAAAAAATTAGCTGTTTTCTAAGAATAAATAAATAACCAGCATATAAGTCTCTGTTGGTTACGTTCCTGATGGGTGAGATATTCTAATGTGGAAATAATCAAATGCCACTCAAGGTCTCCACGCAGACTTAATGAAGTAGTCTCTTGGTAGATAGGCATTCAAAACAATTCGGCTGCAGCAGGCAGTTCTTTCAATGATGAGCACAGCAATAGATCTACTTGAATTTTAAAAGTGACAGTCTGTCTCTCAAAATTTTACTTCAGCAATAGAAACAGTCTTCAAATGGTTACTGCCTCCTTAGACAATTAACCAGGCCTGTAGCTCATTGTAGAATTTTTTCTGAGAGAAATAGACAGCTCTTTTCCTCAGTAGCATGCTTTGCTGGTGAGTCTCTCTAAACTGGTTTCAGCTGGTTTTTACACACAGTTAAATTGTTACAGTACACCATGTGACCTCTCTCTCTCCTGCTGTGGCCTAGGAGCAGGTGCAGTTGGCAGGCTGTGCCTCGTAGTTTGTAAAGGCACACTATTTTAAACAGAGTCTTAAAGGCACACTGTTTTGATCCGAGGAGAAGATAAATACAGTCCCGTGGCACCTCTGCCCTTGGTGAAATGAAACATTACTCCAAAAATGTGTTTCATTGCAATTCAAAAAAAAAAGTAGAAACTGGGGAAAACACTCTCTCATTTTCCACATTCATGGCCTCATTCACTCGACTGAGAATTTACAGCATTTTTATTTGTACCATCGCCATTCATATCAGCTAACATGGTTAAATTCGTGACAGACCGTCGACGATAACATTGTTTTTCTCTGAAATAGGTGCAATTTTCGAAATGATAAAGCTGTAACAACAAAGTCCATTAAAACATTTGGACTTTTTTTCCTCAAAGGTTGCCCCATTCATCCCATTGCAACCTTCCAACCATAGTCTCCCAGTGTCCCGAAAATCCATTACCTCAGCCAGGTGAACTGCACAGCTATGAACACTGACCACTACTGGGTTCACTATTCTCTGAGAAGTTTCTCGAGTACCCATTAACCTGTGTGCTATCACTTCATACTGAAAAGAAAACAGTCCAGTGTAACAAAAACGGACTTTTCCCTATTTTGACATTTCCCCTTCAACACATTTGTCTCTGTAAGACACCTGGTGTTGCCCACTCTGCCCATACAGTCTTCTAAATGAGAAATTGGGTGGAAGTCTGCCTTCGTTACTGCATTGACTTTCCTGTAGTCTATGCAAAGTTGAGCCGACCCATCAGGTTTAGGCAACAAGATCACCTGTGAATTCCAGCTGTTCTGACTAGGCTCCACTAAGCTGCCCTCCCGCGTGCATTGGATCTCAGCTTTTACTTGGGCCTGGTTGTTTGGACCTAAGCAGCAAGGATGTTGTTTTAAAGGAACGGTTCTTCCTATACCCACATCATGTGTGGCTAAGGTTGTACATCCTGGCTTATCACTGCAGGCTCTTTCAAATGTTTTGAAAAGCCTGGTTAGGTCTTCATATTGTTTTGCCTCTAAGTGCAAAACCATGTTGTCCAATTTTCCTAGCCATTCTGTATTCATTAACCTGATAGTTGGAGGTTCAATCTGAGAATTGTCCAGGCCTCCTCGTGCCTCATCCTCACTATCCTTTTCCTTCTCAACAGTCCCGATTTTCTGACATACCTGCACTGGCTTATCCTCCTCCCTGCGATAATATTGCTTTAACATATTGATATGAAAGAACCGGTTCCTCTGCCGGTGATCAGGGGTGAAAATCAAGTAATCTACCTTACCCATCCTTTTAGTCAGTTACAGTTACAGTTACAGAGATACAGCACTGAAACAGGCCCTTCGGCCCACCGAGTCTGTGCCGACCATCAACCACCCATTGATACTAATCCTACATTAATTCCATATTCCTACCACATCCCCACCTGTCCCTATATTTCCCTACCTATACTGGGGGCAATTTATAATGGTCAATTAACCTATCAACCAGCAAGTCTTTGGCTTGTGGGAGGAAACCAGAGCACCCGGAGGAAACCCACGCAGACACGGGGAGAACTTGCAAACTCCACACAGGTAGTACCCAGAATTGAACCCGGGTCGCTGGAGCTGTGAGGCTGTGGTGCTAACCACTGCGCCACTGTGCCACCCTATAGAGTGTGTCACTCTATATGGACCACTGAACCATGCTTTTAATGGTTCTCACTGTAACGGTAACAACACTAATACTTCATCCCCTAGTTGAAAATTACAGCTTTTTGCATTCTTGTCTACTCATTTTTTCATATTGGCTTGGGATGCTTTAAGGTGATCCTGAGCCCTACAAAACTGCTTTGTAAGACCTGGCCAGTAATACTGTTGGCTTATACGTGATTTGGTCTTCCGACTTCCCCTATGTCCTGCAAAAGGAATGTCATGTGCTAACCTTAATAATCCCTGGTGATATTTATGTGGTACCACTATCTGTTCAACAACTGCCTAGTCTTTGTCCGCAGGTCTATGGGGCGAAGTCCATTTCCTCCTCAAAATCCCGTTTGCCATATAATTGCCTTCTGGAATTCCTTTCACCTCAGCTTCTGTCAGAGCTATCTGTGCCGTTCGGTATAACTCTGGATCAGCTTGTTGTGCTGCAATTATAGAAGATCTGTTAAACATTTCATTTGGATTATCTAAATTCCCAAATAATGTTTCAGATACTTTGCTGTCTGTTGTGGTGCCACGTTTACATCCTAAAATGGATCCTGTATCACCATTGCTCAGGTGACTACACAAGCGGGAAATATTCCTGGAACTTGTTCCTATAACTGTTCCATTTTGCGAACATCACTTGGTTCCCCTATAATTATAGGAGAAACTGATACTTTTGATCCAGCCAAATCATTGCCTCGGAGTAGATCAATTCCCTCTACTGGCAAACTGTGATAACTCCTACAGTTACCATCCTAGATATTAAGTCGCTCTCTAGGCGTACATTATATAAAGGTACGGGTATGTACTCCCGCCAATTCCATTAACTAAAACTTTAGCATTCAAGGCACTCTCTAGTGGAAACATTATATGTTTCCCCAGCAAGAGTGTTTGGGTTGCTCCTATATCCCAGAGTATAATGATAGGTTTTCATGCCTCACTTAAAGGATATGGAGTTACTTTCCCCTTTGACAAAAAATCATTATAACATTCGGGTATCTTATTCTTAAACTCTGCACTCACTTTAGCTTTTGTACCTGGTTTTGCAGCTGCCATTAAAGCTATAGCTGGGTCTGCTATAATCTCAGTCAGTTTTTTTTTCAATTTGTTTCATGGGATTTGGGTGTCACTGGCCAGGCCAGCATTCACTGCCGGTCCCTAAAAGCCCATGAGAAGGTAGTGGTAACCTGCTTTCTTGAACTGTTACAGTCCATGTGGGGTAGGGTAGGTTCTATTAGGAAGGGAGTTCCAGGATTTTGACCCAGTGACAGGGAAGGAACGGTGATATAGCTCCAAATCAGGATGGTGTGTGGCTTGGAGGGGACCTTGCAGGTGGTGGTGTTCCCATGCATCTACTGCACTTGTCCTTCTAGATGGTAGAGGTCGGGGTTTGGAAGGTTCTGCCTGAGTAGCCTTGGTGCATAGCTGCAGTGCATCTTGTAGTTGGTGCACACTGCTGCCACTGTGCATTGGTGGTGGAGGGAGCGAATGTCTATGAATGAGGTGCCAGTCAAGCGGGCTGCTTTGTCCTGGATGGTGTCGAGCTTCTTGAGTGTTGTTGGAGCTGCACCCATCCAGGCAAGTGGAGAGTATTCCATCACACTCCTGACTTGTACCTTGTAGATGGTGGACAGGCTTTGGGGAGTCAGGAGGTGAGTTACTCACCGCAGGATTCCTAGCCTCTGACCTGCTCTTGTAGTCACGGTATTTATATGACTACTCCAGTTCAGTTTATGGTCAATAGTGACCCTCAGGATGTTGATAGTGGGGGATTCAGTGATTATAATGCCGTTGAATATCAAGGAGAGTTGGTTCGATTCTCTCTTGGAGATGGTCATTGCCTGGCACTTGTGTGGCACGAATGTTGCTTGCCACTTATCAGCCCAAGCCTGGGCATTGTCCATGTCTTGCTGCATTTCTACACAGACTGCTTCAGTATCTGAGGAGTGAGAGGGGCAAAGTTTAGAGGGGGTGTGCGAGGCAAGAGGGTGGTGAGTGCCTGGAACTTGCTGCCGGGGGAGGTGGTGGAAGCAGGTACAATAATGACGTTTAAGGGGCATCTTGACAAATACATGAATAGGATGGGAATAGAGGGATACGGTCCCCGGAAGTGCAGAAGGTGTTAGTTTAGGCAGACATCAAGATCGGCGCAGGCTTGGAGGGCCAAATGGCCTGTTCCTGTGCTGTACTGTTCTTCGTTCTTTTTTCTTTGTTCTTTGAGTTGAGAATGGTGCTGAACATTGTGCAATCATCAGTGAATGTTTCCACTTCTGACCTTATGATTGAAGGAAGGTCATTGATGAAGCAGCTGAAGATGGTTGCATCTAGGACACTACCTTGAGGAACTCCTGCAGTGATGCCCTGGAGCTGAGATGATAGACCTCCAACAACCACAACCATCTTCCTTTCTGCTAGGTATGACTCCAACCAATGGAGAGTTTTCTCCTGATTCCCATTAACTCCGGTTTTGCTAGGGCTCCTTGATGCCATACGCGGTCAAATGCTGCCTTGATGTCAAGGTCAGTCACTCTCACCTCACCTCTTGAGTTCAGCTCTTTTGTCCATGTTTGAAGCAAGGCTGTAATGAGGTCTGGAGCTGAGTGGCCCTGGCGGTACCCAAACTGAGTGTCACTGAGCAGGTTATTGCTAAGCAAGTGCTGCTTGATAGCACAGTCGATGACACTTTCCATCACTTTCCTGATGATTGAGAGTAGACTGATGGGGCGGTAATTGGCTGGGTTGGACTTGTCTTGCTTTTAGTGTACAGGACATTCCTGGGCAACTTTCCACATTGTCGGGCAGAAGCCAATGTTGGAGCTGTTCTGGAGCAGCTTGGCTAGGGGTGCAGCAAGTTCTGGAGCACAGGTTTTCAGTTCTATTGCTGGAATGTTACTTTGCCCGTAGACTTTGTGGTCTCCAATGCCTTCAGTCATTTCTTGTTATCACGCAAGAGTGAATCGAATTGGCTGAAGAATGGCATCTGTGATGCTGGGGACTTCAGGATGTTAGAGTGGAATTGACTGAAATGAACCATTTGATGCTCAGGTCTGTTCCAATCGTCAAGAGGTTTATTTTACACCGGTGGGGAGTAAGACGCTGGGCTTACCATCAGCTTCTCCACTGAACAAATGAAAATCCACAACAGATATACAGTTACTCAGCCCATCCAGGCTGGACACAATCCAATCATAACGGTTATTGATTACATACATTACATTCATTGCCAATAAAATTATCAATTATGCATCATATGGTTGTGGGGATAGCTCATGGTACACCCCTGACCATCTCAGCTTGTTTACCAAACCCCCCTTATCAACTACCCTTGAGTCTTCGCAATGAATTCTTCTACCTCTATCAGGCCTGCATTCCTAGTTGCTTTGTGTACTCCACAATTAGACAGTCTTATGCACTGATATGAGGGGCCCTCCTTGGTCAGGCTAATTGCCCACTCTAAGCAGGACCATGATCAAGGCTGCAAGCTATCTAACTCGTCCCACAATGCCTTGGGTAAATACCCCATTTTGTAACAATATGTAGCTGCACCTTCATCTTATATATATGTGTATTTATTCAGCTGCATCGGCCACAATTTTTCCCTCCACAAGGAGTAGGCCGAGATGGATCATCCACTCGGCACTTCTGGCTGAAGATTGTTGCAAATGCTTCAGCCTTGTCTTTTGCACTGATGTGCTGGACTCCCCCATCATTGAGGATGGGGATATTTGTGAAGCCACCTCCTCCTGTTAATTGTTTAATCGTCCACAACTAGTCGCAACTGGATTTGGCAGGATTGCAGAGCTTAGATCTGATCTGTTGGTTATCCGATTGCTTAGCTCTATCACACGCTGCTTAAGCTGTTTGGCATGCAAGTAATCCTGGGTTGCAGCTTCACCTGGTTGAAATATCATTTTGAGGTATGCTTTGTGCTGCTCCTGGCATTCCGTCCTGCTCTCTTCATTGAACCAGGGTTGGTCTCCCAGCTTGATGGTAATTGTAGTGAGGGATATGCTGGGCCATGAGGTTACAGATTGTGTTTGAGTACAATTTTGCTACTGTTGATTGTCCATGGCTCATGGATGCCCAGATTTGCATTGCTAGATCTGTTTGAAATCTGGCAGCAATGTGTTTTCGGACTCCACCAGCTCGGTCAGTAGTGGTGCTGCCAAGCCACTCTTGATGATGGACGTTGAAGTTCTCCTCCCAGTTTATATTCTGTGCCCTTGCCACCCTCAGTGCTTCCTTCAAGTGCTGTTGAACATGGAGGAGTATATAGAAACATTGGAACATAGTAGCAGGAGTAGGCCATTCAGCCCATCGAGCCTGGCCGCCATTAAAAATGATCATGGCTGATCATCCACTTCAATGCCTTTTCCCCACATTATCCTCACATCCCCTTATTTCATTGGTATTTAGAAATCTGTCAATCTCTGCTTTAAACATACTCAATGACTGAGTTTCCACAGCCCTCTGGGGTAGAGATTTCCAAAGATTCACAACCCTCTGAGTAAAGAAATTTCTCCTTATCCCTGTCCTAATTGGCTTCCCCCTTATTTTGAAATTGTGTCCCCTGGTTCTAGACTTCCCAGCCAGGAGACACACCTTAGCTGCATCTACTCTGCCTATCCCTTTAAATGTTTTGTAGGTTTCAATGAGATCACCTCTCATTCGTCGAAACCCGAGAGAATACAGACCCAGTTTCCCCAATCTCTCTTCATAGGACAGACCCGCCATCCCGCGAACAAGTCTGGTGAACCTTCGTTGCACTCCCTCGATGGCAATAATATCCTTCCTCAGGTAAGAGGACCAAAACTGCACAGAGTACTCCAGGTGCGGTCTAACCAAGGTTCGATACAATTGAAGCAAGACTTCACTGCTCCTGTACTCAAATCCTTTTGTGATAAAGGCGACTGATAAAGGTGAACTGATCCATCAGCTGAGGGGTGCGGGCCCCCGGTGGCAATCAGCCCATGTTTGACCTGATGCAATGAGATTTCATGGGGCCTGGAGTCGATGCTAAGGACTCCCAAGGCAATTCCCTCCCGACTGTATACTACTGTGCCGCCACCTCTGCTGGATCTGTCTTGCCGCTGGGGCATGACATACCCAGGTATGGTGAAGGCGTGTCTGGTACAATGTCTGTAAGGTATGATTCCGTGAGTATGACTATGTCAGGCTGCTGCTTGACTAGTCTGTGGGACAGCTCTCCCAACTTTGGCAGAATCCCCCAGATGTTAGTAAGGAGGACTTTGCAGGGTCGACAGGGCTGGGTTTGCCGTTGTCGTTTCCAGTGCCTAGGTCGATGCCGGGTGGTCCATCTGGTTTTATTCCTTATTGAATTTGTAGCAGTTAAGATGCAACTGAGTGGCTTGCTGGACTATTTCAGAGGGCATGTAAGAGTCAACCACATTGCTGTGGGTCTGGAGGCACATGTAGGCCAGACCAGGTTAGGACAGCAGATTTTCTTCCCTAAAGGACATTAGGGAACCAGATGGGTTTTTACAACAATCGACAATGGTTTCACGGCCATCATTCTCCGAGCATTTTAATTCTAGATGTTTTTTTTATGAATTGAATTCAAATTCCACCTTCTGCCATGGTGGTATTCGAACCCATGTCCCCAGAGGAATACCCTGGGTCTCTGGGTTACTACCATTATGCCACCGCCTCCCCATTCTTTTCCTCTGCATTAGCTTTGTGGACATTGATCGCGAGGGCAGCCAATCCCTAATTGGCCTTGAGAATGTGGTGTCCACATTCACTCCCTCCTCCGCCGATGCACAGTGACAGCAGTGTGTACCATCTACAAGATGCGCTGCAGCAACTCACGAAGGCTCCTTTGACAGCACCTTCCAAAACCGTGGCCTTTGCTTCCGAGAAGGACAAAGTCAGCAGATGCATGGGAACACCACCAAAAGTTCCCCTCCAAGTCACACACCATCCTGACTTGGAAATATATCGCCGTTCCTTCACTGTCGCTGGGTCAAAATCCTTGAACTCCCTTCCACACAGCACTGTGGGTGTACCTACACCCCAAGGACTCCAGCGGTTCCAGAAGGCAGCTCACCACCACATTCTGAAGGCCAATTAGGGATGGGCGATAAATGATGGCCTAGACATCGATGCCCACATCCCATGAACGAATGATAATAATAAAGAAAACAGCAAATCATAGTAAATACCTGTTTTTCAGACTGGAGGATGGTAGACAGTGGTGTTCCCCAAAGGTCAGTGCTGGGACCACTGTATCGTTTGCTATATATAAATGACTTGGATCTTGGAATTCAGAATAGAATTTCAAACTTTGCTGATGACACCAAACTTGGAGGTGTGGCGGACAATGAGGATGATATGAAACACACACAACAAGACATTGATAGGCTAGCAGAATGGGCAGAGAGGTGGCAGATGGAATTTAATACTGACAAGTGTGAGGTGATGAATTTTGGCAGAAGGAATAGGGAAAGATAAGGTATACATAAAGTACAGTAACAGAGGAACTGGTGGGGGAGCCTGTACATAGATCTTTGAAGGTGGTAGGACAGTCAGAAAGTGGTTAGAAAACCATATGGGATCTTGGACTTCATAAATAGAGGTATTGAGCACAAAAGCAGGGAAGTTATGCTGAACCTTTATCAAGCTCTGGCGAGGCCCCAATTGGAGTACTGCATCCAGTTCCGGTCACCACTCTTCAACAAGAATGTGAGGGTCCCTGAGAGGGTGAAAAGGAGATTTACCAGCATGGTTCCTGGGATGGAGGATTTTAGTTAAAAGGATAGGTTGGAAAAGCTGTGTTTGTTCTCCTCAGAACAAAGCAGATGGATGGCAGGACTACGGGAATCGAGCCAGGAATTGAGACTGACTGCAGAGCTCCGTGAAGAGCTGGCATGGACTCGATGGGCTGAATGGCCTTCTTCTGTACGGTAAATAACTCCGGGAAACAAAATATATTACTTTTCATTCTGGCAAATTCTTCCTCAGCTTCCCTCATTCAAGTGGCACAGTCTTTATCTGTGAAAACAGACAGGGAATGTTGACAGTCTATTCGTCCATGGAAGGCTGCACAATTGAGCCAGGTCTTGGAACTCCCTCAATAGCAGCAGTTGTGGGAGCTCCATTGCCAGAAGGGACAGCAGCTGGTTCAATAGAGAAGGCCCAACACCACCTTCTCAAGGACAATTAAGGATGGGCAATTAATACCAGTATTGCCAGAGGCACCCACATCCCACCAATCAATCTGCACAGTGAATAAATGTTGGAAACAAATTACAAATATTTATTCAGGATCTTTGAAAAGCTTTAGAAACCCTCATCCAAGCCTTTGTTATCTCCAAACGTGACGAATCCAACACTCTCCTGACTGACCTCCCATTTCTCCATAAACTTCATCTCATCCAACTCTCTGCTGCCCCGTGTCTGAATTCACAGCAGGTCCCGTTCACCCATCTCCCCCATGTTCACTGTCCGACATTCACTCCTGGACCAACAACATCTCAATTTTAAAATACTCATCCCTGTGTTCAAATTCCTCCAGGGCCTCGCCCCTCATCTCTGTAACCTCCTCATGCCCTACAACCTGTCCTTACTATTTAGCCTCTTCCAGCCCCTTCAACGCTATCTCTATAAAATCCCCCACCCTCTATAACCCTCTCTATCTCTGCAACTTCCTCCAGTCCCGGCAACAATTCCAATCTCTGTAACAGCCTCCAGTTCATTCAACCCTGCCTATCTCTATACCAACGCCCAGGTCCTACAGCACTCCCTATCTCTATACCCACAACCAGCTCCTACAGCACTCCCTACCTCTGTACCCTCCCCCAGCCCCTACAACACTATCTGACTCGGTAACCTCCTCCAGAACATACAATCATCACTACCTCTGTAAACTCCTCCAGCCCATGCAACCCTCCCCATCTCTGTAACCTCCTCCAACCCTTACAACCCTCCCTATCTCTGTAACTTCCTCCAGCCCCGACAAACGCTCCCTATCTCTATAACCTCCTCAAGCCCTGACAACCCTCCTTGCCTCTGTAACCTCCTCCAGCTCCGACAATCCTCCCTATCTCTAACCTCCTGCAGCTCCTACATCCCTCACTATATCTGGAACCTCCTCCAGCCCCGACAAACCTTCACCACTTCTGTAACCTCCTCTAGCCCCTACAAACCCTTACTATCTCTGTAACCTCCTCCAGACCCTACAAACTTTCACCATCTCGTAATCTCCTCCATCCCACAACCCTCCCAAATCCTCCAGCCACTACCACCATCCAAGATCTTGGAGCTCCTCTAATTCTAGGAACCTGAGAATCCACCAACAACACCCACCAAAAACGCCATCTGATTCAGGGAGAGAGCGAGAGATATAGACAGCAGTGACTGTGTTGTGGAATTCCTGCGAGATGGACTCATCAAGTGTCTCCAAAACTAAAACATAGAATAATAATCAAATGACAGGAGATGATTTCCATGATGTGCAGCATTTTGGTCTTTATAAGTAGATGTTTATTTCTCTGTGGGCAGATGTCAGGAGCTGAGATTCAAACCTGTGGAAGTGGAGGAGTGAATGTGGATTCTGTTTCACCTCCTGTCCTGAAGGGGGCACTCTGACTCTCCTCCTGCTCAATTTCCATCGGATCCTCCAAAGGTCTCATTTTGCATACTGCCCCATTTTTCTTTTGCAAGTATAGCAGCCCCCACCCCATAACTGTCAGTGTATTTTGGTTCATCCAACTGTCTGTCACCTCTTGCCTGTCACCCCGCTGCTCTTCTGCATGTGTGACTTGTCCTGCCCCATCCCCAACAGTGTATTTTGGGTCATCCAACTGTCTGTTACCTCTTGCTGGCAGCCCCACCAATCTTTGCCGTGTGTGTGGTCACCGCCCCCCGCCAGCGTGTTTCGGGTCATCCAGCCTTTTGGGGTTAAATATTGCATTTATGGACTGGAACACTGGGATCGGCCTCTGGGCTGCTCTCAGTCGTTTTGTTTATTCATTAATTGAATAATTGATGTAACTGGATATTTCACCGCACTCTTGACCTGCTCTCTGAACTTGGACTGAGTCATCCCATAAATAAATGTGTTTGTGCAGCAACTCAAAGCCCTCAGCATAAATCCGACTTCTCGAAATATATATTCAGAATCATTATAAGTATTCGGATCTTTTCCTGTCATGCCATAATATAAGAATTCTACAACACGCCCCAGCCACAGGAATATGAAGCTGCCGGATATGGAGAAGAGTAAAATCACAGACTTCCTTCTGCTCTCCATCTCTGGGTCACTGTGATTCTCTCCCTTACTCTGACCCCTCAGTCCCTCACGGACTCGACTGGCCACTAAAATGTGTCTGACTGTCAGAGCGTTGAGCAACAGAATTAAAGCGAATGGGAGCAATGGGGTTAAAAACCTTACCAAACCAGTCAAATCCCAACCATCCGGGCTCAGTAAAATAGCTGGGCTTTAAATAACAGTCCAACGAGACACTGTCGATTATCTCTCCAGGTTGCTGTGTAAAGTAGAAGGGGACATTTTTAAAACAGAACAGAATACAGGTTGTTACGAGAACCACAGCCGCAGTTTTCTCGGTGCAATATTTTGTTTTCAGCTTCTGGCAACAAATGGCCACAAATCGATCAAAGGTGAAAGTGACGGTGAACCAGACAAAACAGTCTGTAGCTGCACAGAGCAGGACAGTGATGACAGTGCAGAAGGGGTGATGTCCAGGAAAGATCCCCGGAAATAATAATAATTGATCCGCCTCATTATGATCTCAGTGATAATGACCAGTAGATCCGCAGTTGCCATGGCCACCAGGTAGCGAGTGGTACAGGTGGAGAGTCCGCATATTCCCCGGGACAGGATCACAATCGCCAGTAAATTAACTGTAAGAGAGAGAAGGGAAAAGAGACTGGAAATTACTGATCAAACATTCTCTGTGTCTGACCCAGACAGTCAGGGCAGGAATTTAGCACCAAAAACAGGTGAGTTGGGGTGGGTAAAAGGTTAAAATTTAAAATATCTCTGTGAAATATAGGTATATTAAGCTTAATTAGGCAGAATTTAGATATAGTTAATATTTTAGACTTTTTAGGATTAATGATTGAATAAATGGTCAGTTTTCAAGACTCAAAGAAATTTCAAAGAACAAAGAAAGAGCAAAGAAAATTACAGTACAGGAACAGGCCCTTCGGCCCTCCAAGCCTGCGCCGATCCAGATCCTCTATCTAAACATGTCGCCTATTTTCTAAGGGTCTGTATCTCTTTGCTTCCTGCCCATTCATGTATCTGTCTAGATACATCTTAAAAGACGCTATCGTGCCCGCGTCTACCACCTCCACTGGCAACGCGTTCCAGGCACCCACCACCCTCTGCGTAAAGAACTTTCCACGCATATCCCCCCTAAACTTTTCCCCTTTCACTTTGAACTCGTGACCCCTAGTAATTGAATCCCCCACTCTGGGAAAAAGCTTCTTGCTGTCCACCCTGTCTATACCTCTCATGATTTTGTACACCTCAATCAGGTCCCCCCTCAACCTCAAAATTTCTAATGAAAATAATCCTAATCTACTCAACCTCTCTTCATAGCTAGCGCCCTCCATACCAGGCAACATCCTGGAGAACCTCCTCTGCACCCTCTCCAAAGCATCTACATCCTTTTGGTAATGTGGCGACCAGAACTGCACGCAGTATTCCAAATGTGGCCGAACCAAAGTCTTATACAACTGTAACATGACCTGCCAACCCTTGTACTCAATACCCCGTCTGATGAAGGAAAGCGTGCCGTATGCCTTCTTGACCACTCTATTGACCTGCGTTGTCACCTTCAGGGAACAATGGACCTGAACACCCAAATCTCTCTGTACAGCAATTTTCCCCAGGACTTTTCCATTTATTGTAACTCTTTAAGAAGGCAGAGTTAAACATTTCAAGGTCTTTCAAGGTCCCTGTTACAATAAAATCTGAACCAGAAACACCTTTTAAGGTGGAAAATCCAGTTCAGCGGCTCTGTTGCCAGGGTATTGGAGGATAAAACACACATTGAAATGTCCTGTGTGACATCAGTAAGAGGTAGCAATAAACTTAAATTAGTTGATGGTGTTGGCAAAATGTACACAGATTGACTCAAAAGAAGGATTCATGGCACCATAAAAAGAAAATTATAGATAAAAAGAATATTAAAATGGAATGGTACTTACAAAAACAAATGTCCAATAAAGCCAGTTATAAACATTTTGACGAGATAAATGCTCACAACTTCAAGAACAGGGGAATTCCAGCAAAAATATTATGTGGGGATGATAGCTAATGAAATTACCATGTATGGATCTTAAAAGTAGGAAAAACACTCACAGAAAGGTGACACTTAAATGCTAAAAGGTCAGATTATAGTTTAGAAACAGTTTAAACATGAAGGTTTTTGAAGCAAAAAACAAGAAGTATTGAATTCCTCAACAATGCTTCTCAACCTATGGCTTATTTGGGGAATTTAAACTAAAAGTTGACTTTAAATTTTGATGGATACTCAGAGATAGTTTGCTCTAACAAGATCAAGGTTAAACTTTTCACAGCATCACAGAATCACAGAATAATACAGTGCAGAAGAGGCCCTTCGGCCTATCAAGTCTGCACCGATGCACCTGACCTGTCTACCTAATCCCATTTGCCAGCACTTGGCCCATAGCCTTGAATGTTATGACGTGCCAAGTGCTCATCCAGGTACTTTTTAAAGGATGTGAGGCAACCCGCCTCTACCAACCTCCCAGGCAGGGCAGTCCAGACCGTCACCACCCTCTGGGTAAAAAAGTTCTTCCTCAAACCCCTCTTAAACCTCCTGCCCCTCACCTTAACCTTGAGACCCCTCATAACTGGCCCTTCAACTAAGGGGAACAGCTGCTCCCTATCCACCCTGTCCATGCCCCTCATAATCTTGTACACCTCGATCAGGTCACCCCTCAGTCTTCTCTGCTCCAGCGAAAACAACCCAAGTCTATCCAACCTCTCTTCATAGCTTCCATCCCAGGCACCATCCTGGTGAATCGGCTCTGCACCCCCTCCAATGCAATCACATCCTTCCTATAATGTGATGACCAGAATTGTACACAGTACTCCAGCTGTGGCCTAACCAAAGTTCTGTACAACTCCAACATGACCTCCCTGCTTTTGTAATCTATGCCTCGATTGATAAAGGCAAGTGTCCCATCTGCCTTTTTCACCACCCTATTAACCTGCCCTTCTGCCTTCAGAGATCTATGGACATACACGCCAAGGTCCCTTTGTTCCTCGGAACTTCCCAGTGTCAGGCCATTCATTGAATACTTCCGTGTCACATTACTCCTTCCAAAGTGTATCAGCTCACACTTTTTGGGCTTAAATTCCATCTGCCACTTTTCTGCCCATTTGACCAGCCCGTCTATATCTTCCTGTAACCTAAGACACTCCACTTCACTGTTAACCACTCGGCCAATCTTTGTGTCATCCGCAGATCCTACCCCCCACATAGTCATCGATGTCGTTCTTTAAATGACAAACAATAGGGGACCCAGCACAGATCCCTGTGGTACGCCACTGGACACCAGCTTCCAGTCACTAAAACAGCCGTCTGTCATCACTCTCTGTCTCCGACAGCTAAGCCAATTTTGAATCCACCTTATCAAGTTACCTTGTACCCCATGTGCATTTGCTTTCTTGATAAGTCTCCCATGTGGGACCTTGTTAAAGGCTTTGCTGAAATCCATGTGAACTACATCAACTGCACTCCCGTCATCTACACACCTGGTCACATACTCAAAAAATTCAATCAAATTTGTTAGGCATGACCTCCCTCTGACAAAGCCATGCTGACCATTCCTAATCAAATCTTGCCTCTCCAAGTGGAGATAGATTCTTTCCTTCAGAATTTTCTCCAATAGTTTCCCTACCACTGACGTGAGACTCACTGGTCTGTAGTTCCCTGGCTTATCTCTACAACCTTTCTTAAATAGTGGGACCACATTAGCTGTTCTCCAGTCCTCTGGCACCTCCCCCGTGGCCAGAGAGGAATTAAAAATTAGGGTCAGAGCCCCTGCAATCTCCACCCTCGCCTCCCACAGCATCCTGGGACACAAATCGTCCGGACCTGGAGACTTGTCCACTTTTAAGCCTTCCAAAACCTTCAATATCTTGTCACTCCCTATGACAATTTGCTCGGGAACCTCATAGTCTCTCTCTCTAAGTTCCATATCTACATCCTCATTCTCTTGGGTGAAGGCAGATGTGAAGTATTCGTTCAACACCCTACCAATTTCCTCTGGCTCCACCCACAAATTTCCCCCTTGGTCTCTAATGGGTCCTGCTCTTTCCCTGGTTATCCTCTTCCCATTGATATACTTATAGAATATCTTGGGATTTTCCCTACTTTTACCAGTCAGAGCTTTCTCATATCCCCTCTTTGCTCTCCTAATTACTTTCTTAACCTCCATCCTACACTTTCTGTACTCCACTAATGCTTCCGTTGATTTGCTCTCCTTGTATTTGCTAAAAGCCTCTCTTTTCCTTCTCATCGTACCCTGAATGTTTCTGGTCATCTATGGTTCTCTGGGCTTCTTGCTCCTACCTATTACCCTAGAGGGAACATGTTGGGCCTGTACCCTCCCCATTTCCTTTTTGAATGCCCCCCACTGCTCTTCTGTAGATTTCCCGACAAGTAACTCTTTCCAGTCTACCTTGGCCAGATCCTGCCTTATTTTACTAAAATTCGCTCTCCTCCAATCCAAAACCTTTTTTTGCAACTTGTCTATTTCTTTCTCTATAACAAGCTTAAATTGCACCGTGTTGTGGTCGCTATCACCAAAATGCTCCCCCATCAACATATCAGCCACCTGTTCGGATTCATTCCCCAGAATTAGGTCCAGCACTGCACCTCCCTTGTTGGATCGTCTACATATTGAGCTAAAAAGTTCTCCTGTAAACATTTTAAGAACTCCACTCCATCTAAGCCCTTAACACGATGACTATCCCAATTAATGTTGGGAAAGTTGAAATCACCTAATATAATTACCCTATTATTTTTACACACCTCTGCAAATTGCGCACATATTTGCTCCTCAATTTCCCACTGACTATCTGGGGGTCTATAATCAAGACCTAGCAATGTGGATGTCCCTTTTTTATTCCTAAACTCTACCCATAAAGCTTCATTTGATGCCCCCTCCACAATATCATCTCTCCTTACTGCAGTAACTGACTTCTTAACTAATATTGCAATGCTCCCTCCTCTTTTACCCCCTCCTCTGTCTCACCTGAAGATTCTATATCCCAGGATATTGAGCTGCCAATCTTGCCCCTTCCTCAACCATGTCTCCGTGATGGCTACTATATCACAATTCCACGTATCTTTCCTTGCCCTTAACTCATCCGTTTTACCTGCAATACTCCTGGCATTAAAGTAGAGGCCGTCCAACCTGGTCTTACTCCCTTGAAACTTACTTCCGCTGTATTCCCTCTGACTTGTTCGCTTTCCTGTGTTTAGCTGTGTCCCTATTCTGCTTGGAGTCTGCATCCCCTCCCCCTGCCAAATTAGTTTAAAGTCTTCCCAACAGCACTAGCAAACCCGCCAGCAAGGATGTGAGTCCCCCTCTGGTTCAGATGTATGCCGTCCGGCTTGTACAGGTCCCACCTTCCCAAGAAACAATCCCAGTGGTCCAGGAATCTAAAACCCTTCCTCCTGCACCAACTCTTAAGCCATGCATTCATCAGTGCTATTCTCCTATTTCTATACTCGCTAGCACGTGGCACTGAGTAATCTAGAGATTACAACCCGAGAGGTCCTGCTTTTTAGTCTGCTGCCGAACTCCCTGAATTCTTGATGCAAGACCTCATCCCTCTTTCTACCTATGTCATTGGTGCCAACACGTACCATGACCTCTGCCTCATCACCCTCCCCATTCAGGATGCCCTGCAGTCGTTCAGAGTGGGATGAAGGACTAGTCTTTCTTTTATTTGCCACCAGAGACTCACTGAATGAGTCTACAGGCTTCAATCCTTTCGAATTGGTTTATGGAAGTGAAATAAGAGGCCCTCTAAAACTTACAAAAGACAGATTCTTGGAACAAGGGAATGGATCTTCGATACTGGACTATGTATCTGTGTTCCGGGAAAGGTTCACAAAACCTTACGGTGTGGCTCAGGAACAGCTGAAAGCATCCCAAGCCAATATGAAAAACATGGGTAGACAAGAATGCAAAAGCCCGTGATTTTCAACCAGGGGATGAAGTATTAATGTTGTCACCGTCACAGGGCGAATTATTAAAAGCACGGTTCAGTGGCCCATCTAGAGTGATCAAAAGAGTGGGTAAGGTAGATTACTTGATTGACACCCCTGATCACTGGATGAAGAACCGGTTGTGTCACATCAATATGTTAAAGCAATATTATCGCAGGGAGGAGGATAAGCCAGTACGGGTGTGTCAGGTAATCGGGACTGTTCAGAAGGAAAAGGATAGTGAGGAGGAGGCAGATACAGGCCTAGGAAATTCCAAGATTGAACCTTCCAATGTCAGATTAATGAATACAAAATGGCCAGGAAAATTAGACAATATGCTGTTGCACTTAGAGGCAAAACAGCTTGAAGACGTAACCAGGCTTTTCACAACATTTAAAAGAGTTTGGAGGGATAAGCCAGGATGTACAATGTTAGCCACACACGATGTGGGTATAAGGGGAACCATTCCTTTAACTATTCCAGACAGACAGGCCCAAGTGGAAGCAGAGGTCCAATGCTGGAGGGTAGCTTAGTTGAACATAGTCAGGTGGTCTTGATGCCTAAACCTGGTGGGTCAGCTCAAACTTGCATAGACAATAGAAAAGCAAATGCAGTAAGGAAGACCGACTCCTACCCAACTTCTCATTTAAAGGACTGTGTGGACAGAGTGGGCAAGACCATGTGTCTTAAAGAGACAAATGTGTTGGAGGGTGTTTTGTCTTTATGTTGTTGCTGGTTCCCAGATGTTGGACAGAATCACACTTTAATCTTGGAAAAGGCAGGAGTCAGTCTGGTTTATTATAGCACCATGCTTGGTAAAGTAGAATCTGATTCCACTGGTTCTTGTGGTACATCTAACATAAGTCCCCAGTGCAGCCGTGAATGTGGCCCTCTACTTGAACACTTACACATAACAACTGGTTCCTAACTAATTAATTCCTAACATTTTACAGATGGTATAACAATAAATACATGTATAACATCCCTCTTTCTTTAAGACATAATGCCCTATATCAAAATAATTGTCAATGTAACTAAAATAGATTATCATCCGACTTGTGGAAATAATCTGAACCCCTTTTTATAGAATTTTATAGAATGCATTTTTAAAAAATATTGTTTATGGTATTGCTTGGGTGGTAAGATTGTGCCTCCATCTTGTAGATTTGGCATTTATTGCTCTCAGTGGTGAGTTGGCACGCTGTACAGGCGATGTTGTGTCATTTGCTAGTCACTCGTTAATGTTGTCTCACTGGATCGTGATGTTTTCGGTGTTGCTGATGGTCTTTTCTGTTTTTCCAGCTCAGGTGTAAGTCGAATATGGATTCTGTTCCTTCCCATTTGGATACCGGTTTCGGTCTTAATGATCCATGACCTTGGAGTCTCAGCTTCACTGACAACTTTTGCTGGGCTCCGGGTTTTCATGATTGGGCCCTGTAGGTGTACAGTTTGTCCTTTCAACAGTTCGGGTAGGGATTTAGCATCCTTGTTGAAGTGTTGCTCTCCTCTTACCTGTGCTTCAGTGAGTTGTTGTCTCACTGGTCACTTGAAGGATGTATTTTGCTTGGCAGAGTTGTCTTATATTTTCTTCCATTTATAACAGCTCTGCAGGTGATTTCATGTCAGCCTTGAGAGGTGTGGATCGGAGTGACAATAAGGCCAGGTTGGGGTCTTCCTTCATCTCTCGGCATTTCACAAGTGTTCTTTTGACCGTCTGGACGTGTCTTTCTATAAATCCGTGTCCCCGTGGGTGGTGTGGTGATGAGGTGATGGTGTCAGCGAATTCCTTAAATTCTCTGGATGTAAATTGGGTGCCATTGTCACATATTAACCGTTCAGGAATTCCTTGCTCAGCAAACAGAACTCGTACTGCTGAGATTATTGTTGTGGCTCTCAAGTCTTTCACCTTCCAGATTAAAGGAAATTTTGATTAGTAGTCTGTGACTATGAGATACCATTCTTGATGATGTGTGAATAAATCGATTCCTACAGTATGTCATGGTCTGGGTGGTACTTCACTCGCTATCGTCTCCTCTTTCCATTGTGTGTTTCTGTACCTCTGGCATACATTGCATGTAGACACCATATTTTCGCTATCTCTGTGTATGCCTATCAGCTGATTTGGCTCTGAACTTACACTTCTCCATTCCCATGTGACCTTCATGTATCTTTTGGAGAAATTCTTCCTGCATTGTTTTGGGTATGATTATTCTGGATCCGGACAGCGGAACACCATCTTCTAGTGAGATGTCATCTCTGATAGACCAGTACTGCCGTATTGCTGGTTGTGTGTGCTGTATCTTATCAGGCCATCTCTGGATCACTTGCTGAGATAGTATCTGTAACTCCTCGTCTTTGCTGGTCTCTAATTTGACTCAGTTTCGGTGGTGTTACGTTCACTAGGTGATGAATCTTTTTACCTAGATCTTCAATCTCGTGTTTTTCCTGTGGTGACAACAACAGGGTGTCTGCCAGCACCATATCTCTTCTTAGCTTATATTTCAGAGTGAAGTCATAACTCTGAAGCCTCAAGAGTAACCTCTGTTGTATTGCTGGTGCTTTATATAGATTTTTCTTGTAGATCTGCTCCAGTGGATGATGATCACTCTCCACTGTGAACTTCCTCCCATAGAGATATGTGTGGAACTTCTCACATCCATACATGACTGCCAAAAGCTCTCTCTCTATGTTGGCATATCTTGTCTCAGCTGATGTCAGAGCTTTGGAGGCAAATGCTATTGGCTTTCCCTCTTGCACCAGTGCTTTTCTGGAAGCATCTACTTGCTGAGTGACAGGTTTCTTTCTATCGTAGTACGACGGACTTGTCTCCTTGCAGACTACCTTTTTTAGTTTGTTGAAACTCCTGTCATGTGACTCTGACCACTGGTACTCTACATCTTTTTTCATCAGCTCCCGCAGGTTTGCCATGTGTTCCGACATGTGTGGAATAAAGGAGCTCATGTATTGTATCAATCCAAGGAAACTTCACAACTCTCTCTTATCTCTTGGGGCTTCCATCCCCGAGATGGCTGAGAGTCTTTCAGGGCTTAGCTTAACTCGGTCAGGTGTGTACATCATTCCCAAGAACTGGCATTCTGTCACTTCCACAATGCATTTCACTGTGTTTAGCTTAATCCCAGCTTTCCTGGTTCTCTCCATGGCTTCATGTAGATGGCTGTCATGATCTTTTCCATCTACACCATATATCTGGATATCATCAGCTATGCCGACTGCTCCTTTGCATCCCCTGTATGTCTCGTCTACTTTCTGTTGGAATACATCCTGGCTCACTTTGAGGCCAAAATGTAGACACAGGAATTTGTACCGTCCAAAGGGTATGTTGAATGTTGTCAACAGTGAAGATTCTGTGTCTAGCTTCACATTCCAGTAGCCATTTCAGGCATCAAGTTTGCTGAAAACTTTTGCCCCTGCCAGTGTTGGTGTGATCTCTTCCAATGTTGGAATAGGACAGTGATCCCTCTTTATTGCTTGGTTAAGATCTTTGGGATCTAGGCAAATTCTTAGCCATCCATTTGGCTTCTCTCTCACCACGATGGAATGTATCCAATCTGTAGGCTCTGTGACTCTGGCAATCACCTTATTTTCTTCCATTTCTTGGAGATCTCTTTCAGGCTTTCCTTTTAGTTCTACTGGTACTTTACGTGGGGGATGAATCACTGGTATCGTCGCTGGGTCAATAGTGATGTGATACACAAAATCGTCGAAGCATCCAACCATATCATCAAAATACTCTGGGTACATTTGTACCAGATTTTCTTTGCTACTGATCGGAGGGTGCTTTTCAATGGGTGTACTGTCTTCAACTCTCAGTGTCACCTTCTTCACCTCATGGTTTACTGAGATAATCTGCAGCTCTTCACAACTGCTGAACCCCAGGATAGCTGGACCATCTGTTTCAATGACGTAGAACATACAGTTAACATCTTTTCCTTTGTGTGTCCTTCAGATTTGGGTTGTTCCTAGCTGTCGAATCTCAGTTCCCCCATATACTGTTAGCATTACGGTGTTTGGTTTCAGAGCACCTTCCCTTGGATAACCATATTCCTCCAAATTTTCAGGAGAGATATGCTGGTATAGTCTGAGTGGGATGATGTTACTCTGCGCTCCAGTATCAATCATCACCTTCAGATTTATTGTTGTGGGCTTATATCTCAGCCTCTTCCTGATCTGAATGGTGTGTGAATTTCTTTTCTCTGGGAACTGTCACATCCAGACATTTTGTGCAGTTTTATGGTTGCTATGTATATCGTGTTCTCAAACCCATCGTCATCTTCCAGGATATAGATGTTTTGGTTTCTTTCACTATTCTTTCACCCGCTGACTCTGATGACTCATCTACCACCTTCTTGCCTTGTTCTGCACATCTTTTCCCAGTGATTGGTCTTTCCACAAGCTCTGCAGATCAATCCATATGTGGGAAATTTTCTTTTATCTGTCAATTCATGTGGTCGTCCACAGCTCCTGCACATATTTCTCTTTGTTTGGTGTACATTCTTTAGTTGTTGTTTCACTGCATAGACCCTGCTACCTGTCCCTTGGCTTAACTGAAGGCTAGCTATTTGGATTATCAGAGTCTTCATCTGTCTGCTCTTGGCTTCATCTGCTCTGGCAGTGTCTACAGCCTGTGATATTGTGAGCTTGTCCTGTCCGATTAGTAGTGTCTGTACTTCAGGATGTGCAGAACCCCAAATGAGCTGACCTATCAGCCGTTCATCTGTGCCCTTAAATTTACATTTTCTGGCTACATTTTTCAATCTTGCTACAAAATTGTCAATAGGCTCACCTAGTTCCTATCTGATGCCTTGAAATTAATATCGCTATGATTTAATTTTAGCTGGAGATGGGTGCTCAATATTTCAAATATTTTGTCTGGGTTTCTGCTGCACTCTTCACTCAAGTCCCAGCTGTTAAATAAATGTAATCCTTTATCTCCAGCCCTCAGAAGGATATAACTGACACTCTCTTCTTAACGAGTGCCTTTTAGGAAACTATTGAATGCCAAATTGCACTTTTGTTTAAACTTCTCAAATGCCTCTGCGACATCGTTAGCTTCCGAATTCATGATGGGCTGTAGCAGTGCATTGATTCCTGTCCAGGCTGACATTTCGATCTTTTTTTTCACAGTTTTCACCCGAGTCACTCAGTTTTTCTGTCTCTCTCTCTGGCACCAATTTTGGTCATTTTTCTCAATCTGTTGCTTTTAAAATGTTGTAGGTTTACTCACATACACTCGCTGTCACCATGTTTTGTCTTTGTGCTGTTTCTGGTTCCCAGATGTTCGAAACAATCACACTTTAATCCTGTAAAAGGTTGGAATCAGTCTGGTTTATTTCAGCACCATACTTTGTACTGTAGAACCTGATTCCACTGGTTCTTGTGTTACACATGACATGAATCCCCAGTGCAGCCATGAATGTGGCCCCCTACTGGAACACTTACACATAATAACTAGTTCCGAGCTAATTAGTTCCTAACACTTTACAGATAGTAGAGCAATATATACATATAGAACAGAGGGAAACTGTCAAATTCCTTTGACACCCCAAGATAAGGAAAAGTCAGTTTTTGTTACACCAAGCAGGGTTTCCCAGTATCAACTGATGCCACACAGGTTAAGGGATAAGTTAAAGTCAAAAATGTTTTGATCGAAGTTGTTGCTGTAGTCTTGGTCATTTTAGAAAAATTGTTATATATATGACTGGAAAATAAATTATTAGTGTTTTTTCAATTACTATTTTTTGATTTGTAATGAAACACATTTCAGGAATGGCTTTTCATTTCGCCAGGGGCAGAGGTGTCATGATCCTGTGTTTTTTTCTCCTAGGGAAATATTGCGGTGCACCTTTAAGACTGTAAAAGATCAATACTTCTTTAAGGCAGCAAGCTCTGAAGTCTGTGAGCGAAGGTCCATTCTTGTTGCCAGGCAAGAACCATATAGAGAAGGAGAACAGGGCTTCAATGTATCCATTTTGACTTTGAAACTGGCTGTCAGAGACACACAGTTGACAGACTGATTCAGCACATGAAGGAAATAGGAGAGCTCTCTCTCTGAATCAGTGTCGACACTGGGTAGCTATTCTCTCAAAATTCTAAAAAAACTTCAAGCCAGATTAATTCCTCAAAGAAATAACAAATTATTGATCTGTGGTGCTCATCAATGGAAAAAAAATAAGAGTTTAAGACTATAACTGCTGAACTGAACTGTTGAACCCCTATCTCTGGAAGGACCCTGAACTCATCGGACCTTGGCAGACTGCAAGTGAACTTTGACTGTGTTGTATCAGAAAACCACTCGCTGGAAGCATAATCTTCAAAGTCTTTATTGTTTTTTCTATATTTTTCTGGTGGCTAATTAAAAACCAAACTACTGTCAGTTGGAGTATATGTATGCGAATGCGGGAGTTAGATTTTTAAATAAGAAGCTATAAAGTCTTTAGATATTGGTTTATCTCAGTAGTGTTTAACATTTTTTTTAATGAACGGTTCATTTGTTGATATCTAAAGATACCTAATTTGGTTCACCTCATTCGTGGGTTACTAGATGGTTTCAATTCTGCTGCTACTTTCTTCGATTTGGAAAGCTTAAAGAAATATGTTGCGACCTGTGGAGCAACGGGACTGAATTGACAGTGCGTTGCTCCCACCACAATCAAAATAACATATTTTGATTGGGGGCTTTGCCCTAATCAGTCGAAACCGGTTACAGAGGTAGGGAGTGTTGTAGGGGCTAGAGGAGTTTCCAGAGATAAGGATGGATGTAGGGGCTGGAGGAGGTTACATAGGGATATTTGTCGGGGCTGGAGGAGATTACAGAGATAAAGAGGGTTGTAGTGGCTGGAGGAGATGTCAGAGACAGGGAGGGTTGCAGGGGCTGGAGCAGATAACAAAGATAAGGAGGGTTGTAGGTGCTGGAGGAGGTTACAGGGCTAGAAAGGGCTGTAGGGGCTGGAAGAGGTTACAGAGATAGCAAGGGTGGTAGGTGCTGGATGAAATCACAGAGATAGGGAGGGCTGTAGGGGATGGAGGAGGTTACAGAGATAGCGAGAGTGGTGGGTGCTGGATGAGATTACAGAGATAAGGACAAGGGCAACAGGCACATGGAACACCACGACCTGCAAGTTCCACTCCGAGACACACACCATGGTAACACATCACTCGTTCCTTCATTGTCACTGGGTCAAATCCTGTGATTCCCTAACTAACAGCGCTGTGGGTGTACATACACCACACACTCTGCAGTGGTTCATGAGAGAGGCTCACCACTACCTTCTCAAGGGGCAACTATGGACCATCACTATAAGATAGTAATAAATCCAATCGTGAATTCAGCAGAAACTACTTTCCCCAGAGAGTGGTGAGAATGTCGACCTCACGACCACAGGGAGTGGTTGAGGTGAATAGTATAAATGGATTTAAGGGGAAGCTGGATAAACACATGAGGAGGAAAGGAATAGAAGGATATGGTGATGGGTTGAGATGAGAAAGGGTGAGAGGAAGACCAAGTGGAACATAAACGCAGGTGGCCGAATAGCCTGTTTCTAAGCTTTAAATACAGTGTGATGCCTAACATTGCCAGATATCCCTCTGAAGGGAGGGTCTGGGTGTTCAATGTGTTCCCCACCTCTCCCCAGTTGGGACGATATCACATAAGCAATCGAGAGAATGGGTCAGATACCCCGTGAAAACCACCTCCAGCTGAAATTGGAATAAACCCCGCCCTTTAGAATATATTTTGGAAAAGTAGGCGGTACCGGATCTTGACAAAGAGCAGTGAGTAGGTGGGCAAGTGGTGTCTGTTGGAGGACCAGAGAGAATGGTCCGAGAGAAGAGTCAGAGTGCCCTCTGCAGGATAGGATTGGAAAGCGCACCCACAGTGTGTCATTCACCTCCACTGGTTCAATTCTCAGCTACTCACATCTGCTCAGAAAGAAATAAACTTGTTCCTACAAAAGACAAAATGCTGCAGTTGCTGGAAATGTTCTTGTGTGAATTCCTTATTATTTTGTTTATGTTTAGAGAGACTTTATTGAGTCCATACCATGGAACCATAGAATGACTGTTTCACAGGGGTCCATTCAGCCCATCGTGTCTGTGCTGGCTCTCTGCCGGAGCAACTTAGCTTGTCTCACTGTCCTTCCCTTTCCCCATAGCTCTACAATGTTCTTTTTTTTCTACTGGTGCTTATCCAATTCTGTTTTAACAGTCATTGAATCTACCTCCTCCGCACTCTCCTGCAGTGCGCACCAGATTCGAAGCTCTTGCTGTGTAATGACGTTTTCTTCATCTCCCCGTTGATTCTTTGCCAGTTATTTTAAATCAGTGTCACCTTGTTCTCGACCCTTCCACCAATGGGAACAGTTTCTCCAATGCTCCACTTAAGGCTGAACCAGTGTTTTATAAAGATGCGTCATAACTTGCTTGTTTTGTACCCTGTCCCTCAATTTATAAAGCCCAGGATCCCATATGCCGTATTAACCACTTTCTCAACCTGCCCTGCCACCTTCAACAATTTGTACACATACACCCCCAGATCCCTCTGCTCCTGAACCCCCTTTAGAATTGTATCCTTTTATTTTATATTGTCTCTCCTCATTCTTCCAACCAAAATGTATCATTTCACAATTTTCTGCTCGAAATTTCATCTGCTATGTGTCTGCCCATTCCACCAAGCTGTCTATATTCTCTTTAATTTTATCACTATCCTCCTCACAGTTCACAATACTTGCAAGTTTGGTGTCAGCTGCAAATTTTGAAATTGTCCCCTGTGCACCCAAGTCCAAGTCATCAATATAGATGAAGAAATGCACTGGTCCTGATACCCAGAGAAAGTTTGGGCATTGACCTTGTAAACCAGGGGTCATGAGTTCAAATTTCCCTGGGGAAATTGCCCTGGTTTGACGAATCTGAAGTCCGGGGTAGTGGCAGACAGTGGCAGACCTAGAACAACAGGGCCAGAGACCGATAAAAGAAAGAGAGGGGCTCGAGGCCCTTCACTAACTTTAAGTGGAAACAAAACGAATAGTGACAACACTGAATGTCTGTGCGTTGATTGGTCAGTGGGTGGCAGCAGTTATTGCTTGGGGATAACTGATAAAAATTGGTGTAAACAAAAATGTTCCTTTTAAATTAAAGCCCTAGGATAGCTACCTGTAAATTTTTAGTATTTACTGGCTATACTAGTGCTGTTTGCATGGAGTGAGGCTGTAAGTTAAGTGTGGGTATTTCTGTTGGCTGGGGGCAGTGGAAAATGCTCTTTGGTCTTTTTCTTTCTCCATCTCAAAGGTACAGGGGATAAAAGTTGATTGTAAATAACTGGTACGTTATTACACTAGCAAGTTTTTTTTTCATTGTAAATGTAAGTAATGGCGGGGCAGCTTGGCCAAGTGGAATGTACCTGCTGTGCAATGTGGGAAGTCGTGGATGTGCCATGTGACCTTGGCGAACATACCTGCAGAAAGTGTTTCCGGTTGCAGAAGCTTGAGCTTCGGGTTTCGGAGCTCGTGCGGCGGCTGGAGTCACTGTGGCGCATCCGCGAGGTGGAGGACTACGTGGATGACACGTTTCAGGAGGTAGTCAAGCTGGTGCCCAGGCGAGCACAGACGGGGGTGGGGGGGGAGGTGGGGTGGCCGGGGGGGGTGGTGACTGGGCGGCTGCCGGACGGACAAAGAAGTCAGGGCAGGTAGTGCAGGAGTCCCCAGAGAACATCCCACTTTCTAACCGGTATTCAGTTCTGAGTACCGATGGGAAAGAGAGTTCCTCTGGAGAGTGCACCGAGAGTCATAACCAGAACATCATGGGTGGGTCAGCTGTGCGAGGAGAGAGAAAAAGGGACAAGGGGGCAGTATTGATAGGGGATTCTATGGCTAGTGGAACAGACAGGCATTTCTGTGGTTGCAGACGTGATTCCAGGATGGTATGTTGCCTCCCTGGTGCAAGGGTCATGGATATCACTGAGCGGTTACAGAGCATTCTGGAGGGTGAGGGTGCACAGCCAGTGGTCGTGGTCCTCGTTGGCAGTGATGACAAAGGTAAAAAGAGGGATGAGGTCCTGAAAAAAGAATTTAGGGAGCTGGGCAGCAGGTTAATGAGTAGGATCTTAAAGGTTGTAATCTTTGGGTTTCTTCTGGTGCTACGGGCTTGTGAGTACATGAATAGGAGGTGAGAGCAGATGAATGCATGGTTGAAGAGATGGTGAAGCAGGGAGGTCTTTAGTTTCCTGGTACACTGGGGCTGTTTCTGGCATAGGTGGGATCTGTATAAGATGGACGGGTTGCACCTGAACCAGAACATGGGATTATGCTATTATTGCTGTCACCGAGACATAGTTGATGGAAGGGCAGGACTGGCAGCTCAATATCCCAGGATATAGAATCTTTAGGCGTGATAGGGGAGGGGATAAAAGAGGAGGTGGCATTGCACTGTTGATCAAGGAGTCAATTACTGCAGTAAGGAGGGATGAGATCTTAGAAGGTTCCTCAAATGAGGCCATATGGGTAGAACTTAAAAACAATAAGCGGGCTATTATTTGGCTGGGAGTGTGCTGCAGGCCTCCAGTCAGGGAGAGGTAGGGGAGCAGATATGTAGGCAAATCTCAGTGGGGTGCAAAAATAATCGGGTAATAATATTGGGGGATTTCAACGTCCCCTATATTAGAGGGGATAGTATTAGTGCAAAAAGCTTAAAGGGGGCGGAATTCTTAAAGTGCATTCAGGAGAGCTTTTAGAGCCAGCACGTACAGAGGGCCGGACAAGTGGTAGAAGTGGCAGTGGGGGAGCATTTCGGGGATAGTGACCATAACCCTGTAAGATTTAAGGTAGCTATGGAAAAGGACATAGAGGGACCGGAAATAAGAGTACTGAACTGGGGGAAGGCAGATTTCAATATGATAAAACAGGATCTGGCCAAAGTGGATTGGGAACAACTTCTTATAGGAAAGTGTACATCAGACCAGTGGGAATCATTCAGAAAGGAAATAGTGAGGGTTCAGGTGCAGCATGTTCCTGTAAAGGTGAAGGGAAGACCAACAGTTCAAGGGAACCCTGGACGTCAAGGGATATAGAGGATTGGATTAGGAAAAATAAGAAGCTTATGGCAGATTCTGAGTGAGAAAAATAGTGGAGGCCCTGGAGGAGTATAGAAAGTGTAGGGCAGTAATTTAAAAAGTAATTAGGAGATCAAAGAGGGGACATGAAAAATCACTGGCAGACAAGATAAAGGAAAATCCCGAGGTGTTTTATAAGTATGTTAAGGGCAAGAAGATAACCAGGGAAAAATGGGGCCCATTAGGGATCAAAGTGGCAATCAGTGTTTGGAGCCGGAGGACATAGGTGAGGTTTTAAATGATTAATTTTCGTCTGTGTTTACTCTGGAGAAGGACGATGTAGGTGTAGAGTTCAGGGAGGGGGATTGTGATATACTTAATCAAATTACCATTGAAAGGGAGGAAGTATTAGCTGTTTTAGTGGGCTTAAAAGTGGATAAACCCCCAGGCCCAGATGAGCTGCATCCCAGGCTGTTATGTGAGGCAAAGCAGGGGCTCTGACACAAATTTGCAAATCTTTTCTGGCCACAGGAGAGGAACCAGAGGACTGGAGGATAGCGAATGTAGTACCATTATTCAAGAAGGGTAGTAGGGATTAACCAGGTAATTGCAGGCCGGTGAGTCCAACATCAGTGGTTGAGAAATAATTGGAAAGAAATTCTGGGAGACAGGATTAATCTCCACTTGGAGAGGCAGGGATTAATCAGGGATAATCAGCCTGGCTTTGTTCGGAGCAGATCGTGTCTCACAAAGTTGATTGAATTTTTCGAGGAGGTGACTAGATGTGTAGATGAGGGTAAAGCATGGATTTCAGTAAGGCTTTTGATAAGGTCCTGCATGGGAGATTGGTTAAAAAGGTAAGAGCCCATAGGATCCAGGGTAATTTGGCAAATTCGATCCAAAATTGGCTTAGTGGAAGGAGGCAGAGGGTGATGGTCAAGGGTTGTTTTTGCGAATGGAGGCCTGTGACCAGTGGGGTACCGCAGGGATTGGTGCTGGGACCCTTACTCCTTGTCGTGTACATTAATGATTTCGATGTGAATATAGTAGGCATGATCAGTAAGTTTGCAGTTGACACGTAAACTGGCGGTGTCGTAAATAGTGAGGAGGAAAGCCTTAGATTACAGGACGATATAGATAGGCTGGTAAGATGGACGGAGCAGTGGCAAATGGAGTTTAATCCTGACAAGTGTGAGATGATGCACTTAGGGGGGCAATATCAAGGCCAGGGAATGTACAGTGGTTGATAGGACCCTAGGGAGGGTCAGAGGGATCTTGGGGTTCTTGTCCGTAGATCACTGAAGGCAGCAGCACAGGTAGATAAGGTGGTTAGGAAGGCATGTGGGATACTTGCCTTTATTTTCCGAGACATAGAATATAAGAGCAGGGAGGTTATGTTCAAGCTGTATAAAATGCTTGTTAGGCCACAGCTGGAGTATTGGGTACAGTTCTGGGCACCACACTTTGGGAAGGATGTGATTGCACTGGAGAGGGTGCAGAGGAGATTCACCAGCATATCACCTGGATGAAGAGAGACTGGATAGGTTGGGGCTGTTTTCCTTGGAGCAGAGAAGGCTGAGGGGGAACCTGATTGAGGTATACAAAATTATGAGGGGCATTGATAGGATAGATAGGAAGAAACTTTTTCCCTTAGCGGAGGGGTCAATAACCAGGGGCCATAGATTTAAGGTAAGTGGGCAGGAGGTTTAGAAGGGAGTTGAGGAAAAACAATTTTACCCAAAGGGTGGTTGGAATCTGGAATGCCCTGCCTGAAGGGGTGGCAGAGGCAGGAACCCTCACAACATTTAAGAAGTATTTAGATGAGCACTTGAAATTCCATAGCATACAAAGCTACTGGCCAAGTGCTGGAAAGTGGGATTAGCTTGGACGGGTGTTCGATGGTCGGCACAGGCATGTTGGGCTGAAGGGCATGTTTCTGTGCTGTAAAACTCTACGGCTCTATACGGCAGACTCAATTTTGGTTTCTCTTTATAAATTCACAGTTAGTTTGCAACACTGTTACACCATCAACAAGAACCATTCTCTCTGTACTTTACAAACTCCATCCCCGGTCTGTATTCCACCATTTTCATATCAAATCTCAGACCCACCAATATAGCGTGAGATTTCACATTTCCTGCATTTACTGTTTTTATTCTCAGGATGTGGCGAGGGATGTTTTTAACCAATCATTCATTCTGTGGAGATTTGATTTACCCTGGTGACAGTCTGTAAAATACACAAATTTCACTCAGGAGGAATTCCAGTTCATAACCTGCGCAATTCTAACCCAAGACCAGAACCGTCCAGCCACAGTCCGTACGTGTGATAGATTTGAGGAACGCACAGTTTGTCTCCTATTTATACCTTTAAAAACACACACCAGCTGGAGACATAGGGAGAAAGTGAGAGAGAGGGAGAGAGGCAGGGAGACTGAGAGAGAGAAAGTGAGAGGGGAAGGGAGAGAAAGTGAGAGAGACAGCGAGAGAGAGAAAATGAGAGAGGTAAAGAGGGAAAAGGTGAGGGTGCAGGGAGAGAGAAAGTGAGAGGGGCAGGGAGAAAGAGAAATGAGAGGGGCAGGGAGAAAGAGAAAGTGAGGGGACAGATCATGCTTGACGAATCGAATTGAATCATTTGATGACGTAGCAGAGAAGGTTGATGAAGGGACTGCGCTGGATGTTTTGAATATTGATATTAAGAAAGCATTTGATAAGGTACCACATAAATGGCTGGTTACCAAAACCGAGGCTCATGGAATAGGAGAGTCAGTGTCCAACTGGATGTTAAAAAATGGCTTAAGGATAGGAAACAGTGAGACCGTGGTTTTCTCCAAAGATCTATCAGGAGTAGAATCTTAATATTTGCAGATGACACCAAACTTGTAGGTGCATCAAAGAATGAGGATGATAGAATCACCTGCAACTGGACATCAATAGGCTAGCAGAATGGGCAGAGAGGTGGCAGTTGGAATTTAATTCTGACAAGTGTGAGGTGATGCATTTTGGCAAAAGGAGTAGTGATAGACAATATATACCTAATGGCACAGTTTTAAAGTGGCCAAGAACCCGGTGGATGGAATATATTGTGGAAAAATGTGAGGTTATCCACTTTGGTAGGAGGAATAGATGTGCAGAGTATTTCTTAAATGGTAAGATATTAGAAAGTGTAGCTGTACAAAAGGGCCTAGTGTCCTCATCAATAAGTCACTGAAAGCTACCATGCAGGTGCAGCAAGCAATTAAGAAGCATAATGGTTTGTTAGCTTTTATCACAAGAGGATCTGCGTGCAGGAGTAGTGAAGTCTCGCTTCAATTGTATAGAACCTTGGTTAGACCGCACCTGGAATACTGTGTGCAGTTTGGGTCCCCTTATCTTAAGAAGGATTTTATCACCATGGGGGGAATGCAACGAAGTTTCACCAGACTTGTTCCCACGATGGCGGGACTGTCCCATAAAGAGAGATAGGGAAAGCTGGGCCTGTATACTCTCGGGTTTCGCAGAATGAGAGGTGATCTCATTGAAACCTACAAAATACTTAAAGGGATAGACAGTTTGATGTAGGTAAGATGTTTCCTCTGGTTGGGGAGTCTAGAACTGGGGACACAAATTCAAAATAAGGGGGAAGCCACTTAGGACAGAGATGAGGTGAAATTTCTTTACTACGAGGGTTGTAAATCTTTGGAATTCTCTACCCCAGAGGGCTGTGGAAGCTCAGTCATTGGGTTGTTTAAAGCAGAGATTGACAGATTTCTAAATACCAATGAAATAAAGGGATGTGGGGATAATGTGGGAAAAAGGACATTCAGGCAAATGATCAGCCATGGACATATTGAATGGTGGAACAAGCTCGATGGGCTGATCGGCCTACTCCTGCTCCTGTGTTCCTGAAGAAAGTGCAGAAACAGAGGGACTTCGGGGTGCATGAGCATGGAGGCAGGACTTATTGAGAGAGTGATCAGTAAAGCATATAGGATCTTGGGCTTCATAAATAGAGGCGTTGGGTATAAAAGCATGGATGTTATTCTGGACCTTTATAAAGCTCTGATTAGGCCCCAATTGGAGTATTGCATCCAGTTCTGGTCACCACACTTCAAGGAAGAATGTGAGCCTCGTTCACAGGATGCAAAGGAGATTTACCAGAATAGTTCCAGGGATGAGGGATTCTAGTTAACAGGTTAGATTGGAAAAGCTGAACTTGTTCTCCTTAGGACAAAGGAGATGGAGAAGAGATTTCATAGAAATATACAAGGCAATGAGAGCCAAGGAAAAACTGTTCTCATTAACAAATAGTACAAAAACCCATGGACAAAGAATGGACGTTTTGGGCAAAAGATGCAGGAGGAATATGAGGAAGCACTTTTTACACAGCGGGTGATAATGATCTGGAACCCACTGCCCATAAGGGTGGTGAAAGTGGAGATGATCAATGAATTCAAGAGGAAGTTGGATGACCACTTGAGAGAAATAGACTTGCAAGGATATGAAGATGGAGCCGAGGAGTGCAACTGGAAGGTGATGTCCGATCCCGGAGGGCAATGGGGTCCGATCCCGGAGAGTGATGGGGTCTGATCCCAGAGGGTGGTGGGGTCCGATCCCAGAGGGCAATGGGGTCCGATCCCGGAGAGTGATGGGGTCTGATCCTGGAGGGTGATGGGGTCTGATCCCGGAGGGTGATGGGGTCCGATCCCAGAGGGCAATGGGGTCCGATCCCGGAGAGTGATGGGGTCTGATCCCAGAGGGTGATGGGGTCTGATCCCGGAGGGTGATGGGGTCCGATCCCGGAGAGTGATGGGGTCTGATCCAGGAGAGTGATGGGGTCTGATCCCGGAGGGTGATGGGGTCCGATCCCGGAGGGTGGTGGGGTCCGATCCCGGAGGGCAATGGGGTCCGATCCCGGAGGGTGATGGGGTCTGATCCCGGAGGGTGATGGGGTCCGATCCCAGAGGGCAATGGGGTCCGATCCCGGAGAGTGATGGGGTCTGATCCTGGAGGGTGATGGGGTCTGATCCCGGAGGGTGATGGGGTCCGATCCCAGAGGGCAATGGGGTCCGATCCCGGAGAGTGATGGGGTCTGATCCCAGAGGGTGATGGGGTCTGATCCCGGAGGGTGATGGGGTCCGATCCCGGAGAGTGATGGGGTCCGATCCCGGAGAGTGATGGGGTCTGATCCAGGAGAGTGATGGGGTCTGATCCCGGAGGGTGATGGGGTCCGATCCCAGAGGGCAATGGGGTCCGATCCCGGAGAGTGATGGGGTCTGATCCAGGAGAGTGATGGGGTCTGATCCCGGAGGGTGATGGGGTCTGATCGCGGAGGGTGATGGGGTCCGATCCCGGAGAGTGATGGGGTCTGATCCAGGAGAGTGATGGGGTCTGATCCCAGAGGGTGATGGGGTCTGATCCCGGAGGGTGATGGGGTCCGATCCCAGAGGGCAATGGGGTCCGATCCCGGAGGGTGATGGGGTCTGATCCCGGAGGGTGATGGGGTCCGATCCCAGAGAGTGATGGGGTCTGATCCCAGAGGGTGATGGGGTCTGATCCCGGAGGGTGATGGGGTCCGATCCCAGAGGGCAATGGGGTCCGATCCCGGAGGGTGATGGGGTCTGATCCCGGAGGGTGATGGGGTCCGATCCCAGAGAGTGATGGGGTCTGATCCTGGAGGGTGATGGGGTCTGATCCCGGAGGGTGATGGGGTCTGATCCCGGAGGGTGATGGGGTCTGATCTCAGAGGGCAATGGGGTCCGATCCCGGAGGGTGATGGGGTCTGATCTCAGAGGGTGATGGGGTCTGATCCCGGAGGGTGATGGGGTCTGATCTCAGAGGGTGATGGGGTCTGATCTCAGAGGGCAATGGGGTCCGATTCCGGAGGGTGGTGGGGTCCGATCCTGGAGGGTGATGGGGTCCGATCCCGGAGGGTGATGGGGTCTGATCCCAGAGAGTGATGGGGTCTGATCCAGGAGGGTGATGGGGTCCGATCCCGGAGGGTGATGGGGTCCGATCCCGGAGGGCGATGGGGTCCGATCCCGGAGGGTGATGGGGTCTGATCTCAGAGGGCAATGGGGTCCGATCCCGGAGGGTGATGGGGTCCGATCCCAGAGAGTGATGGGGTCTGATCCCAGAGGGTGATGGGGTCTGATCCTGGAGAGTGATGGGGTCTGATCCTGGAGGGTGATGGGGTCCGATCCCGGAGGGTGATGGGGTCCGATCCCAGACGGCAATGGGGTCCGATCCCGGAGGGTGATGGTGTCTGATCCCAGAGAGTGATGGGGTCTGATCCAGGAGGGTGATGGGGTCCGATCCCGGAGGGTGATGGGGTCCGATCCCAGAGGGCAATGGGGTCCGATTCCGGAGGGTGGTGGGGTCCGATCCTGGAGGGTGATGGGGTCCGATCCCGGATGGTGATGGGGTCTGATCCCAGAGAGTGATGGGGTCTGATCCAGGAGGGTGATGGGGTCCGATCCCGGAGGGTGATGGGGTCCGATCCCAGAGGGCAATGGGGTCCGATCCCGGAGGGTGGTGGGGTCCGATCCTGGAGGGTGATGGGGTCCGATCCCGGAGGGTGATGGGGTCCGATCCCAGAGGGCAATGGGGTCCGATTCCGGAGGGTGGTGGGGTCCGATCCTGGAGGGTGATGGGGTCCGATCCAGGAGGGTGATGGGGTCTGATCCCAGAGAGTGATGGGGTCTGATCCAGGAGGGTGATGGGGTCCGATCCCGGAGGGTGATGGGGTCCGATCCCAGAGGGCAATGGGGTCCGATCCCGGAGGGTGATGGTGTCTGATCCCAGAGAGTGATGGGGTCCGATCCCGGAGGGTGATGGGGTCCGATCCCAGAGGGCAATGGGGTCCGATCCCGGAGGGTGATGGGGTCCGATCCCAGAGGGCAATGGGGTCCGATCCCGGAGGGTGATGGGGTCTGATCCCGGAGGGTGATGGGGTCCGATCCCAGAGAGTGATGGGGTCTGATCCAGGAGGCTGATGGGGTCCGATCCCGGAGAGTGATGGGGTCTGATCCCGGAGGGTGATGGGGTCCGATCCCGGAGAGTGATGGGGTCTGATCCTGGAGGGTGATGGGGTCCGATTCCGAGGGTGATGGGGTCTGATCTCAGAGGGCAATGGGGTCCGATCCCGGAGGGTGATGGGGTCCGATCCCGGAGAGTGATGGGGTCTGATCCCGGAGGGTGATGGGGTCTGATCCCGGAGGGTGATGGGGTCCGATCCCGGAGAGTGATGGGGTCTGATCCTGGAGGGTGATGGGGTCTGATCCCGGAGGGTGATGGGGTCTGATCTCAGAGGGCAATGGGGTCCGATCCCGGAGGGTGATGGGGTCCGATCCCGGAGAGTGATGGGGTCCGATCCCTGAGGGTGGTTGGGTCCGATCCCGGAGGGTGGTGGGGTCCGATCCCAGAGGGTGAATGGGTCCGATCCCGGAAGGTGATGGGGTCCGATCCCAGAGGGTGATGGGGTCCGATCCCGGAGGGTGATGGGATCCGATCCCAGAGGGTGATGGGGTCCGATCCCAGAGGGTGATGGGGTCTGATCCTGGAGGGTGATGGGGTCCGATCCTGGAGGGTGATGGGGTCCGATCCCGGAGGGTGGTGGGGTCCGATCCCGGAGGGTGGTGGGGTCCGATCCCGGAGGGTGATGGGGTCCGATCCTGGAGGGTGATGGGGTCCGATCCCGGAGGGTGATGGGGTCCGATCCCAGAGGGCAATGGGGTCCGATTCCGGAGGGTGGTGGGGTCCGATCCTGGAGGGTGATGGGGTCCGATCCCGGAGGGTGATGGGGTCTGATCCCAGAGAGTGATGGGGTCTGATCCAGGAGGGTGATGGGGTCCGATCCCAGAGGGCAATGGGGTCCGATCCCGGACGGTGATGGGGTCCGATTCCGGAGGGTGGTGGGGTCCGATCCCGGAGGGTGGTGGGGTCCGATCCTGGAGGGTGATGGGGTCCGATCCCGGAGGGTGATGGGGTCTGATCCCAGAGGGTGATGGGGTCTGATCCCGGAGGGTGATGGGGTCCGATCCCAGAGGGCAATGGGGTCCGATCCCGGAGGGTGATGGGGTCCGATCCCAGAGGGCAATGGGGTCCAATCCTGGAGGGTGATGGGGTCCGATCCCGAGGGTGATGGTGTCCGATCCCAGAGGGCAATGGGGTCCGACCCTGGAGGGTGATGGGGTCCGATCCCGGAGGGTGGTGTGGTCCGATCCCGGAGGGTGATGGGGTCCGATCCCGGAGGGTGATGGGGTCTGATCCCGGAGGGTGATGGGGTCCGATCCCGGAGGGTGATGGGGTCCGATCCCAGAGGGCAATGGGGTCTGATCCTGGAGGGTGATGGGGTCCGATCCCGGAGAGTGGTGTGATCTGATCCCAGAGAATGGTGGGGTCCGATCACGGAGGGTGGTGGGGTCCGATCCCAGAGAATGGTGGGGTCCGATCCCGGAGGGTGGTGGGGTCTGATCCCAGAGGGCAATGGGGTCCGATCCCGGAGGGTGATGGGGTCTGATCCTGGAGGGTGATGGGGTCCGATCCCGGAGAGTGGTGGGGTCCGATCCCAGAGGGCAATGGGGTCCGATCCCGGAGGGTGGTGGGGTCTGATCCCGGAGGGTGGTGGGGTCCGATCCGAGAGGGCAATGGGGTCCGATCCCGGAGGGTGATGGGGTCCGATCCCGGAGGGTGGTGTGGTCCGATCCCGGAGGGTGATGGTGTCCGATCCCGGTGAGTGGTGGGGTCCGATCCCAGAGAATGGTGGGGTCCGATCACGGAGGGTGGTGGGGTCCGATCCCAGAGAATGGTGGGGTCCGATCCCGGAGGGTGGAGGGATCAGATCCCGGAGGGTGTTGGGGTCTGATCCCGGAGGGTTGTGGGTCCAATCCCGGAGTGTTGTGGGTCTGATCCTGGAGGGTGGTGAGGTCTGATCCCAGAGGGTTGTGGGTCTGATCCCGGAGGGTGATGGGTCTGATCCCTAAGGCTTGTTGGTCTGTTTCCGGAGGGTGGTGGGTCTGATCCTGGACGCTTGTGGGTCTGATCCCGGAGGGTGATGGGGTCTGATCCCGGAGGGTGGTGGGTCTGATCCTGGAGGGTGGTGGGTCTGATCCCGGAGGGTGGTGGGTCTCATCCTGGAGGGTGGTGGCTCTGATCCCGGAGGGTGGTGGGTCTGATCCTGGAGGGTGGTGGGTCTGATCCCGGAGGGTGGTGGGTCTGATCCTGGAGGGTGGTGGGTCTGATCCCAGAGGATTGTGGGTCCAATCCCGGAGGGTGGTGGGTCTGATCCAGGAGGGTGGTGGGTCTGATCCCGGAGGGTGGTGGGTCTGATCCTGGAGGGTGGTGCGTCCGATCCCAGAGGGTGGTGGGTCTGATCCCGGAGGGTGGTGGGTCTGATCCCGGAGGGTGGTGGGGTCTGATCCCGGAGGGTTGTGGGTCTGATTCCCCGAGGGTGGTGGGTCTGATCCCAGAGGGTGGTGGGTCTGATCCCGGAGGGTGTTTGGTCTGATCCCGGAGGGTGTTGGGTCCGTTCCCGGAGGGTGGTGGGTCAGATCCTCGTGGGTGGTGGGTCTGAACCCGGAGGGTGTTGGGTCCAATCCCGGAGGGTGGAGGGTCTGATCCTCGAGGGTGGTGGTTCTGATCCCGGAGGGTGTTTGGTCCGATCCCGGAGGGTGTTTGGTCTGATCCCGGAGGGTGTTGGGTCCGTTCCCGGAGGGTGGTGGGTCAGATCCTCGTGGGTGGTGGGTCTGAACCCGGAGGGTGTTGGGTCTGATCCCGGAGGGTTGTGGGTCTGATCCTCGAGGGTGGTGGGTCTGATCCCGGAGGGTGTTTGATCCGATCCCGGAGGGTGGTGGGTCTGATCCCAGAGGGTGGTGAGTCTGATCCTGGAGAATGGTGGGTCTGATCCCGGAGGGTGGTGGGTCTGATCCCGGAGGGTGTTTGGTCCGATCCCGGAGGGTGGTGGGTCTGATCCCGGAGGGTGGTGAGTCTGATCCCGGAGGGTTGTGGGTCTGATCCCTGTGGGTGGTGGGTCTGATCCCGAGGGTGTTGGGTTCTGATCCCAGAGGGTGTTGGGTCTGATCCCAGAGGGTGGTGGGTCTGATCCCGGAGGGTGGTGGGTCTGATCCTGGAGAGTGGAGGGTCTGATCCCGGAGGGTGGTGGGTCTGATCCCGGAGGGTGTTGGGTTCTGATCCCAGAGGGTGTTGGGTCCGCTCCCAGAGGGTGGTGGGTCTGAACCCGGAGAGTGTTGGGTCTGATCCCGGAGGGTTGTGGGTCTGATCCCGGAGGGTTGTGGGTCTGATTCCCAATGGTTGTAGGTCTGATCCCGGAGGGTGGTGGGTCTGAACCCGGAGGGTGGTGGGTCTGATCCCAGAGGGTGTTGGGTCTGATCCCGGAGAGTGGTGGGTCTGATCCCGGAGGGATGTAGGTCTGATCCCGGAGGGTGGTGGGTCTGAACCCGGAGGGTGGTGGGTCTGATCCCGGAGGGTGGTGGGTCTGATCCCGGAGGGTGTTGGGTTCTGATCCCAGAGGGTGTTGGGTCCGATCCCAGAGGGTGGTGGGTCTGATCCCGGAGGGTGGTGGGTCTGATCCTGGAGAGTGGAGGGTCTGATCCCGGAGAGTGGTGGGTCTGATCCCGGAGGGTGTTGGGTTCTGATCCCAGAGGGTGTTGGGTCCGCTCCCATAGGGTGGTGGGTCTGATCCTGGAGAGTGGACGGTCTGATCCCGGAGAGTGGTGGGTCTGATCCCGGAGGGTGTTGGGTTCTGATCCCAGAGGGTGTTGGGTCCGCTCCCAGAGGGTGGTTGGTCTGAACCCGGAGGGTGTTGGGTCTGATCCCGGAGGGTTGTGGGTCTGATCCCCAATGGTTGCAGGTCTGATCCCGGAGGGTGGTGGGTCTGATCCCGGAGGGTGTTGGATCTGATCCCGGAGAGTGGTGGGTCTGATCCCGGAGGGATGTAGGTCTGATCCCGGAGGGTGGTGGGTCTGAACCCGGAGGGTGGTGGGTCTGATCCCGGAGGGTGGTGGGTCTGATCCCGGAGGGTGTTGGGTCTGATCCCGGAGAGTGGTGGGTCTGATCCCGGAGGAATGTAGGTCTGATCCTGGAGGGTGGCGGGTCTGAACCCGGAGGGCGGTGGCTCTGATCCCGGAGGGTGTTGGGTCTGATCCCGGAGGGTTGTAGGTCTAATCCCGGAGGGTGGGGGGTCTGATCCCGGAGGGTGGAGGATCTGATCCCGGAGGGTTGTGGGTCTGATCCTCGAGGGTGGTGGGTCTGATCCCCGAGGGTGGTGGGTCTGATCCCGTAGGGTGAAGGATCTGATCCCGGAGGGTTGTGGGTCTGATCCCAGAGGGTGGTGGGTCTGATCCTGGAGAGTGGTGGGTCTGATCCCAGAGGGTTGTGGGTCTGATCCCGGAGGGTGGTGGGTCCGATCCCAGAGGGTGGTGGGTCTGATCCCGGAGGGTGGTGGGTCTGATCCTGGAGAGTGGTGGGTGTGATCCCGGAGGGTGGTGGGTCTGATCACAGAGGGTGTTGGGTCTGATCCCAGAGGGTGGTGGGTCTGAACCCGGAGGGTTGTGGGTCTGATCCCTGAGGGTGATGGGTCTGATCCCCGAGGGTGGTGGGTCTGATCCTGGAGGGTGGTGGGTCCAATCCCGGAGGGTGGTGGGTCTGAACCCGGAGGGCGGTGGGTCTGAACCCGGAGGGCGGTGGCTCTGATCCCGGAGTGTGATGGGTCTGATCCCTAAGGCTTGTGGGTCTGATCCCCGAGGTTGGTGGGTCTGATCCCGTAGGGCGGTGGGTCTGATCCCGGAGGACGCTGGGTCTGATCCCGGAGGGTTGTGGGTCTGATCCCGGAGGGTGGTGGGTCTGATCCCGGAGGGCGGTGGGTCTGATCCCGGAGGGTTGTGGGTCTGATCCCGGAGGGTGGTGGGTCTGATCCTGGAGAGTGGTGGGTCTGATCCCGGAGGGTGGTGGGACTGATCCCCGAGGGTTGTGGGTTTGATCCCGGAGGGTGGTGGGTCTGATCCCCGAGGGTGGTGGGTCTGATCCTGGATGGTGGTGGGTCGGATCCCGGAGGGTGGGGGGCTGATCCCCAAGTGTTATGGGTTTGATCCCGGAGGGTTGTGGGTCTGATCCCCGAGGGTGGTGGGTCTGATCCCCGAGGGTGGTGGGTCTGATCCCCAAGGGTTGTGGGTTTGATCCCAGAGGGTTGTCGGTCTGATTCTGGAGGGTGGTAGGTCTGATCCCAGAGGGTGGTGGGTCTGATCCCGGAGGGTGGTGGGTCTGATCCTGGAGAGTGGAGGGTCTGATCCCGGAGGGTTGTGGGTCCGATCCCGGAGGGTGGTGGGTCTGATCCCAGAGGGTGGTGGGTCTGATCCTGGAGAGTGGAGGGTCTGATCCCGAAGGGTTGTGGGTCCGATCCCGGAGGGTGGTGGGTCTGATCCCGGAGTGTGTTGGGTCCGATCCCAGAGGGTGGTGGGTCTGATCCTGGAGAGTGGTGGGTCTGATCCTGGAGGGTGGTGGGTCTGATCCCGGAGGGTGTTGGGTTCTGATCCCAGAGGGTGTTGAGTCCGATCCCAGAGGGTGGTGGGTCTGATCCCGGAGGGTGGTGGGTCTGATCCTGGAGAGTGGAGGGTCTGATCCCGGAGGGTGGTGGGTCTGATCCCGGAGGGTGTTGGGTTCTGATCCCAGAGGGTGTTGGGTCCGCTCCCAGAGGGTGGTGGGTCTAAACCCGGAGGGTGTTGGGTCTGATCCCGGAGGGTTGTGGGTCTGATCCCCAATAGTTGTAGGTCTGATCCCGGAGGGTGGTGGGTCTGAACCCAGAGGGTGGTGGGTCTGATCCCAGAGGGTGTTGGGTCTGATCCCGGAGAGTGGTGGGTCTGATCCCGGAGGGATGTAGGTCTGATCCTGGAGGGTGGTGGGTCTGAACCTGGAGGGCGGTGGCTCTGATCCCGGAGGGTGTTGGGTCTGATCCCGGAGGGTTGTAGGGCTAATCCCGGAGGGTGGTGGGTCTGATCCCGGAGGGTGTTGGGTCTGATCCCGGAGGGTTGTGGGTCTGATCCCAGAGGGTGGTGGGTCTTATCCTGGAGAGTGGTGGGTCTGATCCCAGAGGGTTGTGGGTCTGATCCCGGAGGGTGGTGGGTCTGATCCCGGAGGGTGTTGGGTCTGATCCCGGAGAGTGGTGGGTCTGATCCCGGAGGGATGTAGGTCTGATCCTGGAGGGTGGTGGGTCTGAACCTGGAGGGTGGTGGGTCTGATCCCGGAGGGTGTTGGGTTCTGATCCCAGAGGGTGTTGGGTCCGATCCCAGAGGGTGGTGGGTCTGATCCCGGAGGGTGGTGGGTCTGATCCTGGAGAGTGGAGGGTCTGATCCCGGAGAGTGGTGGGTCTGATCCCGGAGGGTGTTGGGTTCTGATCCCAGAGGGTGTTGGGTCCGCTCCCATAGGGTGGTGGGTCTGATCCTGGAGAGTGGACGGTCTGATCCCGGAGAGTGGTGGGTCTGATCCCGGAGGGTGTTGGGTTCTGATCCCAGAGGGTGTTGGGTCCGCTCCCAGAGGGTGGTTGGTCTGAACCCGGAGGGTGTTGGGTCTGATCCCGGAGGGTTGTGGGTCTGATCCCCAATGGTTGCAGGTCTGATCCCGGAGGGTGGTGGGTCTGATCCCGGAGGGTGTTGGATCTGATCCCGGAGAGTGGTGGGTCTGATCCCGGAGGGATGTAGGTCTGATCCCGGAGGGTGGTGGGTCTGAACCCGGAGGGTGGTGGGTCTGATCCCGGAGGGTGGTGGGTCTGATCCCGGAGGGTGTTGGGTCTGATCCCGGAGAGTGGTGGGTCTGATCCCGGAGGAATGTAGGTCTGATCCTGGAGGGTGGCGGGTCTGAACCCGGAGGGCGGTGGCTCTGATCCCGGAGGGTGTTGGGTCTGATCCCGGAGGGTTGTAGGTCTAATCCCGGAGGGTGGGGGGTCTGATCCCGGAGGGTGGAGTATCTGATCCCGGAGGGTTGTGGGTCTGATCCTCGAGGGTGGTGGGTCTGATCCCCGAGGGTGGTGGGTCTGATCCCGTAGGGTGAAGGATCTGATCCCGGAGGGTTGTGGGTCTGATCCCAGAGGGTGGTGGGTCTGATCCTGGAGAGTGGTGGGTCTGATCCCAGAGGGTTGTGGGTCTGATCCCGGAGGGTGGTGGGTCCGATCCCAGAGGGTGGTGGGTCTGATCCCGGAGGGTGGTGGGTCTGATCCTGGAGAGTGGTGGGTGTGATCCCGGAGGGTGGTGGGTCTGATCCCAGAGGGTGTTGGGTCTGATCCCAGAGGGTGGTGGGTCTGAACCCGGAGGGTTGTGGGTCTGATCCCTGAGGGTGTTGGGTCTGATCCCGGAGGGTTGTGGATCTGATCCTCAAGGGTGATGGGTCTGATCCCCGAGGGTGGTGGGTCTGATCCTGGAGGGTGGTGGGTCCAATCCCGGAGGGTGGTGGGTCTGAACCCGGAGGGCGGTGGGTCTGAACCCGGAGGGCGGTGGCTCTGATCCCGGAGTGTGATGGGTCTGATCCCTAAGGCTTGTGGGTCTGATCCCCGAGGTTGGTGGGTCTGATCCCGTAGGGCGGTGGGTCTGATCCCGGAGGACGCTGGGTCTGATCCCGGAGGGTTGTGGGTCTGATCCCGGAGGGTGGTGGGTCTGATCCCGGAGGGCGGTGGGTCTGATCCCGGAGGGTTGTGGGTCTGATCCCGGAGGGTGGTGGGTCTGATCCTGGAGAGTGGTGGGTCTGATCCCGGAGGGTGGTGGGACTGATCCCCGAGGGTTGTGGGTTTGATCCCGGAGGGTGGTGGGTCTGATCCCCGAGGGTGGTGGGTCTGATCCTGGATGGTGGTGGGTCGGATCCCGGAGGGTGGGGGGCTGATCCCCAAGTGTTATGGGTTTGATCCCGGAGGGTTGTGGGTCTGATCCCCGCGGGTGGTGGGTCTGATCCCCGAGGGTGGTGGGTCTGATCCCCGAGGGTGGTGGGTCTGATCCCCAAGGGTTGTGGGTTTGATCCCAGAGGGTTGTCGGTCTGATTCTGGAGGGTGGTAGGTCTGATCCCAGAGGGTGGTGGGTCTGATCCCGGAGGGTGGTGGGTCTGATCCTGGAGAGTGGAGGGTCTGATCCCGGAGGGTTGTGGGTCCGATCCCGGAGGGTGGTGGGTCTGATCCCAGAGGGTGGTGGGTCTGATCCTGGAGAGTGGAGGGTCTGATCCCGAAGGGTTGTGGGTCCGATCCCGGAGGGTGGTGGGTCTGATCCCGGAGTGTGTTGGGTCCGATCCCAGAGGGTGGTGGGTCTGATCCTGGAGGGTGGTGGGTCTGATCCCGGAGGGTGTTGGGTTCTGATCCCAGAGGGTGTTGAGTCCGATCCCAGAGGGTGGTGGGTCTGATCCCGGAGGGTGGTGGGTCTGATCCTGGAGAGTGGAGGGTCTGATCCCGGAGGGTGGTGGGTCTGATCCCGGAGGGTGTTGGGTTCTGATCCCAGAGGGTGTTGGGTCCGCTCCCAGAGGGTGGTGGGTCTAAACCCGGAGGGTGTTGGGTCTGATCCCCAATAGTTGTAGGTCTGATCCCGGAGGGTGGTGGGTCTGAACCCAAAGGGTGGTGGGTCTGATCCTGGAGGGTGGTGGGTCTGAACCTTGAGGGCGGTGGCTCTGATCCCGGAGGGTGTTGGGTCTGATCCCGGAGGGTTGTAGGGCTAATCCCGGAGGGTGGTGGGTCTGATCCCGGAGGGTGTTGGGTCTGATCCCGGAGGGTTGTGGGTCTGATCCCCAATGGTTGTAGGTCTGATCCCGGAGGGTGGTGGGTCTGAACCCGGAGGGATGTAGGTTTGATCCTGGATGGTGGTGGGTCTGAATCCGGAGGGCGGTGGCTCTGATCCCGGAGGGTGTTGGGTCTGATCCCGAAGGGTTGTAGGTCTAATACCGGAGGGTGGGGGGTCTGATCCCGGAGGGTGGAGGATCTGATCCCGGAGGGTTGTGGGTCTGATCCCAGAGGGTGGTGGGTCTGATCCCGGAGAGTGGTGGGTCTGATCCCGGAGGGTGGTGGGTTCTGATCCCAGAGGGTGTTGGGTCTGAACATTGTCCGTGAGAAGGTGGTGTTGGGCCTTCTCTATTGAACCAGCTGCTCTCCCTTCTGGTGATGGAGCTCCCACAACTGCTGTTATTGAGGGAGTTCCAGGATCTGGTCCAGTTGTGCAGCCTCCCATGGGAGAAACAGACTGTCAACACTCCCTGTCTGTTTTCGCAGATAAAGACTGTGCCACTTGAATGAGGGAAGCTGAGGAAGATTTTGTTTCACGGAGTTATTTACAGCTCAGAAGGAGGCCATTCGGCCCATCGAGTCCATGCCAGCTCTCCACGGAGCTGTGCAGTCAGTCTCAGTCCCTGGCTCCATCTCTCAGGCCCTGCAAGTCTATTCCTCCCAGGTGGTCATCCAACTTCCTCTTGAAGTCATTGATCATCTCTACTTCTACTGCCCTTGTAGAAATCCAGTTCCGGGTCATTATCACCCGCTGTGTAAATAGTGTTTTGTCATATTCCCCTGGCACCTTTTGCCCCAATCTTTCACTCTGTGTCCCCTAGTTCTTGTACTATTTGTTTCTCCTTGTGTAACTTCGCTAAGCCTCTCATAATCTTGTCCATTTCTATTAAATATCCCATCCATCTGCTTTGTTCTAAGGAGAAGAAACACATCTTTTCCACCCTATCCTTTTAACTAAAATCCTCCATCCCAGGAACCATGCTGGTAAATCTCCTTTTCACCCACTCAGGGACCCTCACATTCTTGCTGAAGTGTGGTGACCGGAACTGGATGAAATACTCCAATTGGGACCTAATCAGAGCTTTGTAAAGGTTCAGCATAACTTCCCTGCTTTTGTGCTCAATGCCTCTGTTTATGAAGTCCAAGATCCCTTGTGCTTTCCTAACTACTTTCTGATTGTCCTTCTACCTTCAAAGATCTACGTACAGGCTCCCCCCCTCCCCCCCCCCCCAGTCCCTCTGTTCCTGTACTTTATGTATACATTATCTTTCCCTATTCCTTCTGCCGAAATGCATCACCTCACACTTGTCAGTATTAAATTCCATCTGCCACCTCTCTGCCCATTCTGCTAGCCTATCAATGTCTTGTTGTGTGTGTTTCATATCATCCTCCTTCTTTGCCACACCTCCAAGTTTGGTGTCATCAGCAAAGTTTGAAATTCTATTCTGAATTCCAAGATCCAAGTCATTTATATATAGCAAACGATACAGTGTTCCCAGCACTGACCTTTGGGGAACACCACTGTCTACCATCCTCCAGTCTGAAAAACAGGTATTTACTATGATTTGCCATTTTCTTTTTTATTATTATTATTCGTTCATGGGATGTGGGCGTCGATGGCTCGGTCATTTATTGCCCATCCCTAATTGGCCTTGAGAATGTGGTGGTGAGCTGCCTTCTTGAACTGCTGGAGTCCTTGGTGTGTAGGTACACCCACAGTGCTGTTAGGAAGGGAGTTCCAGCATTTTGACCCAGTGAGAGTGAGGGAACGGCGATATAGTTCCAAGTCAGGACGGTGTGTGGCTTGGAGGGGAATTCCAACAGGCGGTGGTGTTCCCATGCGTCTGATGCCCTTGTCCTTCTAGTTGGTAGAGGTCGCGGGTTTGGAAGGTGCTGTCTAAGGAGCCTTGGTGCGTTGCTGCAGTGCATCTTGTAGATGGTACACACTGCTGTCACTGTGCATGGAGGTGGAGGGAGTGTATGTTGACACCACAGTCTCCAAGACAATTAGGGATGGGCAATAAATGCTGCCCTCGCCATCGACGCCCACATCCTTGCACCTTGTCGATGGTGGACAGGCACAGGGGATACAGGAAGTGAGTCACTCACAGCAGAATTCCCAGCCTCTGACCCGCTCTTATAGTCACAGCTGGCCTGGATAGCAATGTCCCTATCCCATGAAATGAATTTAAAAAAAACTCTGACTGCGATTATAGCAGATCAGGCGAGAGCTTTAACGACAGCTGCAAAACCAGATACAAAAGCTGAAGTGAGTGCAGAGGTTGAGAAGAAGATAACAGAAAGTTAGAAATAATTTTTGTCAAAGTGGAAAGTAACTCCGTATCCTTAAGCGAGGCAGGAAAACCTAGCATTATACTCTGGGATACAACCCAAAGACTCTTGCTGGGGTAGGACATAATGTTTCCACTAGAGTGCACCTTGAATGCGAAAGTTTTAGTTGATGGAATTGGTGCAGACTATATACCTGTACGTTTGTATAAAGTACGCCTAGAGAGTGACTTAATATCTGGGATAGTAACTGTAGGAGTTATCCACAGTTTGCCAGTAAAAGGAGTTGATCTACTCCTAGGCAATGATTTGGCTGGATCTAAAGTATCAGTTTCTCTGATAATTACAGAGGAGCCAAGTGAAGTTAGGGAAATGGAACAATTCCAGGAACAAGTTCCAGGAACATTTCCTGCAGGTGCAGTCACCCAAGTGATGGTGAAACAGGATCCATTGTCGGAGGTAAAAGTGGCACCACAAACAGATAGCCAAGTATCTGAACACTTATTTGAGGATTTAGATAATCAAACTGAGATGTTTGAAAGATGCACCCATGCCAGCATGCACATGCAATACAGACATGCAAATAGGGACATAAAAGAGGAGAGAAAAATATAGTAGAGAGTGGTTTGAGGCAATATCAGAAGAGTTTCTTGATAACTGTGCTTCGAGCTCACTTGATTGTAGGTAGTCTTGCTGTTCGTTGGGGCCCAGTGTTCTTCTTAAACCTTGTTCATGTAGGAGACTGTTCTCTCTTTGAGGTTCACGTGCTTTCACAAGATTGAGTTCCGTGGGAAAGAGATGGAGGCAGACAGAACTGGAGAGGTTCTGTTCTAACCGGGAGCTCACGGCGTTCTGAGTTCAAATCCCTAGCTGGAAGTTCAAATCTCAAAGGCAGCTAGTCAGGTGACCAAAACTGTTCTGACCACTTCTTCTGTGTTTGCGGATACTGCTGTCTTAGCAGTCAACCTGGAATGCTAGCTCCCCCCACCTTCAACATCCATTGTTGTTTGAATGGGTCAGGGCATGGTCCTTTGTCCCTTGTTCCAACTCTGCTAGTTACTATGCAAAGGTCTTTCCAGTCAGGGGCTTGCAATTTTGAGTTTTTACATTCTTGTGGCGAAATCATGTGTGCCTCAGTCTTGGCAGGTGGGGGGTTTGCCTGACACCTCCACACCCAAAGGAATGAAAGGCGATATGAGGAAAACTGACACATTTCATGACAGGGTTTGAGAGCAACATAAGATACTGAAAGACAAACATGTATTCCTCATTCATTTCCATTCATTCACCATTCTCAAAGCCTATTAAAAATGGTATTTTCTGGGTGCCAGGGCTGTTTTAATTTCCCCCTTTTTTTCTCAGGAGAGTTGGTAGTGGAAAGGTCTATCCTGAACTCTCTGTATCATGCAAAGTCTTTAGACTTCAGGGGATGGGTGATTCCCTTTTCCTCTGTCTGTGGGGGAGGTTCCTGTTTCACCATTGTTCCCTTAGTTCCCTGGGACACTCCTACCTGCAGATATTTGTGCAGACTTAACTACATTCTCCCAGAATGGCCGCTTGCTGCCTGAACCCGCTGCTCCTCTACATGGGTTTTTATGGAGAGTGGGAGAGAGTTTTTAAATTCCTCGAACAGGATTACTTCTCTGAGAGTATCACAGCTGAACTGTATTTTTTAAAGCCCTCGTCCACTGGTCAAAAGCCAGCTGCTTCTTTCAACTCCAGATATGTTTGATTGGCTTGCTTCTTGAGGGTTCTCAAGGTTTGGCAATAGGCTTCGGGTACTAATTCACATGCCCCGAGGATAGCATTTTTGGTCAGTTCATAATTTGATGAACTCTCATCTGGCAACAAGGAATAATCCTCATGGGCTTTTCCAGATAGTTTGCTTTGCAATAAGAGAGACCAGGTCTCAACTGGCTATTTTAGCTGCCATGCCAGTTTCTCAAATGACAAGAAAAATGCTTCCGCATCTTCCTCGTTGAATTTTGGAATTAGTTGAGTGAGTTTTAGCAAGCTTGAACCCAGCCTGAATTGTGTTCCTCCATATTGGCCATGCTTTCATTGGGGTTACTGTGTCGCCCCCTAGCTAACTCAAGCCATCTTAACTCTCTTTCTTCATTTTCCTTTCTCCTGTCTTTCTTTCTCTATCTACTCCCTCTCGTTCCCTCTCCTGTCTTTCTTTTTCTACACATTCCATCGGGAAGGCTCTTTTTTCCTCCCTCTCCTGTCTCTCTCTCTCTCTCTTTTTCCCTGTCTTCTAATTTAGGTTTCCTTTGTTCATTTGTATCTTTGCTAGCAGTACCCTCTCTGGGTCTGCTTCTAACACTGCCTCTGCTTCTTCAGATTCAAGGGAAAAACAGTTGGCCACTAGCCTTAGGAGTTCAGACTTCCTAGCCTTGCCACGTACAGTGATCCCACACTGCTCAGTCATTTTTCTCAACTCCTCCATAGACAGTGCTTTTAACTTATCCCAAGTTACTTCATCCTGGCTTGGAGAGCTACTAATTTCAATTGCAGACATTTTGGTATTTAATCACACACAGCCACAAGAAAACCTGTGTTTAAATCTTGCTCCTTTAGTTTGGCAACAGTTTGGCTGACCATTCCCAATTTCACTTATTTATCTGTGGGTAAAATTCGGGATGCGAGCACCAAATTTCTGTTGCGACCAGGTGAGAAATGTGTCTAGGCATCTTTGGCTGTCTTTAACTGGTATTATTGTAACAGGGTTTTATTTTGAACACACTGTGTTTTGAGCTCCCCCTTTGTGAATCCTTGTTCACAGCTTTCCAATTATGAGACAAAGCAACAAATTCACACAGGTTTTATGAAGTTTAAAGAAAAACGATGAAATTTTATTAAAACTAAAACTTAAATGGTTCATGCCTACAGATATACAACACGCACATGCTAGCTTGCACACGAGATACACACATACAAATAGAGACAGAAAAGAGCAGAGAAAAATATAGTAGATAGGGGTTTGAGGCAATATCAAAAGAGTTTCTTGTTTGCTGTGCTTCGAGCTCACTTCATCGTCAGTAGTCTTGCTGTTCTTCGGGGCCCAGTGTTCTTCTTAAACCTTGTTCGTGTTGGAAACTGTTCTCTCTTTGAGGTTCACATGTTTTCACAAGATTCAGTTCCGTGGGAAAGAGATAGAGGCAGGCAGGACTGGAAAGGTTCTGTTCCAACCAGGAGCACATGGCGTTCTGAGTTCGAATCCCTTGTTGGAAGTTCAAATCTCAACAGCCAGCTAGTCATGTGACTAAAACTGTTCTGACAACTTCTTCTGTGTTTGTGTATTCTGCTATCTCCGCACTGAACCTTGAATGCTAGCTCCCCCCATCTTCAACGTCTGGTAATCAAAAGTCCATTGTTGATTGAATGGGTCAGTGCATGGTTCTTTGTCCCTTGTTCCAACTCTGCTAGTTACTATGCAAATGTCTTTCCAGTCAGGGGCTTGCGATTTTGAGTTTTGATGTTCATGTGGCAAAATCATGTGTGCCTCAGTTTTGGCAGGTGGGGGATTTGCCTGACATTCTGTAATTGGCACATGACATTCCTTTTGCAGGACATAGGAGTAGTCGGATGACCAACCAACAGTATTACTGGCCAGGCCTTAGAAAGGACGTAAAGCAGTTTCGTAAGGCTCAGGAACACCTTAAAGCATGAAAACCAATATTTAAAAAAATGGGCAGATAAGAATGCAAAAACCCGTAATTTTCAACCAGGGGATGAAGTATTGGTGTTGTTACCGTGAGAGGGGAACCGTTAAAAGCACGATTCAGTGGCCCATATAGAGTGATCAAAAAAGTGGGTGAGGCAAGTTATTCGATTGACACCCTGATCGCTAGAGGAAGAACCGGTTGTGTCACATCAATATGTTAAAGCAATATTATCGCAGGGAGGAGGATAAGACAGTACAGGTCCGTCAGGAAATCGGGACTGTTGAGAAGGAAAAGGATCGTGAGGATGAGGCAGAAGCAGGCCGAGGAAATTCTCAGATTGAACCTCCAACTGTCAGATTAGCGAATAGAGAATGGCGAGGAAAATTGGACAACATGCTTTTGCACTTAGAGGCAAAACAATATGAAGACCTAACCAGGCTTTTCAAAACATTTGAGAGAGTCTGCAGTGATAAGGCGAGATGTGCAACCTTAGCCACACATGATGTGGGTATAGGAAGAACCGTTCCTTTAAAACAACATCCTTGTTGCTTCGGTCCAAACAAACAGGCCCAAGTAAAAGCAGAGATCCAATGCACGCGGGAGGGCACTTTAGTGGAGCCTAGTCAGAAATCTTGACGCCTCAACCTGATGGGTCGGCCCAACTTTGAATAGACTACAGGAAAGTCATTGTGATAATGAAGGCAGACTCCTACCCAATTTCTCATTTGGAAGACTGTATGGACAGAGTGGGCAACACCAGGTGTCTTACAGAGACAAATGTGTTGAAGGGATACTGTCAAATTCCTTTAACACCCCAAGATAAGGAAAAGTCATTTATTGTTTACACTGGACAGGTTTTTTTTCAGTATCAAGTGATAGCACACAGGTTAATGGGTACACGAGAAACTTCCCAGAGAATAGTGAACCCAGTAGTGGCCAGTGTTCCTCGCTGTGCAGTTCACCTGGCAGAGGTGATGAACTATAAGGACACTGTTTGGAAAGTTGCAATGGGCTGAATGGGACAACCTTTGAGGAAATAAAATGTGAACATGTTTTGATGGAGTTTTGTTGTTACAGCCTTATCATTTTGAAAATTGTCCCTATTTCAGGGAAAAACAATGTTATCTTCGACGCTTTGTCACAAATCTAACCATGCCAGATTATATGGATGTCAATGGTACAATGAAAATGCTGAGTGAATGAGGCCATGAATGTGGAAATTGTTAGAGTGATTTTCTCAGCTTCTTTTTTTTGTGCTTTGTAACGAAACACATTTTTAGAATAACGTTTCATTTCACAAAGGGCGGAGGTGTCATGGAACTGTATTTATCTTCTCCTCGGATCAAAACAGTGTGCCTTTAAGACTCTGTTTTAAATAGTGTGCCTTTACATACTACGAGGCACAGCCTGCCAACTGCACCTGCTCCTAGGCCACAGCAGGAGAGAGAGAGGTCACATGGTGTACTGTAGCAATTTAACTGTGTGTAAAAACCAGCTGAAACCAGTTTAGAGAGACTCACCAGCGAAGAAAAGAGCTGTCTATTTCTCTCAGAAAAAGCTCTACAATGAGCTACAGGCCTAGTTAATTTTCGAAGGAGTCAATAACCCTTTGAAGACACGATATGTACTGCCGAAGTAAAATTTCAAGTCCACATAAAATTCAAGTTGACCTATCATACGCATTGTTGAAAGAACTTTTTGATGCCTACTGCAGCCGAATTGTTTTGAATGCCTATCTACTAAGAGACTATTTCATCAAATGCGCGTGGAGATTTCGAGTGGCATTTGATTATTTCCACATTAGAGTACCTCACCCATCAGGAACGTAACCCACAAAGACTTATATGCCAGCCATTTATTTATTCCTAAGAAACAGCTAATTTAAAAAAAAAAATCATTTTAAAAAGGTAACTGGTTAACTGTGATTTTTAGTATATGTGTGTGAATGAGGAGTTAGGTTAGAATCAGAAGTTAAAATGTCTTTAGACATAGGTTTATCTTAATAGTGTTTAAGATATAGTTTGAATGAATAGTAAACATGTTGTTGTCTAAAGATACCTGCTTTGGTCTGCTTTATTCTGGGGATGACTAGAGGGTTTAATTTGGCTGTTTTCTGGTTGTGTGTGAAATCTTTAATAATATACTGCAACCTGTGGAGTGATGGGACTGAATCGACAGTGCATTGCTCCCACCTTGGTCATTGCAACATGGATATGGGCTGCTTTATTATCTAAGGAGGCGCGAATGCTCAACACTGTGCAATCATCAGCAAATATCCCCACTTCTGACCTTGTGGTGGAGGGAAGGTCATTAAGCCAATTCTTTCATCCAATTGGACACTGACCCTTCTATTCCATGAGCTTCAATTATATTAATCAGCAATTTATGTCGTACCTTATCAAATGCTGTCTTAAAATCCATATAAACAAAATCCATATCATTCCCTTCACCAAACGTCTCGGCTACTTCATCAAAAATGTCAATTAAATTAGTCAAACATGATAATCCCCTGTATGTCCTCAAAAATCATGAGTTCTCACTTTTCAGTGTGAAGAGCTTGTAATGACCTTCATATCATAGAGAAAGTTGTAGAGGTTAAACAACAAGTATCCAGGAGACCGGACAGAGAGAGACCCCACCACCCTTACCTAAGCACTGCACAGTATGGATTCACCAGAAAGAACCTGTACAACACAGCACAGCCCGCCATGCAACTCAAAGATTACCAGAGCAAGAAAGAGAAATACAGCAAGTTCCTACACAAGTGCTACAAGGACAGAAAACGTGGGAAGGAGCGAGTCCCACAAATTAGTCAGGTACACATACAAGATCAAAGAGAACCTTTACTTTCGACCCAATTCCCAACTAGACCATGGAAATGGCTGGCAATGGATTTACTCTTCTTTGATGGAAGATCCTATCTAATGATAGATGATGACTTCTCAAGGTGGATCGAGGTGAAGGGGATGTACACAACAACAACTGAAACAGTCATCAGAGTTTTTCACAGCACATGTTTGACCTGATCAGATAGTTTCTGATAATGGACCAACAATTTGCAAATGATTACCTCATGAGTTTTATGGAAGAATATGGATTTGTTCACTGAGCAAGTTCTCCAAAGTATCCACAATTAAATAGAGAAGCTGGGCGAGCAGTCAGTCGCATTAAAGCTATGGTGAAGAAAAAACAAGATTTCCAATTAGCACCTCTGACATACAGAACTATTCCATTATTATGTGGATTAGCGCCATCAGAACTCTGAATGGGAAGAAAACATCAAATGCAACTTCAAATTCTGACCAATAAATTACTTCCAGGATTCCAATACAAAGATTATCAGAAAGTCAAGACAAAGACAAGTCGCATTGAAACAAACAGATTCATAATTCCAACAGAAAATAGCGTAAAAAGAACACTACCAAAGTTGTTAGAAGGGCAAAAGGTATGGGTATGAGACCAAAATAGAAAAGGGGTAATTCTCCAGAAAGATGACAGTCAACAATGATCTTACCCACTGTGAACTCCGGAAGGTTCTATATGCAGAAATAGGAGGCATCTTATTCCTTTCCATCAAAGATGTCAATCGGTCAAACATTTAGACAACTCAGATGATGAACTGAAATTTCAAAAAACACAGAAGACTACAAACCTCAATGAAGACTGTCCAAGTCAAGACACAAGGGATCAGAGAAAGACTAACAATCTCCCAGATCTGAATACAACAGGATCAGGGAGAGTTGTGAAGCCTCCTGATAGGTTGAATCTATCATGTCAGAGACTTGGGGGAGATGGGGTAATATGTAAATAAAAAAGTGAATTGATGTAATAATAAATTGGGACAAAGACTTGGGGAAGGAGATGTAGTACAAGGCTGACAAAGGGTTAATCTTGACAGAGTTTAAAGAATACTGCTCACCATGATGAGGCAAGAGATCAAGTGGGAAAGACTCGAGAATGTTACAGTTTGGCTTTTGAAGGAGACGCACAGGTTAGTGTGAAGTGAAGATAGTTATAATGAAATAAATATTAAAGTTTAAATGCTACAGTCTAAGAACCTCTCTGGCTAGACTCTATCCAGTGGCAGCATACAGAACCAAGCAGATAACTGTAGTTACTGTAAGCCTCAACTTCAGTAGCTCTGGACTCTGAAAGTGATAGTGATCTTGCTAACTACAACAGCGCTGACAGCTTTCTGTCTTTCTCGAGTGCTTTTCAGCATAGTTGACTGGAGAGACTGCCTTCGATTATCTGTGTTTTTATTTCCCATTCGTGATGTTCAGCATCACTGACGTCACATTTGGTTGCTGGTTGCCCCAATCACGTGCATTACTGGTCAATTGTCTCGTTTGCTTCTTGCTTAGTGCCTCAGAAGACAATGGTTTCATGTATGCTGTTTTTGGGTGTGAAGTAGATGGTTAGTGTGTTTTTGCTGAATTGTAGTTAATCTGTTCAGGTATAAGTGTCACAAAGATCGCTTCTAATTCTTCACCTCCATCGTTTATAATCAATGCCCTTTGCCTTATATCGTCTGTGATTGTGAAAACTACCATTGTGCCTTCGAAGTGTCATAACCACTTCGACCAATGTGAGAATAAGGATGATGGCTCTGAGTACACATTAGAACATGGCAGATTGGATATAAACAACACAATACTGACTGGTAATGTAGAGATAAAGGATCCGGGATCACATTCCTTACAGAGGAAACTTCTCTTCAATGATCCAAGATTATATATTTTGAAATGGATTGGATGGTTGTTTTGGAGAGATCAGTGTGTGAGGCTAAATTGTAACAGCTACCTCTGTGTCATTCTAACAGTCTCTAAGTTAAAGTGCAGTGTGTAAAAGTAGAGAAAAATTTCCAAAATGTTCAGACCTGTGTTTCAGTTTTTTCATCCTTTTTCTGTTTATTATGTCGCCATTGTGATGTCCTCGGGACTTGGGTGAGGTTTAGGTGAGTTTGGTAAAGGATATGAGGCAAAGTCAGAGAGACAAAGACTGCAGCAGCTGAACATAAAGGCTTCACTTTATTCTGTCTTAGTTTCACTTTCTCTTTGCTGGCATAAGTGTTCGACAGCAGCCTCCAGAGTGCACAATGGACAATGTACAAAACACTACAACAGGGAGCAAGAGAACGAGGCCAGAATTTTATGCCCCCAACTACCCCTCCAACCACCCCCTGGAGCAGGCTGGTGGCGGGGTTGGAGGCGACCGTACATTTGTGTGGAAGGTTCGGGATACCATTCCCGATGCTTTTCCGCCCCCATTGCAAATTTACAATGAGCAGCGGTGGCGAGAAATGGCCTTATCACCCCAGGCAATCAAGGCCTTTAAGTGGCTGATTTACTGTCTGTTAAGAGCCTCTTCCCACCATCGGTGGTATTTTGCCAGCGAAGGGCGGGCACCATAGGCCCCCATAAAGCAACCAGGTAAAACCTGGCATCCTCATTTCAGGATGGTGGGTGCCTCCAGATCAGGCGCCTTGTGCACCACTGAGGGCACCCCACAAAGCCCCAATTGCCCCCACAGAAATAAAGTCCCTCAACTCGCCCAACCGAGCCCCTGGCTTCCCTGGGTCCCAGCCGATTGACACCGGAAAGGACCTAAAATATTATTTTTACTTCCAGGCCGTGTTCCTCTTCCTGTTGCAGCTGGGTTGCAATCCCAGCAATGGCCACTGCTCCCGGTGGCACTGCTGGGACTGTGAACCGCCAGCCCGCTGATTGGCTGGCAGCTCCATTAGTTGGATTTCCTGCGTCAGAGAATTGGAAGAAACTCCCAAAACCAATTAAGTGCCCGGGGAGCATTAAATCCCGTCGTGGCTCGGCATGCCCAGCGGAGGCGGGCTCCAGCACGATTTATTAGGCATTGGGCGGGGCCTCCCGCCCAACATAAAATTTTGGCCAGTGAGAGGGCAGGGAGAGAGAGAATGAGAGAAGGCAGAGATAGAGAGTAAATGAGAGGGTGGGGAGAAAAAGTAAGTGAGAGGGGCAGGGAGAGAAAGTGTGAATCAGCAGGGAGAAAGAGAAAGTGAGGGCAGATCATGCTTGACAAAATCAAATTGAATTTTTTGATGATGTAACAGAGATGGTTGGTGAGGGAATGAGTTGGATGTTGTTTACATGGAGTTTAAGAAAGCATTTTATAAGGTTCCACATAAATGGATAATTAATAAAACTGAGTTTCATGGTCTAGGAGGGACAGTGCCCAACTGGATGAACAATTCAGTTAAGGACAGGAAACTGTGAGTTGCGGTAAATATTTGCTTTTCAGAATGGAGGATGGTTGACAGTGGTGTTCCCCAAGAATCAATGCTGGGACCACTGCTTGTTTTGCAATATAAAAATGACTTAGATCTTAGAATATAGAATAGAATCCCAAAATTTGCTGGTGACACCAAACCTGGAGGTATGGTAAACAATGTAGATGATGTGAGCCACCTGCAAGAATGCATTGATAAGCTGGCAGAATGGGCAGAGGTGCCCCCTGTCTGAACCAGCAGCTCACATTCACCAATCTCCAATGTGTTCACATCTCTGTAACTTCCTCATGTCCTGCAACCCATCCTAACTATTTAAACGCATCCAGTCCCTACAACCCTCCCTATCTCTGTAAGCTCCTCCTGCCCCTGCAACCCTCCCTATCTCTGTCACCTCCTCCAGACACTACAACTCTGCCTTATCACTGTCATCTCCTCCAGTCCCTACAATGCTCCTTATTTTTGTGACCTCTTCTGGACCATACAACTCTCCCTCTCATCATAACCTCTTCCAGCACCGACAACCCTCCCTACCTCTGTAATCTCCTTCGGCACCCTGCACCTTCCCTATCTTTGTAAAATACTCCAGCCTCGATAAAGTTCCCTATGTCTGCAAACTCCTCCAGCTCCAACAACCCTCCCTATCTCTGTAACATCCTCCAGCTCCAGAACCCTCCCTATCTCTGAAATCTCTTCCAGGCCCTACATGCCACCCACTCCACCAGCCGCACAATCTTCCCTATATCAGGAACATCCTCCAGCCGCTACCCCCCTCCGAGATCTCTGAGCTCCGCTAATTCGAACAACTTGAAAGTGCTCCAACAACACCCGCCAGCACCACCATCTGATTGGGGGAGAGTGAGTGCGAGAAAAACGGCAGTGAATGTGTTGGGGAATGCAAGCGAGATGGTCTCAATAAAGTGACTCAAAAACTAAAACATCGAATAATAATCAACTGTCAGCAGAAGATTTCCAGGTTCGGCAACAATTCAGCTTTATTAAGGACAGGTTTATTTCTTTCTGGCCAGATGTGAAGAGCTGAAAATCTAACTGGTCGAGGTGGAGGAGATACCGTGGTTGCTGTTTAACCTCCTGTCCAGCCGAGGGCGCTCTATCTGTCCGCCTGTCCCCGTTTTCATCAGGTCACTTCTTGCCTGTCACCGCACTGCTCCTTTGCATTTGTGGCACCACCACACACCCCTAAACCACCCCTCCCCCGCAACCCCCACCTTGTCCCCACCAGTGTATTTCGTGTCATCCAACTGTTGGTCACCTCTTGCCTGTTGGGAATAAACATTACATTCATGGACTGGAAACACTGGAACCCGCCTCTGAGCTGCTCTCAGTTGTTTTGTTTCTTCATTAATTGAATAATTGATGTAACTGGATATTTCACCGCACTCTTGACCTGCTCTCTGAACTTGGACTGAGTCATCCCATAAATAAATGTGTTTGCGCAGCAACTCAAAGCCCTCAGCATAAATCCAACTCGTCGAAATATATATTCAGAATCAATGTAACTATTCGGATCTTTTCCTGTAATTTTATAATAGAAGAATTCGATAACACGCCCCAACCACAGAAGTATGAAGCTGCTGGAGATGGTGAAGAGTAAAATCACAGACTTCCTTCTGCTCTCCATCTCTGGGTCACTGTGATTCTCTCCCTTACTCTGACCCCTCAGTCCCTTACGGACTCGACTGGCCACTAAAATGTGTCTGACTGTCAGAGCGTTGAGCAGCAGAATTAAAGTGAATGGGAGCAATGGGGTTAAAACCTTAACAAACCAGTCAAATCCCAACCATCCGGGCTCAGTAAAATAGCTTGGCTTTAAATGACAGACCCACAGTATATTGCTGATTATCTCAACAGGTTGAAATACAAAGTAGAAGGGGACATTTTTTAAACAGAGCAGAATGAAGGTTGTTGCTAAAACCACAGCCGCCGTTTTCTTGGTGCAATATTTTGTTTTCAGCTTCTGGCAACAAATGGCCACAAATCGATCAAAGGTGAAAGTGACGGTGAACCAGACAGAACAGTCGATGGCTGCACGACTCGGGACAATGATCACATTACACACAGGGCTGATGTCCAGCAAAGATCCCCGGAAATAATAATAATTCATCCGCTTCAGTATGACCTCAGTGATAATGACCAGTAGATCTGCAGTTGCCATGGCCACCAGGTAGCGAGTGGTGCAGGTGGAGAGTCCGCACTTTCCCCGGGACAGGATCACAATCACCAGTAAATTAACTGTAAGAGAGAGAAGGGAAAAGAGACTGGAAATTACTGATCAAACATTCTCCGTGTCTGACCCAGACGGTAAGGGCAGGACTTTAGCACCAAAAACAGGTGGGTATGGGACGTGTCAAAGGTTAAAATTTTAAATATCTCAACCCCATCAACTAACCCACCCCTGACCCGCCCACTTCCAGGTTTAGCAGAGTCCGAACAGGGGGACGGACAGACAACTGCCCCCAGGAGACGTGTTGGTAATTTAAATATTGTAATGAGTCTGGACGTCTCTGATTGAATCTGTTTTAAAGGTCTAATTCTGGCCAATTGGGTTTCCCTGTTACAACCCACTCCATATACAAAGACACCCGGGGTTGGGGATTGGAGCCGTGTTCCCCTGTGGCATCGGACCACTCCCCCAGGATCAGATACCCCACCCTGGGATCAGACCCCACCATACCCCGGGATCAGACCCATCACCCTCTGGGACCAGACCCACCACCCTCCGGGATCAGAACCACCACCATCTGGGATTGGACCCCACTGCCCTCTGGGATCAGACCCACCAGCCTCCGGGATCAGACCCATCACCCTCCGGGATCAGACCAATGACACCCCGGGATCAGACCCACCACCCTCCGGGATCAGACCCACCACCCTCCGGGATCGGACCCCACCACCCTCCGGGATCAGACCCACCACCCTGCGGGATCAGACCAATGACACCCCGGGATCAGACCCACCACCCTCCGGGATCAGACCCATCACCCTCCGGGATCAGACCAATGACACCCCGGGATCAGACCCACCACCCTCCGGGATCAGACCCACCACCCTCCGGGATCAGACCACACTGTCTCCGGGTTCAGACCCACCACCCTCCGGGATCAGACCAATGACACCCCGGGATCAGACCCACCACCCTCCGGGATCAGACCCACCACCCTCCGGGATCGGACCCCACCACCCTCCGGGATCAGACCAATGACACCCCGGGATCAGACCCACCACCCTCCGGGATCAGACCCACCACCCTCCGGGATCGGACCCCACCACCCTCCGGGATCAGACCCACCACCCTCCGGGATCGGACCCCACCACCCTCCGGGATCAGACCAATGACACCCCGGGATCAGACCCACCACCCTCCGGGATCAGACCCACCACATCCGGGATCAGAACCACCACCATCTGGGATTGGACCCCACTGCCCTCCGGGATCAGACCCACCACCCTCCAGGTTCAGACCACACTGTCTCCGGGTTCAGACCCACCACCCTCCGGGATTGGACCCCACCACCCTACGGGATCAGACCCACCACCCTCCGGGATCAGACCAATGACACCCCGGGATCTGACCCACCACCCTCCGGGATCAGAACCACCACCATCTGGGATTGGACCCCACTGCCCTCCGGGATCAGACCACACTGTCTCCGGGTTCAGACCCACCACCCTCCGGGATCGGACCCCACCACCCTCCGGGATCAGAACCTCCCACCTCCGGGATCAGACCCCACCACCCTCCGGGATTAGACCCCACCACCCTCCAGGATTAGACCCACTACCCTCCGGGATCAGACCACACTACCCTCCAGATTCAGACCCACCACCCTCCGGGTTCAGACCACACTGTCTCCGGGTTCAGACCCACCACACTCTGGGATCGGACCCCACCACCCTCCGGGATCAGAACCTCCCACCTCCGGGATCAGACCCCACCACCCTCCAGGATTAGACCCACCACCCTCCAGGATTAGACCCACTACCCTCCAGGATCAGACCACACTACCCTCCAGATTCAGACCCATCACCATCTGGGATCGGACCCCACTGCACTCCAGAATTGGACCCCACCACCCTCCGGGATCAGATCCACCGCCCTCTGGGATCGGACCTCACCATCCTTCGGGATCGGACCTCTCCACCCTCCTGGATCGGACCCCACCAGCCTCCGGGATTTGGACACCCCACCTTGGGATCGGACCATACAACCCTCCGGGATTAGATCCCATCGCCCTCAGGTATCGGACTGCAAATACACGAATCAGATGTTCCCACCCATGCGATCGGACACAACACTTCCAGAATGACGTCGGCCTACGGGCTCGGACCCTCTTCCCGGATCAGAAGCCCCAGAAATCAGTTTTACCAATCGTGTCTTGGAGCAGAGACTCACTCCACCCCTTCCCACCCCTCACCACCCTCTCCCCCTAACTGGACTCGGACTGCACTCCAGGAGGGGAGAGCCTCTCCACTTGGTCGAGGATCCGACACACCCCTCCCCCTCCCTGGACTGGGACCACATTCCAGGATAGGAGATACCTCCCTGGGGTTGAGGATCAGACACAGCGCCCCGTCCCCGGATTAGGAACACGGTCCAGGATGGGAGACCCCTCCTGGTGTTGGGAATCAGAACCTCCCCCTCCTCCTTCCCGTCTCCAGACTCAGACCATGCTGCAGGATCGGAGACCCCTCCCCGGGGTTGGGGATGGACAGCCCACTGATTGGAGATGTCACCACTCTCTCCCCATGTGGAGCTGGTGATTAAATCACCCCCGATATCAGGCAGCTACCCACACACCCCGGGGTCAGCACTTGGATTACCCTGGTCCTGAGGCCTGCTCCAGACGCCTCCCTGTCACACTGGAAGCCAGGGTTGTCAATCAGGCTGACTAGAAGTGAGGAACCTGTCAATGGTAAAAGAGAAAGTCTGAGGAGTTAAAACTCTGAAACTCCAATCCCCATCTATGTGATTCACCCCTGTTAAAATCCAGGCATCAGCATTGGAATAAAAACAAAATACTAAAACTGCTGTAAATCTGTTAAAAATAGGAGAATGTTGAAAACACTCAGCAGGTCAGGCAGCATCTGTGGAGAGAGAAACAGAGTTAATGTTCCAGGCTGATAGGTTTACATCAGAACTGGGATATAATAGAGATTAATAGTTTTAAAGCAATGATAGGGCCAGTGAAAAGTATAGGGGGAGGAAAGAACAAAGGGGAAGGTCTGTGATCGGGTGGAGGACAGGAGTGATTCAATGAGAAAAGGGATGATGGTGCAAGGTGAATGGGACAAATGAAGAAACAGAGGATGGGTCCAGAGGAGGTGTAAATAGTTACAGCAGAATAACAGAGGGAGAGGGGAACATAGACAATCTGGCAAAGAGGAGAAGGTTCCAGTGGCCCCAAAATGTGATGTAGAATGGTGGGTAGACCTCAGGTGTGTGGACCAGCCTGCCAGCTGTGTACCAAGAGGGGATCCCCACCACAAGCAACAGTCCAGACCCCCTCCACTCTCAGTGACTCTGTGGTAGCCATCCATCATTACCAGCACCGGCCTTCCGAGAAAGTGGGAGCAATGATTCTCATTTGAAGTTTCTAATTTAAGTGTTGAGTCCAACGGGCAATAAAATGCCTAATTGAAAAAGACGGCTTTGTTCCTCATTGAGTTGCGGTGGAAGAGTGTAAGAGGTCAGAGTGGGTGTGGGATGCAGAATTAACGTGATAAGTGATTGGAAGCTCAGGTCAGGCCTGCAGACTGAACTGAGGAGTTCAGCAAAACAATCACCCAATTGTATTTACTCATCTCCCAATGTCCAGGAGACTCCATCATGGGCAGTGAATAGTGTTACTAAACTGTAAGATGTACAAATAAATCGGTGTTTCACTCACTCCAGTTGAACAGTGACAGATACTCCAAGTAATACATGGTCACTGGGGTCAGGTGTTCCACTCCGGTTCGTAACTGACACTCAGTACAATTCTACACTTGCAGATACTCCCAATAATACATGGTTACTGGGGTCAGGTGTTCCACTCCGGTTCGTAACTGACACTCAGTACAATTCTACACTGACAGATACTCCCAATAATACATGATCACTGGGGTCAGGTGTTCCACTCCGGTTCGTGACTAACACTCAGTACAATTCTACACTGACAGATACTCCCAATAATACATGATCACTGGGGTCAGGTGTTCCACTCCGGTTCGTAACTGACACTCAGTACAATTCTACACTGACAGATACTCCCAATAATACATGATCACTGGGGTCAGGTGTTCCACTCCGGTTCGTAACTGACACTCAGTACAATTCTACACTTGCAGATACTCCCAATAATACATGATCACTGGGGTCAGGTGTTCCACTCCGGTTCGTAACTGACACTCAGTACAATTCTACACTTGCAGATACTCCCAATAATACATGGTTACTGGGGTCAGGTGTTCCACTCCGGTTCGTAACTGACACTCAGTATAATTCTACACTTACAGATACTCCCAGTTATACATGGTCACTGGGGTCAGGGGTTCCACTCCGGTTCGTGACCAACACTCAGTATAATTCTACAGTGACAGAAACTCCCAGTTATACATGCTCACTGGGATCAGGTGCTCAACTCCAGTCAGTGACTCACACTCAGTTTGATTTTACTGAAACTCAGTGTTGTCCAAAATATGATCCATGGGCCAGGATCCCGCCTGTCGAAGGTTTCCATCCGGTCCGTGGATGCATTTCAGAGATGAGAAGTTCTTCGATTATCTTCTTTTAGACCAGTTTTATAAAACCTCGTGCTGTCAGATTCACAGCTGACAGGTGCTCACCTCATGAGCAGCGATTTCACAGAAATCATAGAATCGTAGAAAGTTGAAGGCAGAGAAAGAGACCACTTGGCCCATCTTGTATGTGCTGGATGAAAAACGATCCACCTATTCTAATACCACCTTCCAGTATTTGGTCTGTAGCTCTGCAGGTTCTGTCACTTGAGTTGCATATCCAGACTGTTTTTGAATGCATTGAGGGTCTCTGCCTCAACTACCATTTCAGGCAGTGAATTCCAGACCCCCACTGCCTTCTGGGTTAAATGGTTTTCCTCATCTCCTCTCTAATTTTTCTTCCAGTCACTTCAAATCTTTGCCTCCTCATCACTGACCTCTCTGCTAAGGTGAATAGACCCTTCACCTCCACTCCATGCAGGCCCCTCAAAATTTTGTCCATTTCAATCAGATCTCTCCTCAGCCTTCTCTGTTCCAAGGAGAACAACCCCAGCCTATCCAATCTTTCCTCATAGCTACATTTTTCCAGTCTGGGCAACATCCTCGTAAATCTCCTCTATACCCTCTCCAGTGCAATTACATCCTTTCTGTAATGATTTGACCAGAACTACACACAGTACTCAAGTTGTGGCCTAACCAATGAGTTATACAGTTCCAGCATAACCTCCCTGCTCTTCTATTCTATACCTCGGCTAATAAAGGAAAGGATTCCATATGCCTTCTTAACCACATTATCGACCTGTCCTGCTACCTTCAGGGATCTGTGGACATCAACTCCAAGGTCCCTTACTTCCTCTACACTTCTCAGTATTTTCCCATTAATCGTGTATTCCTTTGCATTGTTTGACCTCCCCAAATGCATCACCAGGCATCTCTCCAAGTTGAATTCTATTTGCCACTTTTCTGCCCATCTGACTAGACTATCAATATCTTCCTGCAGCCTACATCTATCCTCCTCGCTATCTACCACACGGCCAAACTTCCTGTTGTCTGCAAAGCTCTTGATCATGTCCCCGACATTTATGCCCAAATCGTTGCTATACACCACAAAAAGCAGGGGACCCAATACCGAGCCCTGCTGAACGTTACTGGAAAAAGCCCTCCAGTTGTGAAAACGTCCGTCAACTATTAGCCTTTGTTTCCTGTCATTGAGTCAATTTTGTATCCTCCTTGCTGCATTTCCCTGGATCCCATAGAATTTTATTTTTATTTTTTTAACCAGTCTGCCATGCGGGACCTTGTCAAAAGCCTTGGTAAAATCCATGTGGACCACATCAACTGCACTACCCTCATCTCTCGTCCTTGCTACTTCTTTTCAAAATTTTGTCAAGTTGGTCAAACATGATCTTCCCTTTACAAATTCATGTTGACTATCCTTGATTAACATGTGTCTTTCTAAGTGACTGGTTATGCTGTCTCTCAGAATAGATTCCAATAATTTGCCCACTACTGAGGTTAGACTGACTGACCTGTAATTGTTTAGTCAATCCCTCGCTGCTTTTTAAACAGAGGTACAATGTTAGCAATTCTCCAAACCTCCGGCACAACACCTGTATCCATTGAGGACAGGAAAAAGATGGAAGACCCTCTGTTATTTCATCTCTTGTTTCTTTTAACCGCAGAGGGTACATTTCATTTGGCCTTGTTGATTTTTCAGATTTCAAGGATGCAAAGCCCATTAATACTTCCTCTCTCCCTATATTTATCACATCCAATACTTCACACTCCTTCTCCCTAACTACAATATCTGCATCGTCCCCCTCCTTTGTGAATATGGAGGCAAAGTATTCATTAAGAACCATATGAATATCTTACGCCCCTATGCATAGGTTACCTTTGTGGTCGTTTATGGGTCCTACACTCTCCTTAGTTATCCTCATACTCTTAATGTATTGATCAAACCTCTTTGGGTTCACCTTGATTTCGCTTGCCAATATTCTTTCATGCCCTCTCTTTGCTTTCCTCATTTCCTTTTTGATTTCACCCCTTCACTTTCTATATCATCTCGGCTTTCTGCAGTATTGAGTTCTTAGTGTCGGATATAAGCTTTCCTTTTCTGCCTCACCTTACTCCTTATGCTCCTTGACATCCATGGGTCTCTAGATGTGGCCGTCTCATCCTTTCTGTTTGTGGGAACATGTTTACTCTGAACTCCTTGGATCTCCCCTTTGAATGCTGCCCACTGTTCTGACACTAATTTACCTTCAAGTAGCTGTTTCCAGTCCACTTTCGCTAAATCACTCCTCAGTTTAGTAAAATTGGCCTTGCCCCAAGTGATAACTCTAACTCCTCTTCTATCTCTGCCATCATTACGTTAAAACTGACTGAATTATGATCACTATCACCAAAATGCTCTCCCACTGTCACCCCTTCCACCTGCCCATCTTCATTTCCTAAAACTAAGTCTAAAACTGTGCCCTTTCTTGGAGAATTTGCTACATACTGGGCAAAACATTTCTCCTGAATGCACCTCAAGAATTCTGCTCCTTCAATTCCTTTCATACTAAAACTATCCCAGTTAATATTGGGGTAGTTAAAATCCCTACTATTACTGACCTATTGTTATCGCATTTCTCAGAGATTTGCCAACATATCTGCTCTTCTATCTCCCTCTGACTGGGATTCTATAGTACACTCCCAGCAGTGTGATTACCCCTTATTAATTCCTTAGCTCAAACCACGTGGCCTCATTTGATGAACCTTCCATCATATCATCCCTTCTCACAGCTGTAATAGTTTCCTTGACCAGAATTGCCACTTGCCCTCCTTTCTTATCCTCTCCCTATTGCATCTGAAAAACCTGGAACCAGGAACATTGAGCTGCCATTCCTGTCCCTCCTTAAGCCATGTTTCTGTAATAGCTATGATATCATACAACCACGTGTCTATCGGTGCCCTCTGCTCACCTGCTTTGTTTGCTCTACCCCTTGCATTGAAACAGATACCCTTGAGCACTGCCAAACACTTTTTTTGAAGTTTTGTTCCAGTCTCATCCATTAATTTTCTGCCTTCCATTTTCATTTCTGATTTTGTCCCAAATGACTCTACCGTCAGGTCCCCATTCCCCTGATGAACTAGGTTAAACCTTCCCCAACATCAGTCGTAAAAAGTACCGCAAGGAATTCAGTTCCAGCTCTGTTCAGGTGCAACCCGTCTGGCTTGTATAGGTCCCATCCCCCCAGCGCCAGTCCCAATGTCCCAAGTACCTAAAGTCCTCCCTCTTGCACCATCTTTCCAGTCACGCATTCATCTGTCTTATCCTTCTATTTCTCTACTCACTTGTGTGTGGCACTGGGAGTAATCCGGAGATGACTAATTTTGAGGTCCTGTTAGCTAATTTCTTATCTAGCTCCTTATATTCTGACTGCAGGATCATCTTGCTACCTATGTTGTTGGTTCCAATGTAGTTTTTTGTTTTTTACGGGAATATGCGGTTTGCCTTTAAGGCTTGCAGAGGATCAGTATTGCTTTAAGAACTGGCCAGCCTCAGGAGTTATAGGAATGTGCATTCTCGTTACCATAGAAACAGCCACTAGGAGTGACTCTCATGAAATACATTTGTTACCAATCAGTTTTGAATTGGCTCTTAGTTGAAGACAGTTTGTTCTGACAGAACAGAACAGACACAGAGGACAACGCTGTGATGACAGCACTTGTACAAAGAGCTCTCTATCATTTAAACTGAAGGAAGAGGATCTTAGTCTGTTTAATTATTATCTCACAAAATTCTAAAACATCAAGCCAAAACAGAGATCTCTGGTAACTTAAATTAAAGAAAGGGAAATTAGACTGCGACAATATTTTATCGCTCAAAAACTCTGAAGTCAGATTGATTCTGTTGAAAGTGTTTGCAAGTCGCTGATTGTTGAAATTCGCTGGAGAAGGAAAGCATCACCTGAAGTTAGACTAATATAATTTTTTCTATTTTAAATGTTGTTTATATCTTCATCGTGTTTAAGAATTTAGTTCTTCTAATTAAAGAGTTAGTTTATTGATTTAAAGACACCTGGTTTGGTTAGCCTCATTCGGGGGTTAATAGATGGTGCCATTTGGCTGTGTCTTTCTTTAATTTGGAAAGTTTTAAATGATATGTTGGGCGATCTGTGGAGTCACGAGATTGAATTATCAGTGCGTCTCTCCCACCACAATCAGAATCGTATATTTTGACAGGAGCAGTCGGTCATAACATTTATTGCAGTTCACCTTCCACCTTCAGGGTGCTCTGCAGCCATTCGGTGTCATCCTTGACCCTGGCACAAGGGAGGCAACACACCATCATGGATTCAGGTCTGCGGCCACAGAAACGCCTGTCTGTTCCCATGACTATTGAATCACCTATCACTATGGCTCTTCCAGTCTTCCCTGTACCCCACTGTGCAGCCGAGCCACCCGTGGTGCCATGGAAGTGGCTCTGGCTGCACTCCCAATGTGAAGCATCACTGTCCTCAGTATTCAGAACTGAATACCTGTTGGAGAGTGAGAGGCACTCCGGGGTCTCCTGCACTACCTGCCTGATTATTTTTGACTACCTGTGGGTCACCCATTCCCTCTCTCCCCGCATACCCTTAAGCTGTGGGATGACCACATTTAAGAACGTGCGATCTATGTAGCCCTGATCCTCACAAGTGCACCACAGTGTTGCCAGCTGCTGCTCAATTCCAAAACCCAGAGTTCAAGCTGCCACAATTGACAACATTTCCTGCACATATGGTTCTCCAGGATATAAGAAGCATCCGGAGCTCCTACATAGCACAGGAGGTGCTCGAGGTTGAAGCACCCCTGCCATTCCTTTATTTATTAGTTGACCTTTTGCTACTGCTAAAAAAAAAACCTTACCAATACTACAACACCTTAGAATTATTAATAAAACCGTACTAGTACGGATAAATCCTACAAAAAAATCAATAAAGCTCACTAGTTAAAATAAACGTTACTCAAAATAAAATACTCACCAGCTACTCACTTGTTCCTTCTTCTTTTGGGCCTCCTTATCTCGAGAGACAATGGATACGCGCCTGGAGGTGGTCAGTGGTTTGTGAAGCAGCGCCTGGAGTGGCTATAAAGGCCAATTCTGGAGTGACAGGCTCTTTCACAGGTGCTGCAGAGAAATTTGTTTGTTGGGGCTGTTGCACAGTTGGCTCTCCCCTTGCACCTCTGTCTTTTTTCCTGCCAACTACTAAGTCTCTTCGACTCGCCACAATTTAGCCCTGTCTTTATGGCTGCCCGCCAGCTCTGGCGAATGCTGGCAACTGACTCCCACGACTTGTGATCAATGTCACACGATTTCATGTCGCGTTTGCAGACGTCTTTATAACGGAGACATGGACGGCCGGTGGGTCTGATACCAGTGGCGAGCTCGCTGTACAATGTGTCTTTGGGGATCCTGCCATCTTCCATGCGGCTCACATGGCCAAGCCATCTCAAGCGCCGCTGACTCAGTAGTGTGTATAAGCTGGGGATGTTGGCCGCTTCAAGGACTTCTGTGTTGGAGATATAGTCCTGCCACCTGATGCCAAGTATTCTCCGAAGGCAGCGAAGATGGAATGAATTGAGACGTCGCTCTTGACTGGCATACGTTGTCCAGGCCTCGCTGCCGTAGAGCAAGGTACTGAGGACACAGGCCTGATACACTCGGACTTTTGTGTTCCGTGTCAGTGCGCCATTTTCCCACACTCTCTTGGCCAGTCTGAACATAGCAGTGGAAGCCTTACCCATGCGCTTGTTGATTTCTGCATCTAGAGACAGGTTACTGGTGATAGTTGAGCCTAGGTAGGTGAACTCTTGAACCACTTCCAGAGCGTGGTCGCCAATATTGATGGATGGAGCATTTCTGACATCCTGCCCCATGATGTTCGTTTTCTTGAGGCTGATGGTTAGGCCAAATTCATTGCAGGCAGACGCAAACCTGTCGATGAGACTCTGCAGGCATTCTTCAGTGTGAGATGTTAAAGCAGCATCGTCAGCAAAGAGGAGTTCTCTGATGAGGACTTTCCGTACTTTGGACTTCGCTCTTAGACGGGCAAGGTTGAACAACCTGCCCCCTGATCTTGTGTGGAGGAAAATTCCTTCTTCAGAGGATTTGAACGCATGTGAAAGCAGCAGGGAGAAGAAAATCCCAAAAAGTGTGGGTGCGAGAACACAGCCCTGTTTCACACCACTCAGGATAGGAAAGGGCTCTGATGAGGAGCCACCATGTTGAATTGTGCCTTTCATATTGTCATGGAATGAGGTGATGATACTTAGTAGCTTTGGTGGACATCCGATCTTTTCTAGTAGTCTGAAGAGACCACGTCTGCTGACGAGGTCAAAGGCTTTGGTGAGATCAATGAAAGCAATGTAGAGGGGCATCTGTTGTTCACGGCATTTCTCCTGTATCTGACGAAGGGAGAACAGCATGTCAATAGTCGATCTCTCTGCACGAAAGCCACACTGTGCCTCAGGGTAGACGCGCTCGGCCAGCTTCTGGAGCCTGTTCAGAGCGACTCGAGCAAAGACTTTCCCCACTATGCTGAGCAGGGAGATTCCACGGTAGTTGTTGCAGTCACCGCGGTCACCTTTGTTTTTATAGAGGGTGATGATGTTGGCATCGCGCATGTCCTGGGGTACTGCTCCCTCGTCCCAGCACAGGCATAGCAGTTCATGTAGTGCTGAGAGTATAGCAGGCTTGGCACTCTTGATTATTTCAGGGGTAATGCTGTCCTTCCCAGGGGCTTTTCCGCTGGCTAGGGAATCAATGGCATCACTGAGTTCCGATTTGGTTGGCTGTATGTCCAGCTCATCCATGACTGGTAGAGGCTGGGCTGCATTGAGGGCAGTCTCAGTGACAGCATTCTCCCTGGAGTACAGTTCTAGGTAGTGCTCAACCCAGCGGTCCATCTGTTTGCGTTGGTCAGTGATTATGTCCCCCGATTTAGATTTGAGGGGGGTGATCTTCTTGATGGTTGGCCCAAGAGCTCTCTTCATGCCATCATACATTCCTCTGATGTTTCCGGTGTCTGAGGCTAGCTGAATATGACTGCATAGGTGTTGCCAGTAGTCGTTTGCGCAACGCCTAGCTGTTCTTTGTGCAGTACTTCTGGCTGCTTTAAGTGCTGCGGATGTTAAATCGCTGGGGGCTTTCTTGTAGTTCAAAAGTGCAATGCGCTTAGCGGCTATGACAGGTTCCAGCTCTTCATTATGAGATTGAAACCAGTCTGCATTTCTCTTCGCACTTTTGCCGTAGGTGGTCAAAGCTGACTCATAGATGGCGTCTCTGATGTGGGCCCACTTGGTCTCAGCATCCCCTGTGGGAGTGTTTTGAAGGGCTGTTACAAGTGAATTTAGAAATTTTTGTAACAGCTGTGGGTGAGAAATTCTGCTCGTGTTGATGCGCGGGTGGCCCTTCTGCTTGGAATGATGCAACTTCTTTGGTCTGAGTCTAACCTTGCTGCACACCAGGGAGTGGTCGGTGTCGCAGTCCGCACTGTGGAAGCTGCGTGTGATTTGAACACTGTTTAAGGCGGCTCGCCTTGTGACAATGAGGTCTAGCTGGTGCCAACGACGTGATCTTGGGTGCCTCCATGAAACCTGGTGACAGGGTTTAGTGTGAAAGAACGAGTTGGTGATGCAGAGGTTATGATAGGTACACAAATCAAGCAGTCTCTGCCCGTTCTCATTCATCCTTCCAACGCCATAGCGCCCAAGGCAGGAGGGCCATGAGTCATGGTCGGCCCCAACCCTGGCATTAAAGTCCCCCAGCAGGAATAGGTGTTCGGTGTTGGGGATGCTGCTAATGATGTTATGGAGTTGTTCATAGAACTGGTCTTTAGCTTCAGGTGCGGAACAGAGTGTTGGAGCATAGATGCTGAGTAGGTGTACTGGACCAGAGGTGGTGAGCAGTCGGATGGACAGTATGCGTTCCGAGCCATTTGAGGGAGGCTCTATCATGCTGAGCAAGGAGTTTCTGATGGCGAAGCCCACTCCATGCTGTCTTGGTTCTTCAGGATCCCTGCCCTGCCAGAAGAAGGTGTAGTCTTGCTCTGCTAGAGAGCCACTTGCGGGGAGGCGAGTCTCCTGAAGTGCTGCAATGTCCACATTGAGTCTACTGAGCTCGTTGTTAATGATGGCGGTCTTCCGAGAATCGTTGATTTGTGTAAGGTCTTCCGACAGGCCAGGACACATAGTTCTGACGTTCCAGCTTGCAAAGCGAAGGGCTGGTACCTTCTTTCCTTTTTTCATGTTGTTTGGTGCGGTGTATCAGTCCACCTTTCGGGCAATGACCCTGAGCTCCAAGCACCCATTGAAGCAGGCAGACTGTGGCGGGACAAAACCTTATTGACCGGGGGCTGCCCGGTTTGAGGCGGGCGGTAGCTGTCCAGTGAGGTGCAATGACCTCTCCCACCGACAAAGGCAACCCGTGGCGCCCAGTTTCTACGCCAATTTATCTGGACTTATAACCCGTAACTGCTGCCTTCCGTGTTGTTTCAGTCGCTGTGAGGCAACTATGGAGTGACCTCTCCATGGCGCATGCCTGGGCAAATTTATGGAGGTTGAGAGTTGCCCAGTCGTCAAAACCCCCCTCTTGGCCTTTCTGGTGGGGTCCAAAGGAGTGCAGAACACGACGTTTGGCACCAGTATGGCTGCAGGAACTGCCGGAAACATGCCAAAGGTGACACATGACCGCCTACGGGGTTCCGCTCCGGATTTTCTGTTAGGGTTTACTCCCTTAGCCTTGGTCTCTCCCGAGACGCCCACAAGGCAGTGGGGTTGTTGGGGCCCCTACACAGGTGTAGGATGGTGCCGGTGGGAGGAGGGGATGCAAGGGGGAGGGGTAGAGGGAGGGGGTGGGTGGAGGTGCAGGGGAAGGGGGTGCGGGGTGAAGATGGTGCGAGGGGGGGGCGGGCTGGGATGGGGTTGTGAGGGGGTGAGCTGAGAGGGTGGAGCAGGGAAGGGGACGGGGGTGGGGGGGGGGTGGAAGGGGGGTAAAGGGGGGGGGGGAGGGGGGGTGGAATCTGGTGCAGGTAATAAGCCATTTCCTCAGTGCCCACCATCGATGTCCGGAAAGCTCATCCACGTCCTTCGGGAGGTGAAGCATCATTTGGCAGACTTAGAGGTGATTACATTTGCTAAGGGTTTTTTTGTTTTTGCAGTGGTTTAAATAAAGGCATGCAGCATTGCCGACAGTGCGCTGCAGATGCTCTCCGAGCCATCTCCCGCGGGCGCTTTGAAGTTGCGGCCGGGGGGGCCGTTCGTGGATGTTTTGGGTGTTCGGGGCACCTTTTCACAGGACTTCTCTCGGGTCCCGCAGCTCCTTCTTCACCTCAATGGATTTACCGCATGCCGTGGCTGCAGACACTCTGGACTGTGAAGACAGCAGGATCGGAGATTAAAGTATCGGCAGCTGTTCTCGTCAGTTTCATCCGGATCAATTAATACTTGTTCCTTCGTATTAATACTTAATTTGTACTCGATTTAAGTCTGCCAGTTGTTGAGACGTTATAACCCAGTTACTTACACTCCCATCCGAACAGTGGTGTACAAACCCAGCTGTTTACTGATACTCCCTAACAGCAGTTACTCACCAACCAACCACCTTGCAGCTTTCCTGTAATGTCACTGTTCACCTTGTTCTCAAACTCCGGTCCACTGCGCTCTCGCTGCTATCCACACACTGAGTGAAATCTCCCTCTCTCTCTCCCTGGCTTTTCATACTCCGCTGTACTCTCGCTGCTACCCACGCTGAGAGACCTCTCTCTCTCTCTGTCTCCCGGGCTCTTTACGCTCCACTCCGCTCTCACTGTTTCCCACTCTCTGACTGAACTTTCACTCTCTCTCCCTACGCGGCTCTTTATGCTCCACTCTTACTGTTTCCTGCTCTCTGACTCCAGCGGGTTCTCACTTTTATTTAAAGATCACTGGAAAGGCCCTAATATGTCTGAAGTTGGGAAATAACCGTTCCTGCTCCCAGAATCTGTCATCTGTGAAACTGACAGTGTGATTTCTTTTAAAGCTAACCAACCACAAAGCTGTTCTTTTTGCTCTTGCTCCTTGCAATCGTCAGAGAGAAAGGGAGGGATAGAGTGATACGGAGGGGTGAGAGAGAGAGGGACAGAAAGAGAGGGGGCAGAAAGAGAGGAAGAGAGAAAGAGAGGGACAGAGAGAGAGGGGAGCAAAGAGAAAGGCGTGATTGAAAGAGGGCGGTGGACAAAGAGCGGGGAACAGAGAAAGAGAGAGGGCGACAGAGAGTGAAAGAGTCGGGACAGAGAGATTGGAAGGATAGAGAGAAAGAGAGAAGGGGAACAGAGAGAGGAAGAGGGACAAAGAGAAACTGAAGAGAGAGAGGAAGTGGACAGAGAGAGAGATTGGAGAGCCAGACAGAGAGGGGATGAGAGAAATTGAGGGGGAGGGGGGCAGAGAGAGAGGGAGAACAGACATAGAGAGAGAGGAGGACAGACATAGAGAGAGAGAGTGGGGGGACAGAGGAAGAGAGGGGCGGAGAGAGATAATGGATTGGGATGACAGAGAGGAGGGACTGAGGAAAGGGGAGAGAGAGAGAGAGAAGGACAGAGAGAAAGGGAGAGAGGGAGACATGGATAGAGACAGGTGGGACACAGAAAGAGAGAGAGTGAGAAGAGGACGAGAGAGACAGTGGAAACAGAGAGGTGGAACAAAGAGAGAGAGTCAACAGAGTGAGGGTGTGAGAGAGAAGGGGCAGAAAGGGTGAGAGGAATAGAGAGAGAGGGGAGAACAGAGAAGAGGGAAACAGGGGGACAGAGAGAAAAAGAGGTGTACTGAGAGAGGGTGACACAGACAGCGAGGACAACACTTCCTCTCTCTCTTCTCTCTCTCTTTGTCCCTCTTTCTCTCTCTGTCCCCCTTCTCTCTTTCTCTCTATCCTTCCAATCTCTCTCTGTCCTGCCTCTTTCTCTCTCTGTCTCCCTCTCTCTTTCTCTGTTCCCCTCTCACTTTGTCCACCACCCTCTCTCAATCACGCCTCTCTCTTTGCTGCCCTCTCTCTCTGTCCCTCTTTCTCTGTTCCTCTCTGTCTGCCCCCTCTATTTCTGTCCCCCTCTCTCTCATCCCTCTCTATCATTCTATCCGACCCTTTCTCTCTGACGGTTGTAAAAAGCAACAGCGACAACTTGTGCAAGTGAAAACTGCCAGGTATCTTATTAAATCAGTGTGCAACATAGTGATGAGAGATTAATCAAGAAATTAATCCTTACATCAAAAATATCTTCGCAAAAATGCACATTTGTTGTTGTTTTGATGAATAGTAAATTAAATATTTAATGCAATTATCTTTCTGAAATTGTATCACCGGACCCCGATGTGAGACAGAAATTGTAATTTGCACCCTCCCCACCCCCACCCCCGCCAAGGGGAAAATATTGGACAACCTGCTCTAACTGATACTTCCATGAACACCTTTGTTCAGAGAATTGCTGTCACTGAGGTGTAATTGAACATGACACGATACTCCATTGAATACAGGAACTTGAGAATTCAGAGAGCCTGTCAGTTACAAACTGATGCTTAATATCAGTTGAGTCAATGGAATAAAACTGCACAGATATTTCAGGATATTTGACATAAGCAAATGAGATCACTGATTGGGTGTCTGTATAACAGTGACACTGGATCACATGCAACATTATCAGTCACACAGTAAAATCAGAGAGCAGCTCACACACAGATTTACATTGGTTATAGTCACTTACCAGGAACACCAATGACAGCGAGGATCAGGTAATATATTTTTCTGACACTGTTGAATGTTTCAATCATTTTCTGTGTGAGTTGATGTGTCCCTTCGTGCTGCAGACAATCTCTCTGTATGAAACTCTGAGGTGATACACTCCCAGAGCCTGTAATTTATACCCTGTGGGATCTTCATTGGGATATTGAGGTTACCACATTGTTCAAACAGATTTTTTAATTGAACAAACAGATTACGACATCGAGTTTAGTCCGTGTTATGATAAAATATATTTATTTCTGAGATTGAATTGGAAAAGTCCAAAGACTGGACAATTATGATCAAATTCATTAACTAATGAAATTTATTCTCCCAGCAATGAGGTTGGTCTTACAAACACCATCAACTCCATCTCTAGATCTCATGTTGTTTCAGTGATGTCCTTCACAGCAATGTAATCACTCAGGAACTAAACTCCTAATGTGAGAGTGTCTCTCTCAGGACTGTACTACTGCACTCTGGGATGTGACTGTCCTCTTTAACTGTGTCCACTCAGTGATTAAACTCCAAATGTGAGAGTGTCTCTCTCAGGACTGTTCTACTGCACTCTGGGATGTGACTGTCCTCTTTAACTGTGGACATTCAGTAATTAAACTCCAAATGTGAGAGTGTCTCTCTCAGGACTGTTCTACTGCACTCTGGGATGTGACTGTCCTCTTTAACTGTGGACATTCAGTAATTAAACTTCAAATGTGAGAGTGCCTCTCTCAGGACTGTTCTACTGCACTCTGGGATGTGACTGTCCTCTTTAACTGTGTCCATTCAGTAATTAAACTTCAAATGTGAGAGTGTCTCTCTCAGGACTGTTCTACTGCACTCTGGGATGTGACTGTCCTCTTTAACTGTGGACATTCAGTAATTAAACTGCAAATGTGAGAGTGTCTCTCTCAGGTCTGTTCTACTGCACTCTGGGATATTGCAGTATCTGGATATCAAAGCGATAATGTTGAGAGAATGTCTAGATTACAACCTACTCTGATGATGTAAGAGATCAAGTGGAGAGACTCGAGAACAGCTATAGTGTGGGTTTTGAAGGAAACACAAGGGAGAGTGTGCACATATTTACTATGAAATACAGTCTAATGTTTAAATATGTCAGTCGACGAACCTCTCTGGCTCAACCAGGGCTGTTCAACCTTTTCACATTGGGTGGGGGGAGGGCACATTCCAACTTTTGGCTTTCATAGGGGGCCGGTAAGACAATTTCAGAATGATAAAGACCTTAACAATTTATCTTACTGTTATTCAAAATAATAACAAATGTTCATTTTTGTGAAGAAAACTGAAATGGGAAGATTAATTTATTGGTTTACTTTCTCATCACTATGTTGGACATTGATACCTCAGATACCTGGCATTTTTGTTTTGCCTGCACAAGTAGTCAATGTTCGCCCGCTCACTTGTTGTAGTGATGTGGAATATTCCGGACAGATGCTTCTTTGTCAGGAGTGATCTTGATTGCACTCCATCCCTCCCTCTCTCACTCTTGTTCTCTCCCTCTCTGTGTCGTTCTTGCTCTCTGTGTCTCACCACCTCTCTGACCCTTTCTTTCTCTCTCTTACCCCCCTCTCTCTCCGCCCCTTTCTTTCTCTCTTTTTCTTCCTCTCAATCTCTGTCTCTAGTTCTTTCTCTCTCTGTGCCCCCATCTCTCTTTCTGCCCCCTCTGTCTGCCCTCTCTCTCTCTCTCTCTGTCCCCCTACTCTTTTTACTCTCTGTCCCCATCTCTCCCTGTCCACCCTCTCTCTGTGTTAACACTCTATCTCTTTATGCCCCCTCGATCTGCATCTCTCTCTCTCTCTCGGTCCCCATATTCTTTCATGTTCTGTCCCCCTCTCACTCTTTCCTCCTCTCTCACTCTCTGGCCATCTATTACTGTTTCACTGTCCCTCTCTTTCTCTCTCTCTGTGCCCATACTCTTTCATGTTCTGTCCCCCTCTCACTCTTTCCTCCTCTCTCACTCTCTGGCCTTCTATTACTGTTTCACTGTCCCCCTTTCTCTCTCTCTCTCTCTGTTCACCCCTCTCTCTGTGCTCTCTCTCACTCTGCCCCCATTTCTCTGTCTCTCTGCCCCCTCTCTTTCTCTCTCACACTCTCTGTCCACCTCTCTCTCTCTGTCCCATTCACTCTGTCATTCTCCTCTCTCTGTCCCTCTGACTGACCCATTTCTCTCTCTCTCTGTCCCCTCACCCTATCTCTCTCTCTCTCTCTCTCTATGGCCCCCACCCCCCGGGGGATGTTTTTCTAAAAAAGAGTCAGAACCCACTGGGAAATCCCAAATCTGTCAGAAATTGGGAAGTTACTGTTCACAATGTCAGCAACTGTCAGCTGTGAAACTCAGCTCGAATTTTTAAATAGCTGGACTGGAAGAAGAAGCCAATCATCTGTGAAAATACCATTCACAGACCCCTGGAGAGGTTGATGAGTGATGGTACTGGAAAAAATGATAAGATTTTGTGGCCTCGCCAGGGGAAATCGGCTGGGCACGGACGAGGCAAGGGTTTCGGTTGGAAGGGGGGAAGGACTTTATTTCAGTGGGGGTGGTTGGGGCTTCGGGGGTGGGGTGGTCCTCCGTGGGTCATGGGTGCCGAATTAGGAGGTATTTTCCCCTGCATGCAAGGAGACGATGGCTTTCTGGGGGCCTTTGTTGCCAACCAGCTGCTTGTAAAATACCAGCGGCAGCGGGAGGAGTTTCTTAAGTGGCAGTTACCTGGCCAATTAAAAGCCTTTATTGGCCTGGGGCAAGTGGGCTATCTCCTGCCACCACCACATTTCGTAATATTGCAGCAGGGGTAAGAAAGCATCAGGAATGGCTCCCCCCATTTTACACCAGCCCACTTCTTTGAGGGGCATAACACTCTGGCCTCTTTCTCTCACTGCTTGTTGTAGTATTTTGAATTTGTAATTGTATTGTGCATTGTGTACTGTATGGGCTGCTGTAGAACATATGTGCGAGCAAAGAGAAAGTGAAACTAAGACAGAATAAAGGGAAGCCTTTATGTTCAGCTGCTGCAGTCTTTGTCTCTCTGACCTTGCTCATATCCTTTACCAAATCTGGTTAAACCTCACCCAAGTCCACAGGCCACGTGATAAACAGAAAAAGGATGAAAAGACGGAAAAAATGCTTTCAGGTATGAAAGTTTTGGAAGCTTTTCTCCACTTTTACAGACAGCTTTTTAACTTAGAGACTGTTAGAATGACACACAGGAAGCTTGTACAGTTTATACTCACACACTGATCTCTCCAAAATAACCATCCAGTCCAATAAAAATATGTAATCTTGGATCATTGAAGAGAAGTTTGCTTTGTAAGGAATGTGAACCCAGATCCTTCATGACTGAATTTCCGTTCAGTATGGTGCAGTTTATATCCAATCTGTTACGTTTTGATCTGCACTCACAGCCATCATCCATATTCTCACGTTGGCAGAAGTGGCGAAGATGGTTCAAAGGTGCAATGGCAGGTTTCACAATCACAGACAACATAAGGAAAAGGGCCTTACTTCTACACTATGGAGGTGAAGAATTCGCAGGTAACTTTGAGATACTTACGCGTGAGCAGATTGACTACAACTCAGCAAAAATGCAATAAACACCTACTTCATGCCCGATAAAAACGTCGTATACAAAACCATTGTCTTCCGACACACGAAGCAAGAAGTAAACGAGACAATTGGCCAATAGTGCATGTGATTGAGGTAAATAGCAACTAAATGTGACTTCAGTGATGCTGAACATCTTGAATGGGAAATAAAAACACAAATAATCAAAGGCTGTCTTCCCAGTGAACTACACTGAAAAGCACTCGAAAAAGACAGGAAGCTTTCAGAGCTGGTAGAGTTAACAAGAACACTGTCACTTTCAGAGCCAAGAGCTACTGAAGTTGAGGCTAACAGTAAATACTGTTATCTGTCTGGTTCTGTATTCTGCCACTGTATAGAGTCTAGCCGGAGAGGTTCTTAGACTGTAGCATTTAAACTTTAATATTTATTTTATAATAACTATCTACAGTCCTCACTAACCTGTCTGTCTCCTTCAAAAGCCACGTTGTAACTGTTCCCGAGTCCCTCCCACATGATCTCTTGTCTCATCATGGTGGGAGGTATTCTTTATATGCTCTCAAGATTAACACTTTGACTCGCTTCTCCTACATCTCCTCCCAAGTCTTTACCCTAATATATATTTACATACATTCATTTTTTTGATTTACATACTACCCCATCTCCCACCAAGTCTCTGACTTTATAGATGCAACCTATCAGGAAGCTTCACAACTCTCCCTGATCTTGTTGTGGTCAGATCTGGGAGATTGGTAGTCTTTCTCTGATCCCATGTGTCTTGAATTCGACAGTCTTCATTGAGGTTTGTAGTATTCTGTGCTTTCTGAATTTTCAGTTCACCTTCTGAGTTATCTAAATGTTTGACCGATTGACATCTTTGAAGTAAAGGAATAAGTTTCCTTCAATTTATCCGTATAGAACCTTTTGAGGTTCATAGTAGGCAAGATCACTGTTGATTCTTGCCTTTCTGGAGAATTATCCCTTCTCTATTTTGGTCTCATACCCAAACGTTTTGCCCTTCTAACAACTTTGGTAGGTTTCTTGTACGGTATCTTCTGTTATAATTCCGGCTCTGTTTGTTTTGATACGACTTTTCGTTGTCTTGACATTCTGACAATCCTTGCACAGTGGCGCAGTGGTTAGCATCGCAGCCCAACAGCTCCAGCAACCCTGGTTCGATTCTGGGTACTGCCTGTGTGGAGTTTGCAAGTTCTCTCTGTGAACCGCGTGGGTTTTCGCCGGGTGCTCTGGTTTCCTCCCGCCGCCAAAGACTTGCAGGTTGATAGGTAAATTGGCCATTGTAAGTTGCTCCTAGCATAGATAGGTGGTAGGGGAATATAGGGTTTGTGGGAGGAATCTGGGATTAGTGTAGGGTTAGTATAAATGGGTGGTTGATGGTTGGCATAGACTAGGTGGGCCGAAGGGCCTGTTTCAGTGCTTTATCAAAAAATAAAAATAATCCCGAAAGTAATCTCTCGGGTAGAATTGGATGTTGTGTTATAAGTTTTCTTCTCATTTTGAGTTCTGATGGCCCTAATCCGCATAATAATGTAGTAGTTCTGTATGTCAGAAGTGCTAATTGGAAATCTTGTTTTTTCTTCACCATAGCTTTAATGGTTCTGACTGCTCGCCCAGCTTCTTTGTTTAATTGTGGATACTTCGGAGAACATTCCCATGGTCTAGTTGAGAAATGGCTCAAAATTACTGTTTCTGTTTGATCTTGTCTGTGTAGCTAACAAATTAGTTGGACTTGCTTCTTCCCAAGTTCTCTGTCCTTGTGTAACTCATGTAGGGAGTTGTTGCATTTCTCTTTCTTGCTCGGTAATGTTTGAGTTGCATGGCGGGCTGTGCTGTGTTGTGCAGGTTCTTATTGGTGCATCCAGAATCACAGCTGAGACTTTGTCAAATTTTGCTGATGTTTGATCAATACGTTGTCTTGCCATTACATCATCAGCTGTAGCACCAATTAAATATAATAATTTATTCACTTGCTCTGCTTCGGACCTGCTGTCCAACTTCGATGCAATTCTGTACATGAGGACTCTTTTTCGCCATAGTTCATAATTTTGAGTCTGATTGAGTCCCTCGAGACTTTTGAAAATCTCTAAACTCCCAAACTTTGACGCATGTTTTTAATTTTATAGACATTTTTAGAGTGCTCCGCTTTAAGAAACTCTTTTTTTCAGGCTAGCTTGTTTTGCTGGAGTGTAGCAGGTGCTTCAGAGTGTTCCTGCAGTTTTTGCAGGCTTTCTAAGGATTTTTCCTTTGCTAAGCAGTTCACTTATATGTTTACACAGTTGTCTATTGGAATTGACAGGGCTGTTTGTTGGACAGTTCCAGGGTTTTGCCCTTTGTTTGAAAGCTAGAGGTTATTTGTTTATCTTCTACAAGCTTGACTGATTTAATTCTTCTTTTCAGGCTTGGCTACATTAATGGAAATTCTGCTGGGTTCTGGGGTTTCCCAAACTTTTTTTCCTCTTCAGTATCGGACTTTTGCTCTTTTTTTATCAGCTCATGCACTTTTTGGTGTTTTCCCCATTCTTTGCCCTCACGTTCAGCCCGAGTGAGGGATTGAGCTTTTCCCCTTTTGTTTTCCTCACATGGAACCTTTAAAAATTATTTTTTAAGCTCTTTTACTGGAATTTTGCAATCGCCAGCACAATTACTCACCTGATCGCTTGCTTTTCAGCCACGGTTCTGTTCTATTGAGCTTCTCTCTGCCTTCTAAAGTCTGTAGATTGTTTTCTTTTCTCCTCAGCTAATCATTTTAATGTTTCTTCTCTTCTGGCTGGTGGATGATAGTTAATTCAAACATTTTCTTCTGGGTGTAGATACCACCACTGTTCATCATGTTATATATTTAATTCTGTATGCTACCACCATATAGAGTCTTGCGGTTCGACCCCCGGCCCCCGGGCCAAGCAAAAATCATAATGCAGCCCTCCACCCGAAAAGGTCGGACAACCCTGTCATAGAGTCATTTCCGGTACAGAAGGAGGCCCTTCAGCCCACCAAGTCCATGCCGCCTCTCTGTGGAGCAATCCAGTTAGTCCCACTACCCGACTCGATCCCCATATTCCTGCATATCGACTTCCATCAAATGCCCATCCAATTACTTTTTGGAATCATTGATCAACTCTGCTTCCACCACACTCATGGGCAGCAAGTTCCAGGTCATTACCAACTACATAAAAAAGTTCATCCTTCCATTCCCCCTGCATCTCTTGCTCAAAGCATTCAGTCTGTGTCCCCTCGTCCTCGTACCACCAGCTAATGAGATCAGATTTTATTGTCTAACTTATCTAAGCCTGTCATAATCTTATACACTTGTCTTAAATCTCCCCTCAATCTCCTTTGTTGTAAAGAGAACAATCCCAGCTTTTCCAAATAATCTTGGAATTAAAATCTCCCAACCCTGGAACCATTCTATTAAATCTCCTCTGCATCCTCTCAAGGTCCTTCACAAACTTCCTAAAGTGTGGTGACCAGAACTGGATGCAATGCTCCAGTTGGTCCCTTAACAAAGCTTTACAAAGGTTTAACATAACTTCCCTGCCTCTATTCATGAAGCCCAAGATATGTTTTATGAACCATTCTCTCAATGTGTCCTGCCACCTTTAAAGATCGATGCACATACAGCCACAGGTTCCTCTGTTCCTGCAAATCAGTGGCGCAGTGGTTAGCACCGCAGCCTCACAGCTCCAGCGACCCGGGTTCAATTCCGGGTACTGCCTGTGTGGAGTTTGCAAGTTCTCCCTGTCTCTGTGTGGGTTTCCTCCGGGTGCTCCGGTTTCCTCCCACATGCCAAAGACTTGCAGGTTGATAGGTAAATTGGCCATTAGCAATTGCCCCTAGTATAGGTAGGTGGTAGGGAAATATAGGGACAGGTGGGGATGTGGCAGGAATATGGAATTAGTGTAGGATTAGTATAAATGGGTGGTTGATGGTCGGCACAGACTCGGTGGGCCGAAGGGCCTGTTTCAGTGCTGTATCTCTAAACTAAACTAAGCTAAACTAAAACTGTGCCATTGTGTATATATTACAAGCAGTGTTGAGGCCGAGGATCAGCCATGATTGTACTGAAAGGCAGAGAAGGGTCAAGGATTGATTTGGTCAACTCCTGCTCCGATATTTAATGGGACCATTAGCTGGTGTGAGGCTGTTGAGTGGAGATGAACATTGGGACTACTTGATCCAAGGGTGTTTGACCACGTAGGCATGATAGACACAGAGGTGAGGGTGGGGTCATAATGATGGAGGTGAAGACACAGTGATGGGGTGATGGGGTGGACACGGATGTGGAGGTGGAGGCAGAGAGCCGGAGGTGGAGACATAGAGGTAGAGGTGGGGACACAGAGGTGGAGGTGGGGACACAGAGGTAGAGGTGGAGAGGTAGAGGTGAGGACACAGAGGTGGAGGTGGGGACACAGAGGTGGAGGTGGAGCACAGTGGTGGAGGTGGGGACACAGAGGTGGAGGTGGAGCACAGTGGTGGAGGTGGGGACACAGTGGTGGAGATAGGGACACAGAGGTACAGGTGGGGCCACAGTGGTGGAGGTGAGGACACAGTGGTAGAGGTGGGGACACAGAGGTAGAGGTGGAGACACAGTGGTGGAGGTGAGGACATAGAGGTGGAGCTGGGGACACAGAGATGGAGATGAGGATACAGTGGCGGAGGTGGGGACACAGAGGTGGAGGTGGGGACACAGTGGTGGAGGTGGGGACACAGTGGTGGAGGTGGGGACACAGAGGTGGAGGTGGGGACACAGTGGTGGAGGTGGGGACACAGAGGTGGAGGTGGAGGTGGGGACACAGAGGTGGAGGTGGGGACACAGCGGTGGAGGTGGGGGTCACAGAGGCGGAGGTGGGGACACAGAGGCGGAGGTGGGGACACACAGGCGGACGTGGGGACACAGAGGCGGAGGTGGGGACACAGTGGTGGAGGTGGGGACACAGAGGTGGAGGTGGGGACACAGCGGTGGAGGTGGGGACGCGGAGGTGGGGACATAGAGGCGGAGGTGGGGACACACAGGCGGACGTGGGGACACAGAGGCGGAGGTGGGGACACTGTGGCAGAGGTGAATACACAGTTGGGAGGGGGGAACACAGAGGTGGAGGTGGAGACACAGAGGTGGAGGTGGGGACAAAGGGGCAAAGGTGGGGACACAGAGGTGGAGGTGGGAGTACAGTGGTGGAGGTGAGGACACAGAGGTGGAGTTGGGGACACAGTGGTGGAGGTGGGAACACAGTGGTGGAGGTGGGAATACAGTGGTGGAGGTGAGGACACAGAGGTGGAGTTGGGGACACAGAGGAAGAGGTGGAGACACAGTGGTGGAGGTGGGACGCAGTGGCGGAGGTGAATACACAGTTGGGAGGGGGGAACACAGAGATGGAGGTGGAGACACACAGGTGGAGGTGGGGACACAGAGGTGGATGTGGAACACAGTGATGGAGGTGAGGACGTAGAGGCAGACATGGGGACACAGAGGTGGAGATGGGGACACAGAGGTGGGGACACAACTGGAGGTGGGGACACAGTGGGATGGAGGGGTGGTGGGGGTGGGGTGTTGGCCCTCTGCAGCCTTGAAGCAAGCCTGGTGGATGGTATAACTTCACTTTATAAAGACTGCTTGGAGCGAAGATGCAGTGAGCTGCCTTCGGAAGAAGCTGGAACAGTAAACTGATTTGTGAAATGTTAATATGAAAAGTATTGAATAGATTCATTGTATAATACAGCACAAAGTAGGCCATTCAGTCAATTGTGTCTAGACTTATCACTTTGCAAGATCTTTCCAATTAATCCCACTCCCCCCGCTATTACCCCACAGCCCTGCAAATCTTCCCTCTTCAAGTATTTCTCCAATTCCCCTTTTAGAAGTTCCCATTGAATCTGCCACATATGTTGTATGTCCCACATACAACCTGCAAGCCAGGATCCGTTCCACCAAAGGTTTCCATCCGGCCCAGCAATGTATTTCTGCGATGAGAAATTTCCAAGTTCAGAAACTGCTCCCAGTACCTGTCAGCTGTGAAAGTCAGCGTGAATTTTTAAAAAAATAACTGACCAAGCGCAAAGCTGCTCTGCTGAGCACTCACATTCCCTGCAACTGTCAGAGCGGTGGAGGGGGGAGAGAGGGAGAGAGACAGAGGGGGAAAGAGAGAGCGAGGGAGTAGACAGAGAAAGAGAGACATGTTGCAGAGAGAGTAAGGGGGAGCAGAGAGGGAAGGAGGAGTGGCACAGAGTCTGAGGATGGCACTGAGAGGGAGAGCAACACAAAGAAGGGGACCAACATGGAGAGAGAAAGATTTGGAGAGAGAGTCAGTCAGAGAGAGAGACATACAGACAGAGAGACACAGGGAGACAAATCAAGATCATTCCTGACAAATGGACATCTATCTGGAATGTTCAGCAGCGCTGCAAGAGTATGGGCAAACATTGATTACTTGTGAGAGCACAGAAATGCCGTTATCTCACTAAATCAGTGTCCAACATGATGACGAGAAAGTATGTCAATAAATTAATCTTCCCATTCAAAGCTTCTTCACAAGAATGTGCACCGGATCTTTTCATGAATAGCAACGCACACTTTTAATGCCTTTACCTTTCAGAAATTGTCTCACATGTAAGATAGAAATGGTAATGTGGCCCGCCACATGAAAATGTTGGTCAACCCTGTTCTCGAGATCAACCATGATCTTATTGGATGATGAAGCAGTTTCGAGGGGCCGAATGGCCTACACCTGCTCCTGACTGTTACCATGCCAACAATGGAGGAAACGGAGAAACTCACCTTCAGGCATGAACCTTCCAGCACTGAGCAGGGAACATTAACTCAGCCCATCATCGCTGGAGCCCAGTGGTGATTGGACAGCAATCTTACCTCATCTCCCATTGGCTAATGCACAACGTCTCTCGAGAGAATGGGATGAACAGAAGTGTGAGAGAGAGTTTGTTGTAACGTTTTCACTTGTCCTTCATTTGATCGTTCAGAAACGGAAAATAAAATACTAGAGTTCATATAGCGCCTCAAAGTTAAACATTTGTTCCCTCTCTTCAAATACTTTCATGGCGTTGTTCATCCCAGTTTCTGTAACCTCCTCCAGCCCCTACAACCCTCCCTATCTCTGTAACCTTCCCCAGTCCCGACAACCCTCCCTATCTCTGTAACCTTCCCCAGTCCCGACAACCCTCCCTATCTCTGTAACCTCCTCCAGCCCCTACAACCCTCCCTATCTCTGTAACCTCCTCCAGACCCTACAACCCTCCCTATCTCTGTAACCTCCTCCAGCCCCTACAACCCTCCCTATCTCTGTAACCTCCTCCAGCCCCTACAACCTTCCCTATCTCTGTAAACTCCTCCAACCCTATCAGTCATTATCACATTGTTGAATGTGGAAGCTTGTTGTGTGATAATTGACTTCTGCATTTCCGACATTACAGCAGTGACTATATTTTGAAAGGCGCTGTAGAAATGCAAGTGTTTCTTGTTGGTTTTATCTCACAATTTCTGCCTCACGGCCAACACACAATCTCAAGCAAAATAGAAAATGATAGAAAAAGATTTTTGACTAAATATTTAATCTCGTTTAAGTTCTGAGTAGATTAATTTAATATTTACCTGTAGCACGAACCACTGGAATGTTGGTGGCAAAAAAAGCAGCTTTTCCCTCTGCTCTGAATTTCCATGCAGAAAATTCCCAACTTTTACACTCTGTTTGTGATGTACTCCATTTCTGATCACTCTGTGCTGAACTCTCTAGACCACAGCTGGAGAATTGTGTACAGTTCTGGTCACTACATTACAGGAAGAATGTGATCACACTGGAGAGGCTACAGACCAGACGGACAGAGGATGTTTCCGGGACTGGAGAATTATAACCATGAGGAAAGATTGGATAGACTGGGAGTGTTCTCTTTGGAACAGAGGAGGATGAGGGGAGTTTTAATTGAGGTGTCTGGAATTATGAGGGTCCTATATAGAGTGGTTAGGAAGGTCCTATTTCCCTTATGAATGAGGTCAGTTATCTGGGGGAATGGACTTAAAGTAATTGGTGGAAGGATTATGGTGGAATTAAGGAGAAATGTTTTCACCAAGAGGGTGGGGGGTGGGGAGGGGGGGGGGGGTGGCAGTGTGAAACTCACTGCCTGAAATGGTTGGAGAGGCAGAAACCCTCATCACATTGAAAAAAACAAACATGTGGATATGCACTTGAGGTCCCATAACCGACAGGACGAAGAACCAAGAGCAGTAAACTTTAACACAGCTGCAATGGGCCGAATGGTCTCCTTCTGTGCAGTAAATCTAAAAGATTCTATGCTGTATTAGTTTGAGGAGCCGTATTGCTTTGAGGTATTGGGCTGGATGTCACGGGACCTCACTGAGGAGGGGCCAGAGGTGGAGAGAGTCCTACAACCACGATAGGTGGCGGGGGTCGCGAAGGGCCCATCGTTTGCTCTGTTTCCAGTGATTTTGCCGGGGCTGGGATAGGTTAACAATGTCCAGAGGCCAATTGAGGCCCTTAAGTGGCTTATTCCAGGCAACTTAAGGTCCTCTTCCCACTGCCACTGGGATTTAACCAGTGGCGGGGGCTGCCTCCTACACACAGGGAGGCTGCCTTGTAAAATGAAGCACAGTCCATGCGGGCTGGGGGTGGGTTCCTCCTCTGTGGGCAATCTATGGTCCACAGCGTCCCCCCACATGCAAAAACCCCACCTCCACAGATCCCCTTCCCCTGGACTTCACGCCCACCCCCAGACCCTCCACTCCCAGCACCTTCCAGACTGGCCCAGGCTCACTTACCTGAGGTCAGGATTTCCAGCACTGGTCCTGGCTCCGAGACCTCTGCAGTAGTGTCAGTGACCACCACTCCTGGTGGCAATGCTGATTCTGCTATGCTACCGGCCTTGTGATTGGCTAGCAGCTCCTGGAGGCGGGATTGCCGTCTTTAAAGTGATGGACATCCTGGCGCCAGAAACTGCGCCTCTGGAACAACCGAGGATCATGCCCAGAGGGGTGTGAAAGCCCAAGATTGGGTTTGTCCCCTATTTTCTGCCCAGCTCTGGGAGCTCCACAACCTCCAAAAGCTCCCGGCCATTGTTTTCATGTGAGCTATTTGTTTGAGGTAAGAACATAAGAAATAGGAGCAGGAGTCGGCCATTCAGCCCCTCAATCCTGCCCCGCCATTCAATAAGATCATGGCTGATCTGTCCCAGGCCTCAACTCCTCTTTCGGGCCTGCTCTGCCTAACCCACGACTCCCCGAGATTTCAAAAATCTATCTACCTCCTCTTGAAATACATTCAATGACCTACCCTCCACAACTCTCTGAGGCAGTGAATTCCAGAGATTCACCACCCACTGAGAGAAGAAATTCCTTCACATCTCAGTTTTAAATATGTGCCCCCTTATTCTGTAATTATATCCCCTAGTTCGTGATTCCCTCACGAGTGGAAACATCTTCTCAACATCTACGCTATTGATTCCCTTAAAATCTTACATGTTTCTATAAGATCACCTCTCATTCTTCTAAACTCCAATGAATAAAGGCCTAACCTGTTTAGCCGTTCTTGATAAGACAACCCCTTCATCCCAGGAATCAGCCTAGTGAACCTTTTCTGAACTTCCTCCAATGCTAGTATATCCTTCCTTAAATACGGGTACAAAACTGTACGCAGTACTCCAGGTGTGGCCTCACCAACACCCTGTACAGTTGTAACAAGACTTCCCTATTTCTAAACTCTAACCCCGCCCCAGCAATAAAGACCAAAATTCCATTTGCCTTCCTAATTACTTGCAGCACCTGCATGCTAACTTTTTGTGCTTCATGTACAAGAACACCCAGATCCCTCTGTACTGCAGAATTTTGTAGTCTTTCTCCATCTAAATAATAATCTGCCTTTTTATTCTTCCTACCAAAGTGGATGACCTCACACTTTCCCACATTGAACTCCATCTGCCAAGTTTTTGCCCACTCACTTAATCAATCTATATCCCTTTGCATATTCTTTGTGTCATCATCACAACATGTCTTCCCACTTATTTTTGCATCGCCATCCAATTTGGATACATTACACTCTGTCCCTACCTCTAAGTCATTAATGTAGTTAGTAAATAGTTGAGGCTCTTTGACCGATCTTTGTGGCAATCCACTAGTTAAGGCTTTCCAACCTGAAAAAGACCCATTGATCACCACTCTCTGCCTTCTGTGTGTTAGCCAATCCTTAATCCATGCCAATACATTACCCCCAATACCCTGAGCTCCTATTTTGTGCAATAACTTTTTATATGGCACCTTATCGAAATCCAAATATACTACATCTACTGGTTCCCCTTTATCCACTCTGCTTGTTATATCCTCAAAGAACTCTAACAAATTTGTCAAACATGATTTCCCTTTCATAAAACCATGTTGACTCTGTTTGATTGCATTATGTTTTTCTAAATATCCTGCTATTTCTTCCAGAATAATGGACTCTAGCATTTTCCTAATGTTAAGCTAACTGGTCAATAGTTTCCTGCTTTCTGTCTCCCTCCTTTCTTGAATTCGGGCGTCACAGTGGCGCAGTGGTTCGCACCGCAGCCTCACAGCTCCAGGGACCCGAGTTCGATTCTGGGTACTGCCTGTGCGGAGTTTGCAAGTTCTCCCTGTGTCTGTGTGGGTTTCCTCCGGGTGCTCCGGTTTCCTCCCGCATGCCAAAGACTTGCAGGTTGATAGGTTAATTGGCCTTTATAAATTGCCCCGAGTATAGGTAGGTGGTAGGGAAATATAGGGACAGGTGGGGATGTGATAGGAATATGGGATTAGTGTAGGATTAGTATAAGTGGGTGGTTGATGGTCGGCACAGACTCGGTGGGCCGAAGGGCCTGTTTCAGTGCTGTATCTCTAAACTAAACTAAACACATTAGTGCTACCCTATCCGAATCCAGTGAGTTGTGGTATCTTATGACCAATGTCTCCACGATCTCTGCAGCCACTTCTTTTAAAACCCTTGGGTGCAGGCCATCAGGTCCTGGCGACTTGTCTGCCTTTAGTCCCATCAGATTGTCCAGCACCCTTTCCCTCGTGATAGAAATTGTTACAAGTTCCTCCCTCCCATTTACACCTTGTTCATCTATTATTGTTGGGATGTTTATAGTGTCCTCCACTGTGAAGACTGATGCAAAATGTGGTTTAAGTTATCTTTCATTTCCCTGTTCCCTGATATGAATTTCCCATTCTCATCCTCTAAGGGCCGCACACTTACATTGGCTACTCTCTTCCTTTTCATATACCCATCAAAGCTCTTACAGTTTGTTTTTATATTTCTTGCCAATTTACTCTCATAATCAATCTTCTCCCTCTTTATTAGTTTTTTAGTCATCCGCTGCTGGTTTCTAAAAAATTCCTAATCCTCTGGCCTACCACTAGTTTTCGCCACTTTATACACCTTTGTTTTTGATTTGATACTCTCCTTAATTTCCTTTGTTATCCACGGGTGGTTCATCGTTCTCTTCGAGTCCTTCCTTCCTACTGGAATAAATGTTTGCTGAATGTTATGAAATATCTGCTTAAAAGTCGGCCACTGCTCATCTACTGACTTCCCCTGTAGTCTATCTTCCCAGCTCACTTTAGACAACTCTTTCTTCAGACCTCTGTAATTGCCCATAATTTGAAGACACTGATTTGAGACCCGAGTTGCTCACCCTCAAATTGAACTTGGAATTCTACCATGTTATGATCCCTTCCCCCTGGCGGATCCTTAACTATGAGATCTCTTATTAATCCTACCTCATTAACAAATCTAAAATAGCCTGTTCCCTAGTAGATTTCGCAATGTATTGCTCAGTGGCGCAGTGGTTAGCACCACAGCCTCACAGCTCCAGCGACCTGGGTTCAATTCTGGATGCTGCCTGTGCGGAGTTTGCAAGTCCTCCCTATGACCGTGTGGGTTTTCGCTGGGTGCTCCGGTTTCCTTCCACAGCCAAAGACTTGCAGGTTGATAGGTAAATTGGCCATTACAAATTGCCCCCAGTATAGGTAGGTGGTAGTGAATTTGGGGATGTGATATAAATATGGGATTAATGTAGGATTACTATCAATGGGTGGTTGATGGTCAGCACAGACTCGGTGGGCCGAATGGCCTGTTTCAGTGCTGTATCTCAAAATAATAAAATAAAGTAACGATCCCTGATGCACTCGACAAATTTGTCTTCCATGCTACCCTTGCCAATTTGATTTGTCCAGTCGATATGCAGATTAAATCACCCATGATAATTGCAGTGCCCTTCTTACAAGCCTCCATTATTTCCTGATTAATATATTGGCCTACAGAGAGGCAACTCTTTGGGGGCCTATAGACCACTCCCACCCGTGATTTCTTTCCCTTGCTATTCTTTATTTCCACCCAAACTGATTCTATGTCACCATCTATTACACCTGTATCATTACTCACAACTGCAACTGATCCCTCCCTTTAATAGCAAAGCTACCCACCTCCTTTTCCTTTCTGCCTATTCTTCTGGAATGTCGAATATCCTTGAACATTTAGATTCCAGTCCTGGTCATCCTGCAACCATGTCTCAGTGATAGCTATCAAATCATATTCATTTATTTCTATCTGTGCCGTCAGCTCATCTATCTTGTTACAAATGCTACGTGCATTCAGATAAAGAGCCTTAAGCTATGACTTTTTAACCATTTTTGCCTACTCTGGTTCTAATTTCTGCTGTACTCTTGTGCTTGTATTTTCTGTCCCTTCCTGTCACTCTCTGATTAATGTATGTTCCTTCACTGCCCTGCACCTCTGCTCTCTCGTTACATTTCAACTTTTTAAACTTCCCTTCAATTGAACCCAACCCACCACTATTTAGCTTAAAGCCTTGTCTACAACCCTAGTTATACGATTCGCCAGGACACTGGTCCCAGCATGGTTCAAGTGAAGCCCATCCCAACGGAACAGCTCTCTCTTTCCCCAGTACTGGTGCCAGTGCCCCATGAATCGGAACCCATTTCTCCCACACCAATCTTTCAGCCACACATTTAGCTCTCTAATCTTATTTACCCTATGCTAATTAGGTAGTAAAAGATACTGTATTAACCTGAAGTGCTGCATTAGTTTGATTTGCTTTATTCGTGTGAGGGGCTGTATGAATTTAAGTCAATGTATTAGTTTGAGCTGTCCTATTATTTTGAGATGGAATCATAGAAAGTTTAAGGCACAGAAAGAGGCCACTTAGCCCATCGTATCTGTGCCGGCTAAAAAATGATCCACCTATTCTCATCCCACCTTCCAGCATTTGGATGGCTTCAGAGAAATAAATATATTCGATCAGAGATGATTTATAAGTTTTAGAGGCTTTTTCCTTCGAAGGGGCTGCACCAGTTTGAATGCCTGTATGGGTTGGAGGGACTGTATTGGTTGGAGGGACTGTATCGGTTGGAGGGACTGTATAGGTTAGAGGGTCTGTATCGGTTGGAGGGTCTGTATCGGTTGGAGGGACTGTATTGGTTGGAGGGTCTGTATCGGTTGTAGGGACTGTATAGGTTAGAGGGTCTGTATCGGTTGGAGGATGTGTATTGGTTGGAGGGTCTGTATCGGTTGGAGGGACTGAATCAGTTGGAGGGTCTGTATCGGTTGGAGGATGTGTATCGGTTGGAGGGTCTGTATCGGTTGGAGGGACTGAATCAGTTGGAGAGTCTGTATCAGTTGGAGGGTGTGTATCGGTTGGATCAACTGTATCATTTGGAGGGGCTGTATCAGTTAGAGGGGCTGTATCAGTTAGAGGGTCTGTGTCGGTTGGAGGGACTGTATGATTTGGAAGGGCTGCATCAATTTGAGGGGCTGTATCAGTTGGAGGGAATACATCAGTTGGAGGGGTTGCATCAGTTGAAGGGACAGTATTGGTTGGAGGGTCTATAACGGTTGACAGAGGAGCTGTATCGGTTGGCGGGACTGAATCAGTTGCAGGGTAGAGGTCTGTATTAATTGAGTTTGACTCCTGATTTCAAGAATTCCATAACTTCAAATTTCTGTAGTAGGTTGAGATTCTGTATCAGTTTGAGGTATTGAATTAGTTTCAGATGATTTATTAGTTGACTCCTGCAGCAAACAGTCATAAATAACTCACTGGAATCCTAAACTGAATGTATACAGATAAAGAGGACAGTCACATCCCAGAGTGCAGTAGAACAGTCCTGAGAGAGACACTCTCACATTTGGAGTTTAATTACTGAATGTCCACAGTTAAAGAGGACAGTCACATCCCAGAGTGCAGTAGAACAGTCCTGAGAGAGACACTCTCACATTTGGAGTTTAATTACTGAATGGACACAGTTAAAGAGGACAGTCACATCCCAGAGTGCAGTAGAACAGTCCTGAGAGAGACACTCTCACATTTGGAGTTTAATTACTGAATGGACACAGTTAAAGAGGACAGTCACATCCCAGAGTGCAGTAGAACAGTCCTGAGAGAGACACTCTCACATTTGGAGTTTAATTACTGAATGGACACAGTTAAAGAGGACAGTCACATCCCAGAGTGCAGTAGAACAGTCCTGAGAGAGACACTCTCACATTTGGAGTTTAATTACTGAATGGACACAGTTAAAGAGGACAGTCACATCCCAGAGTGCAGTAGAACAGTCCTGAGAGAGACACTCTCACATTTGGAGTTTAATTACTGAATGGACACAGTTAAAGAGGACAGTCACATCCCAGAGTGCAGTAGAACAGTCCTGAGAGAGACACTCTCACATTTGGAGTTTAATTACTGAATGGACACAGTTAAAGAGGACAGTCACATCCCAGAGTGCAGGAGAACAGTCCTGAGAGAGACACTCTCACATTTGGAGTTTAATTACTGAATGGACACAGTTAAAGAGGACAGTCACATCCCAGAGTGCAGTAGAACAGTCCTGAGAGAGACACTCTCACATTTGGAGTTTAATTACTGAATGTCCACAGTTAAAGAGGACAGTCACATCCCAGAGTGCAGTAGAACAGTCCTGAGAGAGACACTCTCACATTTGGAGTTTAATTACTGAATGTCCACAGTTAAAGAGGACAGTCACATCCCAGAGTGCAGTAGAACAGTCCTGAGAGAGACACTCTCACATTTTGGGTTTAATTAACGTATGGTTACATTGGTGGGAAGGACATCACTGAAACAACATGAGATCTAGAGATAGAACCGCTGGTGTTTGAAAGAACAATGTCATTGCTGGGAGAATACAGCTTCGAATTTTCATTCGTTCATGAATTTGATCAGAATTGACCAGTCTTTGAAGTTTTTGAATTCAGTCTTAGAAATAAATATATTCTCTCACCAGGCAGACTGAACCTGATGTCGTAATCTGTTTGTTCAATTAAAGAATCATTTTGAACAATGTGGTAACCTCAATATCCCAGTGGAGATCCCACAGGGTATAAATTACAGGCTCTGCGAGTGTATCACCTCACAGTTTAATACAGAGGGATTGTTTGCAGCACGAAGTGACACATCACCACACAGAAAATGATTGAAACATTCAACAGTATCAGAAAGATATATTACCTGATCCTCGCTGTCATTGGTGTTCCTGGTAAGTGACTATAACCAATGTAAATCTGTGTGTGAGCTGCTCTCTGGTTTTACTGTGTGATTGATAATGTTACATGCTGGTCCAGTTTTCACCGTTTAGAGGCACCCGATCGGTGATATCATTTTCTTATGTCAAATATCCTGAAATATCTGTGCAGTTTTATTCCATTTACTCAACTGATAATAAACCTCAGTTTGTAACTGACAGGCTCTCTGAAACATCAAGTTATTGTATCGTATAATGTTCAATTAGACTTCACTGAAATCAACTTTCTGAACAAAGGTGTTGGTGGAAAAGTTAGTTAAAGCAGATCGTCCAACCTTTTCGACTTCATTCCAATTTCTGTCTTACATAGGGAGCCAGTGAGATAATTTTAGAAATATGAAGGCATTAAAAATGTATCTCCCTATTCATCAAAACAACAACAAATATGCATTTGTACGATGTTGCTTTAGATGTGAAGATTAATTTATTGACTTACTTTCTCATCACTATGTTGGTCACTGATTTATTGAGATACCTGTCATTTCTTGTTTGCACAAGTAATCAATGTTTGCCCACGCACTTGTTGTAGTGATGCCGATATTCCTGGATAGATGTTCCTCTGTCAGAAATAATCTCGATCACTTTCCTCCCTCTCTGACTGTTTTTCTCTCTCTCTGTCTCTCTCTCTCCCTGTTACCCCATATTTGTTGTTCCCCACTCTCTTTGTCATCCTTGCTTTCTTCTCCCCCTCTCTCTCCTCCCCTTTCTCTCTGTTCCCCCTCGTTCTCTCACTGTCCCCCCGTTTCTCTCTTCGCTGTCCACCCTCTCTCTCTCTGTTCCCTTCACTCTTTCTCTATCCCCCTTCACGCTCTCATCCTCCTCTCATACTCTCTCTTTCTCTGTCCCACCTGTCCCTGTTGCTCACCCTCTCTCCCTCTCTTTGTCCCTCTTTCACTGTCTCTCCTCCCTCAGCACCCCCATCTGTTGTCAACCTCTTCTACCTCTCTCTGTCCCCTCTCTCCCTCTCTCCCCCCTCTTCACTGTCCTCCTCTCTCTCTGTCCCTCCTGTCTCTCTCTGCCCCCCTCAATCTCTCTCATTCCCCCTCTCTCTCTGCCCCTCCGTCTCTATATGCCCCCTCCCTCTCTGTCCTCCTCTCTCTTTCTGACCGCGCCTCTCTCTCACTCACCCCTTTCTATCTTTCTGTCCCTCCATCTCTCTCTCACAGTTGCAAGGAGCGGGAGCACTCAGCAAAGCAGCTTTGTGGTTGGTTATTTTTTTTTAATCACACTGTCAGTTTCAGAAGTGACAGCTGCTGGGAGCAGGTACAGTGATTTCCCAACTTCGGACATATTCGGGGTTTTCCAGCAGGCTTTAAAAAATGTCAGGACCTGCTGGAAAAGCCCGAACCTGTCCGAAGTTGGGAAATCACTGTTCCCTCTCTCAGCACCTGTCAGCTGTGAAACTGACAGCACAAGATTTTATAAAGCCGGTCCAAAAGAAGAAAACAATGGAAAATTTCTTATCACTGAAATACATCCACGGGTCAGATGGAAACCATTGATTGGCCGGATCGTGGCCCATGCACCGTATTTTGGAAAACCCTGAGTTAGAATAAAATCAATCTGAGTGTTACTCAATAACTAGAGTGGAGCACCTGATCCATGTGAAAACTTATCACTGGGAGTATCTGTCACTGCAGAATTGTACTGAGTGAAACACCAATTTAGTTGCAGTTCTTACAATTTAGTAACATAATTCACTGCACACCGGAATCATTTGGACATTGGGGGAGAAACAAATGCAGGTTGGGTCATTACTTTGCTGAACTCCTCAGATCAGGCTGCAGGCGTGACCCTGAGCTACCAGTCGCTTGTCACTTTAATTCTACATCCCACTCCCACTCTGACCTCTCCATCCTCGACCTCCTGCACGTTTCCACTGCAACTCAATGAGGAACATTATCATATTTGTCCATTCAGCATTTCATTGCCTGTGGGACTCAACACTGAGATTAGAAACTTCAGATTATCATAATGGATTCCACTTTCTCAGACGGCCTGTGCTGGTCATGGTGGTTTGTTACAGCAGAGTCACTGAGAGGGGAGGGGGTCTCGGCTATTGTTTGGGGTTGGAGTCCCTTATTGGTACACAGCTGGCAGGCTGGTCCCCACCCCTGGGGTTTACCCACCATTCTCTATCACTTTTCCTGGCTCCTGGAACTTCTCTTTGCCAGATTGTCCATGCTCCCCACTCCCTCTGTTACTCTGCTGTAACCATTTACACCTCCTCTGGACCCATTCTCTGTTTCTTTAATTGTCCCATTCACCTTGCACCATCACCCCTTTTCTCATTGAATCACTCCTGCCCTCCACCCGATTACAGACCTTCCCCTTTGTTCTTTCCTCCCCCTATATCCCACTTTTCACCAGCTCTATCATTGCTTTAAAACTGTTAATCTCTGATATCTCCCAGTTCTGATGTAAACCTATCAGCCTGAAACATTAACTCTGTTTCTCTCTCCACAGATACTGCCTGACCTGCTGAGAGTTTTAACATTCTCCTATTTTTATCAGATTTACAGCAGTTTCAGTATTTTGTTTTTACTCCAATGCTTAGGCCTGGATATTAACAGGGGTGAGTGACATAGGTGGGGAGCAGAGGTTCAGAGTTTTAAATCCACAGACTGTCTCCATCATTGACAGGTTCCCCACCCTGAAGTCAGCCTGATTGGCAGGCTTGGCTTCCAGTTGGGCAGGGAGGCCTCTGGAGCAGGCCTCAGGACCAGGGCGGCCCAAGTGCTGACCCCGGGGTATGGGGGGCAGCTGCCTGGAATCGGCGGCCGTCTAATCACCAGCTCCAGAGGGGGAGATAGTGGTGACATCTCCAATCACTGGGCTGTCGATCCTCAACCCCACGGAGGGTTCTTCTGGACTGCAGTGTGGTCCGAGTCTGGAGACAGGAAGGTGGAGGGGGAGGGTCTGAGGCCAACTCCAGGGAGGGCGTCTCCTATTCTGGACCATGTTCACAATCCTGGGAGGCTGAGGGGTGTATCTGATCCTTAACCAAGGGGAGAGGTCTTCCCGACTGGAATATAGTCTCAGTCCAGTTTGGGGGCGAGGCCAGGAGAAGTTTCTGTTGCAAGATAGGATTGGAGAAACTGATTGCCAAAGCTTCTGATCCCGGGAGAGTGATCTGAACCCGGGAGGAGGTTCCGAGCCCATAGGGTGTGCGAATGAAGGTGGAGAATCCGTCCCAGTGGGGTCATGATCCTGGGATAGTTGCAGTTCGATCCCAGAGGGTTGGATTGGATCCAGGGATTGTCTGGATCCAATCACATTGGGTGGTGACATCTGATTCATGTGTTTGCAGTCCGATCACGGGGGTTGGTCAAGTCCAATCCTGGAGTTGGTGGAGTCAGATCCCCGGAGGGTGTGGTGTCTGCTCCTTGAGGGTGGTGGGGTCTGATCCCAAAGGGTGGTGCGGTCTGATCCCAAAGGGTGGTGTGGTCTGATCCCAGAGGGTGTGTGTTCTGATCCCAGAGGGTGTGTGTTCTGATCCCAAAGGGTGGTGTGGTCTGATCCCAAAGGGTGGTGTGGTCTGATCCCAGAGGGTGTGTGCTCTGATCCCAGAGGGTGTGTGGTCTGATCCCAGAGGGTGTGTGCTCTGATCCCAGAGGGTGTGTGGTCTGATCCCGGAGGGTGTGTGTTCTGATCCCAGAGGGTGTGTGGTCTGATCCCGGAGGGTGTGTGTTCTGAAACTGGAGGGTGTGTTGTCTGATCCCGGAGGGTGTGTGTTCTGATCCCAGAGGGTGTGTGGTCTGATCCCAGAGGGTGTGTGTTCTGATCCCAGAGGGTGTGTGTTCTGATCCCAGAGGGTGTGTGGTCTGATCCTGGAGGGTGTGTGTTCTGATCCTGGAGGGTGTGTGTTCTGAAACTGGAGGGTGTGTGTTCTGATCCCAGAGGGTGTGTGGTCTGATCCCAGAGGGTGTGTGCTCTGATCCCAGAGGGTGTGTGGTCTGATCCCGGAGGGTGTGTGTTCTGATCCCAGAGGGTGTGTGTTCTGATCCCAAAGGGTGGTGTGGTCTGATCCCAGAGGGTGTGTGTTCTGATCCCAGAGGATGTGTGGTCTGATCCCAGAGGGTGTGTGTTCTGATCCTGGAGGGTGTGTGTTCTGATCCTGGAGGGTGTGTGTTCTGATCCTGGAGGGTGTGTGTTCTGAAACTGGAGGGTGTGTTGTCTGATCCCGGAGGGTGTGTGTTCTGATCCTGGAGGGTGTGTGTTCTGATCCTGGAGGGTGTGTGTTCTGATCCTGGAGGGTGTGTGTTCTGAAACTGGAGGGTGTGTTGTCTGATCCCGGAGGGTGTGTGTTCTGAAACTGGAGGGTGTGTTGTCTGATCCCGGAGGGTGTGTGTTCTGATCCCAGAGGGTGTGTGGTCTGATCCCAGAGGGTGTGTGTTCTGATCCCAGAGGGTGTGTGTTCTGATCCCAGAGGGTGTGTGGTCTGATCCTGGAGGGTGTGTGTTCTGATCCTGGAGGGTGTGTGTTCTGAAACTGGAGGGTGTGTGTTCTGATCCCAGAGGGTGTGTGGTCTGATCCCAGAGGGTGTGTGCTCTGATCCCAGAGGGTGTGTGGTCTGATCCCGGAGGGTGTGTGTTCTGATCCCAGAGGGTGTGTGTTCTGATCCCAAAGGGTGGTGTGGTCTGATCCCAGAGGGTGTGTGTTCTGATCCCAGAGGATGTGTGGTCTGATCCCAGAGGGTGTGTGTTCTGATCCTGGAGGGTGTGTGTTCTGATCCTGGAGGGTGTGTGTTCTGATCCTGGAGGGTGTGTGTTCTGATCCCAAAGGGTGTGTGTTCTGATCCTGGAGGGTGTGTGTTCTGATCCCAGAGGGTGTGTGTTCTGATCCCAGAGGGTGTGTGTTCTGATCCCAGGGGGTGTGTGTTCTGATCCCAGAGGGTGTGTGTTCTGATCCTGGAGGGTGTGTGTTCTGATCCCAGAGGGTGTGTGTTCTGATCCCGGAGGGTGTGTGTTCTGATCCCAGAGGGTGTGTGTTCTGATCCTGGAGGGTGTGTGTTCTGATCCCAGAGGGTGTGTGTTCTGATCCCAGAGGGTGTGTGTTCTGATCCCGGAGGGTGTGTGTTCTGATCCCAGAGGGTGTGTGTTCTGATCCCAGAGGGTGTGTGTTCTGAACCCAGAGGGTGTGTGTTCTGATCCCAGAGGGTGTGTGTTCTGATCCCAGAGGGTGTGTGTTCTGATCCTGGAGGGTGTGTGTTCTGATCCCAGAGGGTGTGTGTTCTGATCCCAGAGGGTGTGTGTTCTGATCCTGGAGGGTGTGTGTTCTGATCCTGGAGGGTGTGTGTTCTGATCCCGGAGGGTGTGTGTTCTGATCCCAGGGGGTGTGTGTTCTGATCCCAGAGGGTGTGTGTTCTGATCCTGGAGGGTGTGTGTTCTGATCCCAGAGGGTGTGTGTTCTGATCCCGGAGGGTGTGTGTTCTGATCCCAGAGGGTGTGTGTTCTGATCCCAGAGGGTGTGTGTTCTGATCCCAGAGGGTGTGTGTTCTGATCCTGGAGGGTGTGTGTTCTGATCCCAGAGGGTGTGAGTTCTGATCCCGGAGAGTGTGTGTTCTGATCCCAGAGGGTGTGTGTTCTGATCCTGGAGGGTGTGTGTTCTGATCCTGGAGGGTGTGAGTTCTGATCCCAGAGGCTGTGTGTTCTGATCCCAGAGGGTGTGTGGTCTGATCCCAGAGGGTGTGTGCTCTGATCCCAGAGGGTGTGTGTTCTGATCCCAGAGGGTGTGTGTTCTGATCCTGGAGGGTGTGTGTTCTGATCCCAGAGGGTGTGAGTTCTGATCCCGGAGGGTGTGTGTTCTGATCCCAGAGGGTGTATGTTCTGATCCTGGAGGGTGTGTGTTCTGATCCCAGAGGGTGTGTGTTCTGATCCCGGAGGGTGTGTGTTCTGATCCCAGAGGGTGTGTGTTCTGATCCTGGAGGGTGTGTGTTCTGATCCCAGAGGGTGTGTGTTCTGATCCCGGAGGGTGTGTGTTCTGATCCCAGAGGGTGTGTGTTCTGATCCCAGAGGGTGTGTGTTCTGATCCCAGAGGGTGTGTGTTCTGATCCTGGAGGGTGTGTGTTCTGATCCCAGAGGGTGTGTGTTCTGATCCCGGAGGGTGTGTGTTCTGATCCCAGGGGGTGTGTGTTCTGATCCCAGAGGGTGTGTGTTCTGATCCTGGAGGGTGTGTGTTCTGATCCCAGAGGGTGTGTGTTCTGATCCCGGAGGGTGTGTGTTCTGATCCCAGAGGGTGTGTGTTCTGATCCCAGAGGGTGTGTGGTCTGATCCCAGAGGGTGTGTGCTCTGATCCCAGAGGGTGTGTGTTCTGATCCCGGAGGGTGTGTGTTCTGATCCTGGAGGGTGTGTGTTCTGATCCCAGAGGGTGTGTGTTCTGATCCCGGAGGGTGTGTGTTCTGATCCCAGAGGGTGTGTGTTCTGATCCCAGAGGGTGTGTGTTCTGATCCCAGAGGGTGTGTGTTCTGATCCCGGAGGGTGTGTGTTCTGATCCTGGAGGGTGTGTGTTCTGATCCTGGAGGGTGTGTGTTCTGATCCCAGAGATTGTGTGTTCTGATCCTGGAGGGTGTGTGTTCTGATCCCGGAGGGTGTGTGTTCTGATCCTGGAGGGTGTGTGTTCTGATCCCAGAGGGTGTGTGTTCTGATCCTGGAGGGTGTGTGGTCTGATCCTGGAGGGTGTGTGGTCTGATCCCAGAGGGTGTGTGTTCTGATCCTGGAGGGCGTGTGTTCTGATCCCAGAGGGTGTGTGTTCTGATCCTGGAGGGTGTGTGTTCTGATCCCAGAGGGTGTGTGTTCTGATCCCAGAGGGTGTGTGTTCTGATCCCGGAGGGTGTGTGTTCTGATCCCAGAGGGTGTGTGTTCTGATCCCAGAGGGTGTGTGTTCTGATCCTGGAGGGTGTGTGTTCTGATCCCAGAGGGTGTGTGTTCTGATCCCAGAGGGTGTGTGTTCTGATCCTGGAGGGTGTGTGTTCTGATCCTGGAGGGTGTGTGTTCTGATCCTGGAGGGTGTGTGTTCTGATCCCAGAGGGTGTGTGTTCTGATCCCAGAGGGTGTGTGTTCTGATCCTGGAGGGTGTGTGTTCTGATCCCGGAGGGTGTGTGTTCTGATCCCAGGGGGTGTGTGTTCTGATCCCAGAGGGTGTGTGTTATGATCCTGGAGGGTGTGTGTTCTGATCCCAGAGGGTGTGTGTTCTGATCCCGGAGGGTGTGTGTTCTGATCCCAGAGGGTGTGTGTTCTGATCCCAGAGGGTGTGTGGTCTGATCCCAGAGGGTGTGTGCTCTGATCCCAGAGGGTGTGTGTTCTGATCCCAGAGGGTGTGTGTTCTGATCCTGGAGGGTGTGTGTTCTGATCCCAGAGGGTGTGTGTTCTGATCCCGGAGGGTGTGTGTTCTGATCCCAGAGGGTGTGTGTTCTGATCCTGGAGGGTGTGTGTTCTGATCCCAGAGGGTGTGTGTTCTGATCCCGGAGGGTGTGTGTTCTGATCCCAGAGGGTGTGTGTTCTGATCCCAGAGGGTGTGTGTTCTGATCCTGGAGGGTGTGTGTTCTGATCCCAGAGGGTGTGTGTTCTGATCCCGGAGGGTGTGTGTTCTGATCCCAGAGGGTGTGTGTTCTGATCCCAGAGGGTGTGTGTTCTGATCCCAGAGGGTGTGTGTTCTGATCCTGGAGGGTGTGTGTTCTGATCCTGGAGGGTGTGTGTTCTGATCCCAGAGGGTGTGTGTTCTGATCCCAGGGGGTGTGTGTTCTGATCCCAGAGGGTGTGTGTTCTGATCCTGGAGGGTGTGTGTTCTGATCCCAGAGGGTGTGTGTTCTGATCCCGGAGGGTGTGTGTTCTGATCCCAGAGGGTGTGTGTTCTGATCCCAGAGGGTGTGTGGTCTGATCCCAGAGGGTGTGTGCTCTGATCCCAGAGGGTGTGTGTTCTGATCCCAGAGGGTGTGTGTTCTGATCCTGGAGGGAGTGTGTTCTGATCCCAGAGGGTGTGTGTTCTGATCCCAGAGGGTGTGTGTTCTGATCCCGGAGGGTGTGTGTTCTGATCCCAGAGGGTGTGTGCTCTGATCCCAGAGGGTGTGTGTTCTGATCCCAGAGGGTGTGTGTTCTGATCCCGGAGGGTGTGTGTTCTGATCCTGGAGGGTGTGTGTTCTGATCCTGGAGGGTGTGTGTTCTGATCCCAGAGATTGTGTGTTCTGATCCTGGAGGGTGTGTGTTCTGATCCCGGAGGGTGTGTGTTCTGATCCTGGAGGGTGTGTGTTCTGATCCCAGAGGGTGTGTGTTCTGATCCTGGAGGGTGTGTGTTCTGATCCCAGAGGGTGTGTGTTCTGATCCTGGAGGGTGTGTGTTCTGATCCCAGAGGGTGTGGGGTCTGATCCTGGAGGGTGTGTGGTCTGATCCCAGAGGGTGTGTGTTCTGATCCTGGAGGGCGTGTGTTCTGATCCCAGAGGGTGTGTGTTCTGATCCTGGAGGGTGTGTGGTCTGATCCCAGAGGGTGTGTGGTCTGATCCCAGAGGGTGTGTGTTCTGATCCTGGAGGGTGTGTGTTCTGATCCTGGAGGGTGTGTGTTCTGATCCCAGAGGGTGTGTGTTCTGATCCTGGAGGGTGTGTGCTCTGATCCCAGAGGGTGTGTGGTCTGATCCCAGAGGGTGTGTGTTCTGATCCTGGAGGGTGTGTGTTCTGATCCTGGAGGGTGTGTGTTCTGATCCCAGAGGGTGTGTGTTCTGATCCTGGAGGGTGTGTGTTCTGATCCTGGAGGGTGTGTGTTCTGATCCTGGAGGGTGTGTGTTCTGATCCTGGAGGGTGTGTGTTCTGATCCCAGAGGGTGTGTGTTCTGATCCTGGAGGGTGTGTGTTCTGATCCTGGAGGGTGTGTGTTCTGATCCCAGAGGGTGTGTGTTCTGATCCTGGAGGGTGTGTGTTCTGATCCCAGAGGGTGTGTGTTCTGATCCCTGAGGGTGTGTGTTCTGATCCAGAGGGTGTGTGTTCTGATCCTGGAGGGCGTGTGTTCTGATCCCAGAGGGTGTGTGTTCTGATCCTGGAGGGTGTGTGGTCTGATCCCAGAGGGTGTGTGGTCTGATCCCAGAGGGTGTGTGTTCTGATCCTGGAGGGTGTGTGTTCTGATCCTGGAGGGTGTGTGTTCTGATCCCAGAGGGTGTGTGTTCTGATCCTGGAGGGTGTGTGCTCTGATCCCAGAGGGTGTGTGGTCTGATCCCAGAGGGTGTGTGTTCTGATCCTGGAGGGTGTGTGTTCTGATCCCGGAGGGTGTGTGTTCTGATCCCAGAGGGTGTGTGTTCTGATCCCAGAGGGTGTGTGTTCTGATCCTGGAGGGTGTGTGTTCTGATCCTGGAGGGTGTGTGTTCTGATCCCAGAGGGTGTGTGTTCTGATCCCAGAGGGTGTGTGTTCTGATCCCGGAGGGTGTGTGTTCTGATCCCAGAGGGTGTGTGTTCTGATCCCGGAGGGTGTGTGTTCTGATCCCAGAGGGTGTGTGTTCTGATCACGGAGGGTGTGTGTTCTGATCCTGGAGGGTGTGTGTTCTGATCCCAGAGGGTGTGTGTTCTGATCCCGGAGGGTGTGTGTTCTGATCCTGGAGGGTGTGTGTTCTGATCCCGGAGGGTGTGTGTTCTGATCCCAGAGGGTGTGTGTTCTGATCTCAGAGGGTGTGTGTTCTGATCCCAGAGGGTGTGTGTTCTGATCCTGGAGGGTGTGTGTTCTGATCCTGGAGGGTGTGTGTTCTGATCCCGGAGGGTATCTGTTCTGATCCCAGAGGGTGTGTGTTCTGATCCCAGAGGGTGTGTGTTCTGATCCCAGAGGGTGTGTGTTCTGATCCCGGAGGGTGTGTGTTCTGATCCCAGAGGGTGTGTGTTCTGATCCTGGAGGGTGTGTGTTCTGATCCCAGAGGGTGTGTGTTCTGATCCCAGAGGGTGTGTGTTCTGATCCTGGAGGGTGTGTGTTCTGATCCTGGAGGGTGTGTGTTCTGATCCCAGAGGGTGTGTGTTCTGATCCTGGAGGGTGTGTGTTCTGATCCCAGAGTGTGTGTGGTCTGATCCCAGAGGGTGTGTGTTCTGATCCCAGAGGATGTGTGGTCTGATCCCGGAGGGTGTGTGTTCTGATCCCAGAGGATGTGTGGTCTGATCCCGGAGAGTGTGTGGTCTGATCCCAGAGGGTGTGTGTTCTGATCCCAGAGGATGTGTGGTCTGATCCCGGAGGGTGTGTGTTCTGATCCCAGAGGGTGTGTGTTCTGATCCTGGAGGGTGTGTTCTGAACCCAGAGGGTGTGTGTTCTGATCCCGGAGGGTGTGTGTTCTGATCCTGGAGGGTGTGTGTTCTGATCCCAGAGGGTGTGTGTTCTGATCCTGGAGGGTGTGTGTTCTGATCCTGGAGGGTGTGTGTTCTGATCCCAGAGGGTGTGTGTTCTGATCCCAGAGGGTGTGTGTTCTGATCCTGGAGGGTGTGTGTTCTGATCCTGGAGGGTGTGTGTTCTGATCCCAGAGGGTGTGTGTTCTGATTCCAGAGGGTGTGTGTTCTGATCCCAGAGGGTGTGTGTTCTGATCCCAGAGGGTGTGTGTTCTGATCCCAGAGGGTGTGTGTTCTGATTCCAGAGGGTGTGTGTTCTGATCCCAGAGGGTGTGTGTTCTGATCCCAGAGGGTGTGTGTTCTGATCCCGGAGGGTGTGTGTTCTGATCCCAGAGGGTGTGTGTTCTGATCCCGGAGGGTGTGTGTTCTGATCCTGGAGGGTGTGTGTTCTGATCCTGGAGGGTGTGTGTTCTGATCCCGGAGGGTGTGTGTTCTGATCCTGGAGGGTGTGTTCTGAACCCAGAGGGTGTGTGTTCTGATCCCGGAGGGTGTGTGTTCTGATCCTGGAGGGTGTGTTCTGAACCCAGAGGGTGTGTGTTCTGATCCCAGAGGGTGTGTGTTCTGATCCTGGAGGGTGTGTTCTGAACCCAGAGGGTGTGTGTTCTGATCCCAGAGGGTGTGTGTTCTGATCCTGGAGGGTGTGTGTTCTGATCCTGGAGGGTGTGTGTTCTGATCCCAGAGGGTGTGTGTTCTGATCCCGGAGGGTGTGTGTTCTGATCCCGGAGGGTGTGTGTTCTGATCCCAGAGGGTGTGTGTTCTGATCCTGGAGGGTGTGTGTTCTGATCCTGGAGGGTGTGTGTTCTGATCCCAGAGGGTGTGTGTTCTGATCCTGGAGGGTGTGTGTTCTGATCCTGGAGGGTATGTGTTCTGATCCCGGAGGGTGTGTGTTCTGATCCCAGAGGGTGTGTGTTCTGATCCTGGAGGGTGTGTGTTCTGATCCTGGAGGGTGTGTGTTCTGATCCCTGAGGGTGTGTGTTCTGATCCTGGAGGGTGTGTGTTCTGATCCTGGAGGGTGTGTGTTCTGATCCCTGAGGGTGTGTGTTCTGATCCCAGAGGGTGTGTGTTCTGATCCTGGAGGGTGTGTGTTCTGATCCCTGAGGGTGTGTGTTCTGATCCCAGAGGGTATGTGTTCTGATCCCGGAGGGTGTGTGTTCTGATCCCAGAGGGTGTGTGTTCTGATCCCGGAGGGTGTGTGTTCTGATCTTGGAGGGTGTGTGTTCTGATCCTGGAGGGTATGTGTTCTGATCCCAGAGGGTGTGTGTTCTGATCCCAGAGGGTGTGTGTTCTGATCCCGGAGGGTGTGTGTTCTGATCCTGGAGGGTATGTGTTCTGATCCCAGAGGGTGTGTGTTCTGATCCTGGAGGGTGTGTGTTCTGATCCTGGAGGGTGTGTGTTCTGATCCCGGAGGGTGTGTGTTCTGATCCTGGAGGGTGTGTGTTCTGATCCCAGAGGGTGTGTGTTCTGATCCTGGAGGGTGTGTGTTCTGATCCTGGAGGGTGTGTGTTCTGATCCCAGAGGGTGTGTGTTCTGATCCTGGAGGGTGTGTGTTCTGATCCCAGAGGGTGTGTGTTCTGATCCTGGAGGGTGTGTGTTCTGATCCTGGAGGGTGTGTGTTCTGATCCCAGAGGGTGTGTGTTCTGATCCTGGAGGGTGTGTGTTCTGATCCCAGAGGGTGTGTGTTCTGATCCTGGAGGGTGTGTGTTCTGATCCTGGAGGGTGTGTGTTCAGATCCCGGAGGGTGTGTGTTCTGATCCCAGAGGGTGTGTGTTCTGATCCCAGAGGGTGTGTGTTCTGATCCTGGAGGGTGTGTGTTCTGATCCTGGAGGGTGTGTGTTCTGATCCCTGAGGGTGTGTGTTCTGATCCTGGAGGGTGTGTGTTCTGATCCTGGAGGGTGTGTGTTCTGATCCCAGAGGGTGTGTGTTCTGATCCTGGAGGGTGTCTGTTCTGATCCCAGAGGGTGTGTGTTCTGATCCCTGAGGGTGTGTGTTCTGATCCCAGAGGGTGTGTGTTCTGATCCCAGAGGGTGTGTGTTCTGATCCTGGACGGTGTGTGTTCTGATCCTGGAGGGTGTGTGTTCTGATCCCAGAGGGTGTGTGTTCTGATCCTGGAGGGTGTGTGTTCTGATCCTGGAGGGTGTGTGTTCTGATCCCAGAGGGTGTGTGTTCTGATCCTGGAGGGTGTGTGTTCTGATCCCAGAGGGTGTGTGTTCTGATCCTGGAGGGTGTGTGTTCTGATCCCAGAGGGTGTGTGTTCTGATCCTGGAGGGTGTGTGTTCTGATCCCGGAGGGTGTGTGTTCTGATCCTGGAGGGTGTGTGTTCTGATCCCAGAGGGTGTGTGTTCTGATACTGGAGGGTGTGTGTTCTGATCCTGGAGGGTGTGTGTTCTGATCCTGGAGGGTGTGTGTTCTGATCCCGGAGGGTGTGTGTTCTGATCCCAGAGGGTGTGTGTTCTGATCCCGGAGGGTGTGTGTTCTGATCCTGGAGGGTGTGTGTTCTGATCCTGGAGGGTGTGTGTTCTGATCCCAGAGGGTGTGTGTTCTGATCCTGGAGGTTTTGTGTTCTGATCCTGGAGGGTGTGTGTTCTGATCCTGGAGGGTGTGTGTTCTGATCCCAGAGGGTGTGTGTTCTGATCCTGGAGGGTGTGTGTTCTGATCCCAGAGGGTGTGTGTTCTGATCCCGGAGGGTGTGTGTTCTGATCCCGGAGGGTGTGTGTTCTGATCCCAGAGGGTGTGTGTTCTGATACTGGAGGGTGTGTGTTCTGATCCTGGAGGGTGTGTGTTCTGATCCCAGAGGGTGTGTGTTCTGATCCCGGAGGGTGTGTGTTCTGATCCCGGAGGGTGTGTGTTCTGATCCCAGAGGGTGTGTGTTCTGATACTGGAGGGTGTGTGTTCTGATCCCGGAGGGTGTGTGTTCTGATCCCAGAGGGTGTGTGTTCTGATCCCGGAGGGTGTGTGTTCTGATCCCAGAGGGTGTGTGTTCTGATCCCAGAGGGTGTGTGTTCTGATCCTGGAGGGTGTGTGTTCTGATCCCAGAGGGTGTGTGTTCTGATCCTGGAGGGTGTGTGTTCTGATCCCGGAGGGTGTGTGTTCTGATCCCAGAGGGTGTGTGTTCTGATCCCAGATGGTGTGTGTTCTGATACTGGAGGGTGTGTGTTCTGATCCTGGAGGGTGTGTGTTCTGATCCCAGAGGGTGTGTGTTCTGATACTGGAGGGTGTGTGTTCTGATCCTGGAGGGTGTGTGTTCTGATCCCAGAGGGTGTGTGTTCTGATACTGGAGGGTGTGTGTTCTGATCCTGGAGGGTGTGTGTTCTGATCCCAGAGGGTGTGTGTTCTGATCCCAGAGGGTGTGTGTTCTGATCCCAGAGGGTGTGTGTTCTGATCCCGGAGGGTGTGTGTTCTGATCCTGGAGGGTGTGTGTTCTGATCCCAGAGGGTGTGTGTTCTGATCCCAGAGGGTGTGTGTTCTGATCCTGGAGGGTGTGTGTTCTGATCCTGGAGGGTGTGTGTTCTGATCCCAGAGGGTGTGTGTTCTGATCTTGGAGGGTGTGTGTTCTGATCCCAGAGGGTGTGTGTTCTGATCCCGGAGGGTGTGTGTTCTGATCCCGGAGGGTGTGTGTTCTGATCCCAGAGGGTGTGTGTTCTGATCCCGGAGGGTGTGTGTTCTGATCCCAGAGGGTGTGTGTTCTGATCCTGGAAAGTGTGTGTTCTGATCCCAGAGGGTGTGTGTTCTTATCCCGGAGGGTGTGTGTTCTGATCCCAGAGGGTGTGTGTTCTGATCTTGGAGGGTGTGTGTTCTGATCCCAGAGGGTGTGTGTTCTGATCCTGGAGGGTGTGTGTTCTGATCCCAGAGGGTGTGTGTTCTGATCCCAGAGGGTGTGTGTTCTGATCCCAGGGGGTGTGTGTTCTGATCCCAGAGGGTGTGTGTTCTGATCCCGGAGGGTGTGTGTTCTGATCCCAGAGGGTGTGTGTTCTGATCCCGGAGGGTGTGTGTTCTGATCCCGGAGGGTGTGTGTTCTGATCCCAGGGGGTGTGTGTTCTGATCCCAGAGGGTGTGTGTTCTGATCCCAGGGGGTGTGTGTTCTGATCCCAGAGGGTGTGTGTTCTGATCCCGGAGGGTGTGTGTTCTGATCCCAGAGGGTGTGTGTTCTGATCCTGGAGGGTGTGTGTTCTGATCCCGGAGGGTGTGTGTTCTGATCCCAGAGGGTGTGTGTTCTGATCCCAGAGGGTGTGTGTTCTGATCCCGGAGGGTGTGTGTTCTGATCCCAGGGGGTGTGTGTTCTGATCCCAGAGGGTGTGTGTTCTGATCCCGGAGGGTGTGTGTTCTGATCCCAGAGGGTGTGTGTTCTGATCCCAGAGGGTGTGTGTTCTGATCCTGGAGGGTGTGTGTTCTGATCCCAGAGGGTGTGTGTTCTGATCCCGGAGGGTGTGTGTTCTGATCCTGGAGGGTGTGTGTTCTGATCCCGGAGGGTGTGTGTTCTGATCCTGGAGGGTGTGTGTGCTGATCCTGGAGGGTGTGTGTTCTGATCCCAGAGGGTGTGTGTTCTGATCCCGGAGGGTGTGTGTTCTGATCCCAGAGGGTGTGTGTTCTGATCCTGGAGGGTGTGTGTTCTGATCCCAGAGGGTGTGTGTTCTGATCCCGGAGGGTGTGTGTTCTGATCCTGGAGGGTGTGTGTTCTGATCCTGGAGGGTGTGTGTTCTGATCCCAGAGGGTGTGTGTTCTGATCCTGGAGGGTGTGTGTTCTGATCCTGGAGGGTGTGTGTTCTGATCCCAGAGGGTGTGTGTTCTGATCCCAGGGGGTGTGTGTTCTGATCCCAGAGGGTATGTGTTCTGATCCCAGAGGGTGTGTGTTCTGATCCTGGAGGGTGTGTGTTCTGATCCCAGAGCGTGTGTGGTCTGATCCCAGAGGGTGTGTGTTCTGATCCTGGAGGGTGTGTGTTCTGATCCTGGAGGGTGTGTGTTCTGATCCCAGAGGGTGTGTGTTCTGATCCTGGAGGGTGTGTGTTCTGATCCCAGAGGGTATGTGTTCTGATCCCAGAGGGTGTGTGTTCTGATCCTGGAGGGTGTGTGTTCTGATCCCAGAGGGTGTGTGGTCTGATCCCAGAGGGTGTGTGTTCTGATCCCAGAGGGAGTGTGTTCTGATCCCAGAGGGTATGTGTTCTGATCCCAGAGGGTGTGTGTTCTGATCCTGGAGGGTGTGTGTTCTGATCCCAGAGGGTGTGTGGTCTGATCCCAGAGGGTGTGTGTTCTGATCCCAGAGGGTGTGTGTTCTGATCCTGGAGGGTGTGTGTTCTGATCCCAGAGGGTGTGTGTTCTGATCCTGGAGGGTGTGTGTTCTGATCCCAGAGGGTGTGTGGTCTGATCCCAGAGGGTGTGTGTTCTGATCCCAGAGGGTGTGTGTTCTGATCCTGGAGGGTGTGTGTTCTGATCCCAGAGGGTGTGTGTTCTGATCCTGGAGGGTGTGTGTTCTGATCCCAGAGGGTGTGTGTTCTGATCCCAGAGGGTATGTGTTCTGATCCCAGAGGGTGTGTGTTCTGATCCTGGAGGGTGTGTGTTCTGATCCCAGAGGGTGTGTGTTCTGATCCCGGAGGGTGTGTGTTCTGATCCCAGAGGGTGTGTGTTCTGATCCCAGAGGGTGTGTGTTCTGATCCCTGAGGGTGTGTGTTCTGATCCTGGAGGGTGTGTGTTCTGATCCTGGAGGGTGTGTGTTCTGATCCCAGAGGGTATGTGTTCTGATCCCAGAGGGTGTGTGTTCTGATCCCAGAGGGTGTGTGTTCTGATCCCAGAGGGTGTGTGTTCTGATCCTGGAGGGTGTGTGTTCTGATCCCAGAGGGTGTGTGTTCTGATCCCAGAGGGTGTGTGTTCTGATCCCAGAGGGTGTGTGTTCTGATCCCGGAGGGTGTGTGTTCTGATCCCGGAGGGTGTGTGTTCTGATCCTGGAGGGTGTGTGTTCTGATCCCAGAGGGTGTGTGTTCTGATCCCAGAGGGTGTGTGTTCTGATCCCAGAGGGTGTGTGTTCTGATCCCAGAGGGTGTGTGTTCTGATCCTGGAGGGTGTGTGTTCTGATCCCAGAGGGTGTGTGGTCTGATCCCAGAGGGTGTGTGTTCTGATCCTGGAGGGTGTGTGTTCTGATCCCAGAGGGTGTGTGTTCTGATCCCAGAGGGTGTGTGTTCTGATCCCTGAGGGTGTGTGTTCTGATCCTGGAGGGTGTGTGTTCTGATCCTGGAGGGTGTGTGTTCTGATCCCAGAGGGTGTGTGTTCTGATCCTGGAGGGTGTGTGTTCTGATCCCAGAGGGTGTGTGTTCTGATCCTGGAGGGTGTGTGTTCTGATCCCAGAGGGTGTGTGTTCTGATCCTGGAGGGTGTGTGTTCTGATCCCAGAGGGTGTGTGTTCTGATCCTGGAGGGTGTGTGTTCTGATCCTGGAGGGTGTGTGTCCTGATCCCAGAGGGTGTGTGTTCTGATCCTGGAGGGTGTGTGTTCTGATCCCAGAGGGTGTGTGTTCTGATCCTGGAGGGTGCGTGTTCTGATCCCAGAGGGTGTGTGTTCTGATCCTGGAGGGTGTGTGTTCTGATCCCTGAGGGTGTGTGTTCTGATCCTGGAGGGTGTGTGTTCTGATCCCAGAGGGTGTGTGTTCTGATCCTGGAGGGTGTGTGTTCTGATCCCGGAGGGTGTGTGTTCTGATCCCAGAGGGTGTGTGTTCTGATCCTGGAGGGTGTGTGTTCTGATCCTGGAGGGTGTGTGTTCTGATCCCAGAGGGTGTGTGTTCTGATCCTGGAGGGTGTGTGTTCTGATCCCAGAGGGTGTGTGTTCTGATCCCAGAGGGTGTGTGTTCTGATCCCGGAGGGTGTGTGTTCTGATCCTGGAGGGTGTGTGTTCTGATCCTGGAGGGTGTGTGTTCTGATCCCAGAGGGTGTGTGTTCTGATCCTGGAGGGTGTGTGTTCTGATCCCAGAGGGTGTGTGTTCTGATCCAAGAGGGTGTGTGTTCTGATCCTGGAGGGTGTGTGTTCTGATCCCTGAGGGTGTGTGTTCTGATCCTGGAGGGTGTGTGTTCTGATCCCAGAGGGTGTGTGTTCTGATCCTGGAGGGTGTGTGTTCTGATCCCAGAGGGTGTGTGTTCTGATCCTGGAGGGTGTGTGTTCTGATCCCAGAGGGTGTGTGTTCTGATCCCAGAGGGTGTGTGTTCTGATCCTGGAGGGTGTGTGTTCTGATCCTGGAGGGTATGTGTTCTGATCCCAGAGGGTGTGTGTTCTGATCCTGGAGGGTGTGTGTTCTGATCCCAGAGGGTGTGTGGTCTGATCCCAGAGGGTGTGTGATCTGATCCCAGAGGGTGTGTGTTCTGATCCCGGAGGGTGTGTGTTCTGATCCCAGAGGGTGTGTGTTCTGATCCCAGAGGATGTGTGGTCTGATCCCAGAGGGTGTGTGTTCTGATCCCGGAGGGTGTGTGTTCTGATCCCGGAGGGTGTGTGTTCTGATCCCGGAGATTGTGTGTTCTGATCCCGGAGGGTGTGTGTTCTGATCCCAGAGGGTGTGTGTTCTGATCCCAGAGGATGTGTGGTCTGATCCCAGAGGGTGTGTGGTCTGATCCCAGAGGGTGTGTGTTCTGATCCCAGAGGGTGTGTGGTCTGATCCTGGAGGGTGTGTGTTCTGATCCCAGAGGGTGTGTTTTCTGATCCCAGAGGATGTGTGGTCTGATCCCAGAGGGTGTGTGGTCTGATCCCAGAGGGTGTGTGTTCTGATCCCAGAGGGTGTGTGGTCTGATCCTGGAGGGTGTGTGTTCTGATCCCAGAGGGTGTGTGTTCTGATCCTGGAGGGTGTGTGTTCTGATCCTGGAGGGTGTGTGTTCTGATCCCAGAGGGTGTGTGTTCTGATCCCGGAGGGTGTGTGTTCTGATCCCAGAGGGTGTGTGTTCTGATCCCAGAGGGTGTGTGGTCTGATCCCAGAGGGTGTGTGGTCTGATCCCAGAGGGTGTGTGTTCTGATCCCAGAGGGTGTGTGGTCTGATCCCAGAGGGTGTGTGTTCTGATCCCAGAGGATGTGTGGTCTGATCCCGGAGGGTGTGTGTTCTGATCCCAGAGGGTGTGTGTTCTGATCCCGGATGGTGTGTGTTCTGATCCCAGAGGGTGTGTGTTCTGATCCTGGAGGGTGTCTGTTCTGATCCCAGAGGGTGTGTGTTCTGATCCCGGAGGGTGTGTGTTCTGATCCCAGAGGGTGTGTGTTCTGATCCTGGAGGGTGTGTGTTCTGATCCTGCAGGGTGTCTGTTCTGATCCCAGAGGGTGTGTGTTCTGATCCCGGAGGGTGTGTGTTCTGATCCCAGAGGGTGTGTGTTCTGATCCTGGAGGGTGTGTGTTCTGATCCTGGAGGGTGTCTGTTCTGATCCCAGAGGGTGTGTGTTCTGATCCCGGAGGGTGTGTGTTCTGATCCCGGAGGGTGTGTGTTCTGATCCCGGAGGGTGTGTGTTCTGATCCCAGAGGGTGTGTGTTCTGATCCCGGAGGGTGTGTGTTCTGATCCCAGAGGGTGTGTGTTCTGATCCCGGAGGGTGTGTGTTCTGATCCCGGAGGGTGTGTGTTCTGATCCCAGAGGGTGTGTGTTCTGATCCCAGAGGATGTGTGGTCTGATCCCAGAGGGTGTGTGGTCTGATCCCAGAGGGTGTGTGTTCTGATCCCAGAGGGTGTGTGGTCTGATCCTGGAGGGTGTGTGTTCTGATCCCAGAGGGTGTGTGTTCTGATCCTGGAGGGTGTGTGTTCTGATCCTGGAGGGTGTGTGTTCTGATCCCAGAGGATGTGTGTTCTGATCCCGGAGGGTGTGTGTTCTGATCCCGGAGGGTGTGTGTTCTGATCCCAGAGGGTGTGTGTTCTGATCCCAGAGGATGTGTGGTCTGATCCCAGAGGGTGTGTGGTCTGATCCCAGAGGGTGTGTGTTCTGATCCCAGAGGGTGTGTGGTCTGAGCCTGGAGGGTGTGTGTTCTGATCCCAGAGGGTGTGTGTTCTGATCCTGGAGGGTGTGTGTTCTGATCCTGGAGGGTGTGTGTTCTGATCCCAGAGGGTGTGTGTTCTGATCCCGGAGGGTGTGTGTTCTGATCCCAGAGGGTGTGTGGTCTGATCCCAGAGGGTGTGTGTTCTGATCCCAGAGGGTGTGTGGTCTGATCATGGAGGGTGTGTGTTCTGATCCCAGAGGGTGTGTGTTCTGATCCCGGAGGGTGTGTGTTCTGATCCCAGAGGGTGTGTGTTCTGATCCCAGAGGGTGTGTGGTCTGATCCCGGAGGGTGTGTGTTCTGATCCCAGAGGGTGTGTGTTCTGATCCCAGAGGGTGTGTGTTCTGATCCCGGATGGTGTGTGTTCTGATCCCAGAGGGTGTGTGTTCTGATCCTGGAGGGTGTGTGTTCTGATCCCAGAGGGTGTGTGTTCTGATCCTGGAGGGTGTGTGTTCTGATCCTGGAGGGTGTGTGTTCTGATCCCGGAGGGTGTGTGTTCTGATCCTGGAGGGTGTGTGTTCTGATCCCAGAGGGTGTGTGTTCTGATCCCAGAGGGTGTGTGGTCTGATCCCGGAGGGTGTGTGTTCTGATCCCAGAGGATGTGTGGTCTGATCCCGGAGGGTGTGTGTTCTGATCCCAGAGGGTGTGTGTTCTGATCCCGGATGGTGTGTGTTCTGATCCCAGAGGGTGTGTGTTCTGATCCTGGAGGGTGTGTGTTCTGATCCCAGAGGGTGTGTGTTCTGATCCTGGAGGGTGTGTGTTCTGATCCTGGAGGGTGTCTGTTCTGATCCCAGAGGGTGTGTGTTCTGATCCCGGAGGGTGTGTGTTCTGATCCCAGAGGGTGTGTGTTCTGATCCCAGAGGGTGTGTGGTCTGATCCCAGAGGGTGTGTGTTCTGATCCCAGAGGGTGTGTGGTCTGATCCTGGAGGGTGTGTGTTCTGATCCCAGAGGGTGTGTGTTCTGATCCTGGAGGGTGTGTGTTCTGATCCCGGAGGGTGTGTGTTCTGATCCCAGAGGGTGTGTGTTCTGATCCCAGAGGGTGTGTGGTCTGATCCCAGAGGGTGTGTGGTCTGATCCCAGAGGGTGTGTGTTCTGATCCCAGAGGGTGTGTGGTCTGATCCCAGAGGGTGTGTGTTCTGATCCCAGAGGGTGTGTGTTCTGATCCCAGAGGATGTGTGGTCTGATCCCGGAGGGTGTGTGTTCTGATCCTGGAGGGTGTGTGTTCTGATCCCAGAGGGTGTGTGTTCTGATCCCGGAGGGTGTGTGTTCTGATCCCAGAGGGTGTGTGTTCTGATCCCAGAGGATGTGTGGTCTGATCCTGGAGGGTGTGTGTTCTGATCCTGGAGGGTGTGTGTTCTGATCCCAGAGGGTGTGTGTTCTGATCCCGGAGGGTGTGTGTTCTGATCCCAGAGGGTGTGTGTTCTGATCCCAGAGGATGTGTGGTCTGATCCTGGAGGGTGTGTGTTCTGATCCTGGAGGGTGTGTGTTCTGATCCCAGAGGGTGTGTGTTCTGATCCCAGAGGATGTGTGGTCTGATCCCGGAGGGTGTGTGTTCTGATCCTGGAGGGTGTGTGTTCTGATCACAGAGGGTGTGTGTTCTGATCCCGGAGGGTGTGTGTTCTGATCCCAGAGGGTGTGTGTTCTGATCCCAGAGGGTGTGTGGTCTGATCCCAGAGGGTGTGTGTTCTGATCCCAGAGGGTGTGTGGTCTGATCCTGGAGGGTGTGTGTTCTGATCCCAGAGGGTGTGTGTTCTGATCCTGGAGGGTGTGTGTTCTGATCCTGGAGGGTGTGTGTTCTGATCCCAGAGGGTGTGTGTTCTGATCCCGGAGGGTGTGTGTTCTGATCCCAGAGGGTGTGTGGTCTGATCCCAGAGGGTGTGTGGTCTGATCCCAGAGGGTGTGTGTTCTGATCCCAGAGGGTGTGTGTTCTGATCCCGGATGGTGTGTGTTCTGATCCCAGAGGGTGTGTGTTCTGATCCTGGAGGGTGTGTGTTCTGATCCCAGAGGGTGTGTGTTCTGATCCTGGAGGGTGTGTGTTCTGATCCTGGAGGGTGTCTGTTCTGATCCCAGAGGGTGTGTGTTCTGATCCTGGAGGGTGTGTGTTCTGATCCCAGAGGGTGTGTGTTCTGATCCCGGATGGTGTGTGTTCTGATCCCAGAGGGTGTGTGTTCTGATCCTGGAGGGTGTGGGGTCTGATCCCAGAGGGTGTGTGTTCTGATCCTGGAGGGTGTGTGTTCTGATCCCAGAGGGTGTGTGTTCTGATCCTGGAGGGTGTGGGGTCTGATCCCAGAGGGTGTGTGTTCTGATCCCAGAGGGTGTGTGTTCTGATCCTGGAGGGTGTGTGTTCTGATCCCAGAGGGTGTGTGTTCTGATCCCAGAGGGTGTGTGTTCTGATCCTGGAGGGTGGGTGTTCTGATCCCGGATGGTGTGGGGTCTGATCCCAGAGGGTGTGTGTTCTGATCCTGGAGGGTGTGTGTTCTGATCCCAGAGGGTGTGTGTTCTGATCCTGGAGGGTGTGGGGTCTGATCCCAGAGGGTGTGTGTTCTGATCCCAGAGGGTGTGTGTTCTGATCCTGGAGGGTGTGTGTTCTGATCCCAGAGGGTGTGTGTTCTGATCCTGGAGGGTGTGTGTTCTGAACCCAGAGGGTGTGTGTTCTGATCCCGGAGGGTGTGTGTTCTGATCCTGGAGGGTGTGTGTTCTGATCCCAGAGGGTGTGTGTTCTGATCCTGGAGGGTGTGTGTTCTGATCCTGGAGGGTGTGTGTTCTGATCACAGAGGGTGTGTGTTCTGATCCTGGAGGGTGTGTGTTCTGATCCCAGAGGGTGTGTGTTCTGATCCTGGAGGGTGTGTGTTCTGATCCTGGAGGGTGTGTGTTCTGATCCCGGAGGGTGTGTGTTCTGATCCTGGAGGGTGTGTGTTCTGATCCTGGAGGGTGTGTGTTCTGATCCCGGAGGGTGTGTGTTCTGATCCTGGAGGGTGTGTGTTCTGATCCCAGAGGGTGTGTGTTCTGATCCCAGAGGGTGTGTGGTCTGATCCCGGAGGGTGTGTGTTCTGATCCCAGAGGATGTGTGGTCTGATCCCGGAGTGTGTGTGTTCTGATCCCAGAGGGTGTGTGTTCTGATCCCGGATGGTGTGTGTTCTGATCCCAGAGGGTGTGTGTTCTGATCCTGGAGGGTGTGTGTTCTGATCCTGGAGGGTGTCTGTTCTGATCCCAGAGGGTGTGTGTTCTGATCCCGGAGGGTGTGTGTTCTGATCCCAGAGGGTGTGTGTTCTGATCCCAGAGGGTGTGTGGTCTGATCCCAGAGGGTGTGTGGTCTGATCCCAGAGGGTGTGTGTTCTGATCCCAGAGGGTGTGTGGTCTGATCCTGGAGGGTGTGTGTTCTGATCCCAGAGGGTGTGTGTTCTGATCCTGGAGGGTGTGTGTTCTGATCCTGGAGGGTGTGTGTTCTGATCCCAGAGGGTGTGTGTTCTGATCCCGGAGGGTGTGTGTTCTGATCCCAGAGGGTGTGTGTTCTGATCCCAGAGGGTGTGTGGTCTGATCCCAGAGGGTGTGTGGTCTGATCCCAGAGGGTGTGTGTTCTGATCCCAGAGGGTGTGTGGTCTGATCCCAGAGGGTGTGTGTTCTGATCCCAGAGGATGTGTGGTCTGATCCCGGAGGGTGTGTGTTCTGATCCCAGAGGGTGTGTGTTCTGATCCCGGATGGTGTGTGTTCTGATCCCAGAGGGTGTGTGTTCTGATCCTGGAGGGTGTGTGTTCTGATCCCAGAGGGTGTGTGTTCTGATCCTGGAGGGTGTGTGTTCTGATCCTGGAGGGTGTCTGTTCTGATCCCAGAGGGTGTGTGTTCTGATCCTGGAGGGTGTGTGTTCTGATCCCAGAGGGTGTGTGTTCTGATCCCGGATGTTGTGTGTTCTGATCCCGGATGGTGTGTGTTCTGATCCCAGAGGGTGTGTGTTCTGATCCTGGAGGGTGTGGGGTCTGATCCCAGAGGGTGTGTGTTCTGATCCTGCAGGGTGTGTGTTCTGATCCCAGAGGGTGTGTGTTCTGATCCTGGAGGGTGTGGGGTCTGATCCCAGAGGGTGTGTGTTCTGATCCCAGAGGGTGTGTGTTCTGATCCTGGAGGGTGTGTGTTCTGATCCCAGAGGGTGTGTGTTCTGATCCCAGAGGGTGTGTGTTCTGATCCTGGAGGGTGGGTGTTCTGATCCCGGATGGTGTGGGGTCTGATCCCAGAGGGTGTGTGTTCTGATCCTGGAGGGTGTGTGTTCTGATCCCAGAGGGTGTGTGTTCTGATCCTGGAGGGTGTGGGGTCTGATCCCAGAGGGTGTGTGTTCTGATCCCAGAGGGTGTGTGTTCTGATCCTGGAGGGTGTGTGTTCTGATCCCAGAGGGTGTGTGTTCTGATCCTGGAGGGTGTGTGTTCTGATCCCAGAGGGTGTGTGTTCTGATCCCAGAGGGTGTGTGTTCTGATCCTGGAGGGTGTGTGTTCTGATCCTGGAGGGTGTGTGTTCTGATCCCAGAGGGTGTGTGTTCTGATCCTGGAGGGTGTGTGTTCTGATCCTGGAGGGTGTGTGTTCTGATCCCAGAGGGTGTGTGTTCTGATCCTGGAGGGTGTGTGTTCTGATCCCAGAGGGTGTGTGTTCTGATCCCAGAGGGTGTGTGTTCTGATCCTGGAGGGTGTGTGTTCTGATCCTGGAGGGTGTGTGTTCTGATCCCGGAGGGTGTGTGTTCTGATCCTGGAGGGTGTGTGTTCTGATCATAGAGGGTGTGTGTTCTGATCCCAGAGGGTGTGTGTTCTGATCCTGGAGGGTGTGTGTTCTGAACCCAGAGGGTGTGTGTTCTGATCCTGGAGGGTGTGTGTTCTGATCCCGGAGGGTGTGTGTTCTGATCCCAGAGGGTGTGTGTTCTGATCCCAGAGGGTGTGTGTTCTGATCCCGGAGGGTGTGTGTTCTGATCCCAGAGGGTGTGTGTTCTGATCCTGGAGGGTGTGTGTTCTGAACCCAGAGGGTGTGTGTTCTGATCCTGGAGGGTGTGTGTTCTGATCCTGGAGGGTGTGTGTTCTGATCCCAGAGGGTGTGTGTTCTGATCCCAGAGGGTGTGTGTTCTGATCCTGGAGGGTGTGTGTTCTGATCCTGGAGGGTGTGTGTTCTGATCCCAGAGGGTGTGTGTTCTGATCCTGGAGGGTGTGTGTTCTGATCCCAGAGGGTGTGTGTTCTGATCCTGGAGGGTGTGTGTTCTGAACCCAGAGGGTGTGTGTTCTGATCCTGGAGGGTGTGTGTTCTGATCCCGGAGGGTGTGTGTTCTGATCCCAGAAGGTGTGTGTTCTGATCCTGGAGGGTGTGTGTTCTGATCCCAGAGGGTGTGTGTTCTGATCCTGGAGGGTGTGTGTTCTGAACCCAGAGGGTGTGTGTTCTGATCCTGGAGGGTGTGTGTTCTGATCCCAGAGGGTGTGTGTTCTGATCCCGGAGGGTGTGTGTTCTGATCCCAGAGGGTGTGTGTTCTGATCCTGGAGGGTGTGTGTTCTGATCCCAGAGGGTGTGTGTTCTGATCCCAGAGGGTGTGTGTTCTGATCCTCGAGGGTGTGTGTTCTGATCCCAGAGGGTGTGCGTTCTGATCCCAGAGGGTGTGTGTTCTGATCCTGGAGGGTGTGTGTTCTGATCCCAGAGGGTGTGTGTTCTGATCCTGGAGGGTGTGTGTTCTGATCCTGGAGGGTGTGTGTTCTGATCCCAGAGGGTGTGTGGTCTGATCCCAGAGGGTGTGTGTTCTGATCCTGGAGGGTGTGTGTTCTGAACCCAGAGGGTGTGTGTTCTGATCCTGGAGGGTGTGTGTTCTGATCCCAGAGGGTGTGTGTTCTGATCCTGGAGGGTGTGTGTTCTGATCCCAGAGGGTGTGTGTTCTGATCCCAGAGGGTGTGTGTTCTGATCCTGGAGGGTGTGTGTTCTGATCCTGGAGGGTGTGTGTTCTGATCCCAGAGGGTGTGTGTTCTGATCCTGGAGGGTGTGTGTTCTGATCCTGGAGGGTGTGTGTTCTGATCCCAGAGGGTGTGTGGTCTGATCCCAGAGGGTGTGTGTTCTGATCCTGGAGGGTGTGTGTTCTGAACCCAGAGGGTGTGTGTTCTGATCCTGGAGGGTGTGTGTTCTGATCCCAGAGGGTGTGTGGTCTGATCCCAGAGGGTGTGTGTTCTGATCCTGGAGGGTGTGTGTTCTGAACCCAGAGGGTGTGTGTTCTGATCCCGGAGGGTGTGTGTTCTGATCCTGGAGGGTGTGTGTTCTGATCCCAGAGGGTGTGTGTTCTGATCCTGGAGGGTGTGTGTTCTGAACCCAGAGGGTGTGTGTTCTGAACCCAGAGGGTGTGTGTTCTGATCCCAGAGGGTGTGTGTTCTGATCCCAGAGGGTGTGTGTTCTGATCCTGGAGGGTGTGTGTTCTGAACCCAGAGGGTGTGTGTTCTGATCCTGGAGGGTGTGTGTTCTGAACCCAGAGGGTGTGTGTTCTGATCCCAGAGGGTGTGTGTTCTGATCCTGGAGGGTGTGTGTTCTGATCCTGGAGGGTGTGTGTTCTGAACCCAGAGGGTGTGTGTTCTGATCCCAGAGGGTGTGTGTTCTGATCCTGGAGGGTGTGTGTTCTGATCCTGGAGGGTGTGTGTTCTGAACCCAGAGGGTGTGTGTTCTGATCCTGGAGGGTGTGTGTTCTGATCCCAGAGGGTGTGTGTTCTGATCCCAGAGGGTGTGTGTTCTGATCCTGGAGGGTGTGTGTTCTGAACCCAGAGGGTGTGTGTTCTGACCCCAGAGGGTGTGTGTTCTGATCCCAGAGGGTGTGTGTTCTGATCCCAGAGGGTGTGTGTTCTGAACCCAGAGGGTGTGTGTTCTGATCCCAGAGGGTGTGTGTTCTGATCCCAGAGGGTGTGTGTTCTGAACCCAGAGGGTGTGTGTTCTGACCCCAGAGGGTGTGTGTTCTGATCCCAGAGGGTGTGTGTTCTGATCCTGGAGGGTGTGTGTTCTGATCCTGGAGGGTGTGTGTTCTGAACCCAGAGGGTGTGTGTTCTGATCCTGGAGGGTGTGTGTTCTGATCCCAGAGGGTGTGTGTTCTGATCCCAGAGGGTGTGTGTTCTGATCCTGGAGGGTGTGTGTTCTGATCCCAGAGGGTGTGTGTTCTGATCCCGGAGGGTGTGTGTTCTGATCCTGGAGGGTGTGTGTTCTGATCCTGGAGGGTGTGTGTTCTGAACCCAGAGGGTGTGTGTTCTGATCCCGGAGGGTGTGTGTTCTGATCCCAGAGGGGGTGTGTTCTGATCCCAGAGGGTGTGTGTTCTGATCCTGGAGGGTGTGTGTTCTGATCCTGGAGGGTGTGTGTTCTGAACCCAGAGGGTGTGTGTTCTGATCCTGGAGGGTGTGTGTTCTGATCCCGGAGGGTGTGTGTTCTGATCCCAGAAGGTGTGTGTTCTGATCCTGGAGGGTGTGTGTTCTGATCCCAGAGGGTGTGTGTTCTGATCCTGGAGGGTGTGTGTTCTGAACCCAGAGGGTGTGTGTTCTGATCCTGGAGGGTGTGTGTTCTGATCCCAGAGGGTGTGTGTTCTGATCCCGGAGGGTGTGTGTTCTGATCCCAGAGGGTGTGTGTTCTGATCCTGGAGGGTGTGTGTTCTGATCCCAGAGGGTGTGTGTTCTGATCCCAGAGGGTGTGTGTTCTGATCCTGGAGGGTGTGTGTTCTGATCCTGGAGGGTGTGTGTTCTGATCCCAGAGGGTGTGTGTTCTGATCCCGGAGGGTGTGTGTTCTGATCCCAGAGGGTGTGCGTTCTGATCCCAGAGGGTGTGTGTTCTGATCCTGGAGGGTGTGTGTTCTGATCCCAGAGGGTGTGTGTTCTGATCCTGGAGGGTGTGTGTTCTGATCCTGGAGGGTGTGTGTTCTGATCCCAGAGGGTGTGTGGTCTGATCCCAGAGGGTGTGTGTTCTGATCCTGGAGGGTGTGTGTTCTGAACCCAGAGGGTGTGTGTTCTGATCCTGGAGGGTGTGTGTTCTGATCCCAGAGGGTGTGTGTTCTGATCCTGGAGGGTGTGTGTTCTGATCCCAGAGGGTGTGTGTTCTGATCCCAGAGGGTGTGTGTTCTGATCCTGGAGGGTGTGTGTTCTGATCCTGGAGGGTGTGTGTTCTGATCCCAGAGGGTGTGTGTTCTGATCCTGGAGGGTGTGTGTTCTGATCCTGGAGGGTGTGTGTTCTGATCCCAGAGGGTGTGTGGTCTGATCCCAGAGGGTGTGTGTTCTGATCCTGGAGGGTGTGTGTTCTGAACCCAGAGGGTGTGTGTTCTGATCCTGGAGGGTGTGTGTTCTGATCCCAGAGGGTGTGTGGTCTGATCCCAGAGGGTGTGTGTTCTGATCCTGGAGGGTGTGTGTTCTGAACCCAGAGGGTGTGTGTTCTGATCCCGGAGGGTGTGTGTTCTGATCCTGGAGGGTGTGTGTTCTGATCCCAGAGGGTGTGTGTTCTGATCCTGGAGGGTGTGTGTTCTGAACCCAGAGGGTGTGTGTTCTGAACCCAGAGGGTGTGTGTTCTGATCCCAGAGGGTGTGTGTTCTGATCCCAGAGGGTGTGTGTTCTGATCCTGGAGGGTGTGTGTTCTGAACCCAGAGGGTGTGTGTTCTGATCCTGGAGGGTGTGTGTTCTGAACCCAGAGGGTGTGTGTTCTGATCCCAGAGGGTGTGTGTTCTGATCCTGGAGGGTGTGTGTTCTGATCCTGGAGGGTGTGTGTTCTGAACCCAGAGGGTGTGTGTTCTGATCCCAGAGGGTGTGTGTTCTGATCCTGGAGGGTGTGTGTTCTGATCCTGGAGGGTGTGTGTTCTGAACCCAGAGGGTGTGTGTTCTGATCCTGGAGGGTGTGTGTTCTGATCCCAGAGGGTGTGTGTTCTGATCCCGGAGGGTGTGTGTTCTGATCCTGGAGGGTGTGTGTTCTGAACCCAGAGGGTGTGTGTTCTGACCCCAGAGGGTGTGTGTTCTGATCCCAGAGGGTGTGTGTTCTGATCCCAGAGGGTGTGTGTTCTGAACCCAGAGGGTGTGTGTTCTGATCCCAGAGGGTGTGTGTTCTGATCCCAGAGGGTGTGTGTTCTGAACCCAGAGGGTGTGTGTTCTGACCCCAGAGGGTGTGTGTTCTGATCCCAGAGGGTGTGTGTTCTGATCCTGGAGGGTGTGTGTTCTGATCCTGGAGGGTGTGTGTTCTGAACCCAGAGGGTGTGTGTTCTGATCCTGGAGGGTGTGTGTTCTGATCCCAGAGGGTGTGTGTTCTGATCCCAGAGGGTGTGTGTTCTGATCCTGGAGGGTGTGTGTTCTGATCCCAGAGGGTGTGTGTTCTGATCCCGGAGGGTGTGTGTTCTGATCCTGGAGGGTGTGTGTTCTGATCCTGGAGGGTGTGTGTTCTGAACCCAGAGGGTGTGTGTTCTGATCCCGGAGGGTGTGTGTTCTGATCCCAGAGGGGGTGTGTTCTGATCCCAGAGGGTGTGTGTTCTGATCCTGGAGGGTGTGTGTTCTGATCCTGGAGGGTGTGTGTTCTGAACCCAGAGGGTGTGTGTTCTGATCCTGGAGGGTGTGTGTTCTGATCCCAGAGGGTGTGTGTTCTGAACCCAGAGGGTGTGTGTTCTGACCCCAGAGGGTGTGTGTTCTGATCCCAGAGGGTGTGTGTTCTGATCCTGGAGGGTGTGTGTGCTGATCCTGGAGGGTGTGTGTTCTGAACCCAGAGGGTGTGTGTTCTGATCCTGGAGGGTGTGTGTTCTGATCCCAGAGGGTGTGTGTTCTGATCCCAGAGGGTGTGTGTTCTGATCCTGGAGGGTGTGTGTTCTGATCCCAGAGGGTGTGTGTTCTGATCCTGGAGGGTGTGTGTTCTGATCCTGGAGGGTGTGTGTTCTGATCCCAGAGGGTGTGTGTTCTGATCCCAGAGGGTGTGTTCTGATCCTGGAGGGTGTGTGTTCTGATCCCAGAGGGTGTGTTTTCTGATCCTGGAGAGTGTGTGTTCTGATCCCAGAGGGTGTGTGTTCTGATCCTGGAGGGTGTGTGTTCTGAACCCAGAGGGTGTGTGTTCTGATCCTGGAGGGTGTGTGTTCTGATCCTGGAGGGTGTGTGTTCTGATCCCAGAGGGTGTGTGTTCTGATCCTGGAGGGTGTGTGTTCTGATCCTGGAGGGTGTGTGTTCTGATCCCGGAGGGTGTGTGTTCTGATCCCAGAGGGTGTGTGTTCTGATCCCAGAGGGTGTGTGTTCTGATCCTGGAGAGTGTGTGTTCTGATCCCAGAGGGTGTGTGTTCTGATCCTGGAGGGTGTGTGTTCTGATCCTGGAGGGTGTGTGTTCTGATCCCAGAGGGTGTGTGTTCTGATCCTGGAGAGTGTGTGTTCTGATCCCAGAGGGTGTGTGTTCTGATCCTGGAGGGTGTGTGTTCTGATCCCAGAGGGTGTGTGTTCTGATCCCAGAGGGTGTGTGTTCTGATCCTGGAGAGTGTGTGTTCTGATCCCAGAGGGTGTGTGTTCTGATCCTGGAGGGTGTGTGTTCTGATCCTGGAGGGTGTGTGTTCTGAACCCAGAGGGTGTGTGTTCTGATCCTGGAGGGTGTGTGTTCTGATCCTGGAGGGTGTGTGTTCTGATCCCAGAGGGTGTGTGTTCTGATCCTGGAGGGTGTGTGTTCTGATCCTGGAGGGTGTGTGTTCTGATCCCAGAGGGTGTGTGTTCTGAACCAGAGGGTGTGTGTTCTGATCCTGGAGGGTGTGTGTTCTGATCCTGGAGGGTGTGTGTTCTGATCCCGGAGTGTGGGGTCTGATCCCAGAGGGTGTGTGCTCTGATCCCAGAGGGTGTGTGTTCTGATCCTGGAGGGTGTGTGTTCTGATCCCGGAGTGTGGGGTCTGATCCCAGAGGGTGTGTGTTCTGATCCTGGAGGGTGTGTGTTCTGATCCCAGAGGGTGTGTGTTCTGAACCCAGAGGGTGTGTGTTCTGATCCTGGAGGGTGTGTGTTCTGATCCCAGAGGGTGTGTGTTCTGATCCCGGAGGGTGTGTGTTCTGATCCCAGAGGGTGTGTGTTCTGATCCCAGAGGGTGTGTGTTCTGATCCTGGAGGGTGCGTGTTCTGATCCCAGAGGGTGTGTGTTCTGATCCTGGAGGGTGTGTGTTCTGATCCCAGAGGGTGTGTGTTCTGATCCCGGAGGGTGTGTGTTCTGATCCTGGAGGGTGTGTGTTCTGATCCCAGAGGGTGTGTGTTCTGATCCCAGAGGGTGTGTGTTCTGATCCTGGAGGGTGTGTGTTCTGATCCTGGAGGGTGAGTGTTCTGATCCTGGAGGGTGTGTGTTCTGATCCCAGAGGGTGTGTGTTCTGATCCTGGAGAGTGTGTGTTCTGATCCCAGAGGGTGTGTGTTCTGATCCTGGAGGGTGTGTGTTCTGATCCCAGAGGGTGTGTGTTCTGATCCTGGAGGGTGTGTGTTCTGATCCCAGAGGGTGTGTGTTCTGATCCCAGAGGGTGTGTGTTCTGATCCTGGAGGGTGTGTGTTCTGATCCCAGAGGGTGTGTGTTCTGATCCTGGAGGGTGTGTGTTCTGATCCCAGAGGGTGTGTGTTCTGATCCTGGAGGGTGTGTGTTCTGATCGTGGAGGGTGTGTGTTCTGATCCAAGAGGGTGTGTGTTCTGATCCTGGAGGGTGTGTGTTCTGATCCCAGAGGGTGTGTGTTCTGATCCCAGAGGGTGTGTGTTCTGATCCCAGAGGGTGTGTGTTCTGATCCTGGAGGGTGTGTGTTCTGATCCCAGAGGGTGTGTGTTCTGATCCTGGAGGGTGTGTGTTCTGATCCTGGAGGGTGTGTGTTCTGATCCCAGAGGGTGTGTGTTCTGATCCTGGAGGGTGTGTGTTCTGATCCTGGAGGGTGTGTGTTCTGATCCCAGAGGGTGTGTGTTCTGATCCCAGAGGGTGTGTGTTCTGATCCTGGAGGGTGTGTGTTCTGATCCTGGAGGGTGTGTGTTCTGATCCTGGAGGGTGTGTGTTCTGATCCCAGAGGGTGTGTGTTCTGATCCTGGAGGGTGTGTGTTCTGATCCCAGAGGGTGTGTGTTCTGATCCCAGAGGGTGTGTGTTCTGATCCTGGAGGGTGTGTGTTCTGATCCCAGAGGGTGTGTGTTCTGATCCCAGAGGGTGTGTGTTCTGATCCTGGAGGGTGTGTGTTCTGATTCCAGAGGGTGTGTGTTCTGATCCCAGAGGGTGTGTGTTCTGATCCCGGAGGGTGTGTGTTCTGATCCTGGAGGGTGTGTGTTCTGATCCCAGAGGGTGTGTGTTCTGATCCCAGAGGGTGTGTGTTCTGATCCTGGAGGGTGTGTGTTCTGATCCCAGAGGGTGTGTGTTCTGATCCTGGAGGGTGTGTGTTCTGATCCCAGAGGGTGTGTGTTCTGATCCTGGAGGGTGTGTGTTCTGATCCCAGAGGGTGTGTGTTCTGATCCTGGAGGGTGTGTGTTCTGATTCCAGAGGGTGTGTGTTCTGATCCCAGAGGGTGTGTGTTCTGATCCCAGAGGTTGTGTGTTCTGATCCTGGAGGGTGTGTGTTCTGATTCCAGAGGGTGTGTGTTCTGATCCCAGAGGGTGTGTGTTCTGATCCCGGAGGGTGTGTGTTCTGATCCTGGAGGGTGTGTGTTCTGATCCCAGAGGGTGTGTGTTCTGATCCTGGAGGGTGTGTGTTCTGATTCCAGAGGGTGTGTGTTCTGATCCCAGAGGGTGTGTGTTCTGATCCTGGAGGGTGTGTGTTCTGATCCCAGAGGGTGTGTGTTCTGATCCTGGAGGGTGTGTGTTCTGATCCCAGAGGGTGTGTGTTCTGATCCCAGAGGGTGTGTGTTCTGATCCTGGAGGGTGTGTGTTCTGATCCCAGAGGGTGTGTGTTCTGATCCTGGAGGGTGTGTGTTCTGATCCCAGAGGGTGTGTGTTCTGATCCTGGAGGGTGTGTGTTCTGATCCCAGAGGGTGTGTGTTCTGATCCCGGAGGGTGTGTGTTCTGATCCTGGAGGGTGTGTGTTCTGATCCCAGAGGGTGTGTGTTCTGATCCCGGAGGGTGTGTGTTCTGATCCTGGAGGTTGTGTGTTCTGATCCTGGAGGGTGTGTGTTCTGATCCTGGAGGGTGTGTGTTCTGATCCCAGAGGGTGTGTGTTCTGATCCTGGAGGGTGTGTGTTCTCATCCCAGAGGGTGTGTGTTCTGATCCCAGAGGGTGTGTGTTCTGATCCCGGAGGGTGTGTGTTCTGATCCCAGAGGGTGTGTGTTCTGATCCCGGAGGGTGTGTGTTCTGATCCCAGAGGGTGTGTGTTCTGATCCCAGAGGGTGTGTGTTCTGATCCTGGAGGGTGTGTGTTCTGATCCTGGAGGGTGTGTGTTCTGATCCTGGAGGTTGTGTGTTCTGATCCTGGAGGGTGTGTGTTCTGATCCTGGAGGGTGTGTGCTCTGATCCCGGAGGGTGTGTGTTCTGATCCCAGAGGGTGTGTGTTCTGATCCTGGAGGGTGTGTGTTCTGATCCCAGAGGGTGTGTGTTCTGATCCTGGAGGGTGTGTGTTCTGATCCTGGAGGGTGTGTGTTCTGATCCCAGAGGGTGTGTGTTCTGATCCTGGAGGGTGTGTGTTCTGATCCCAGAGGGTGTGTGTTCTGATCCCGGAGGGTGTGTGTTCTGATCCTGGAGGGTGTGTGTTCTGATCCCAGAGGGTGTGTGTTCTGATCCTGGAGGGTGTGTGTTCTGATCCCAGAGGGTGTGTGTTCTGATCCTGGAGGGTGTGTGTTCTGATCCCAGAGGGTGTGTGTTCTGATCCTGGAGGGTGTGTGTTCTGATCCCAGAGGGTGTGTGTTCTGATCCTGGAGGGTGTGTGTTCTGATCCCAGAGGGTGTGTGTTCTGATCCTGGAGGGTGTGTGTTCTGATCCCAGAGGGTGTGTGTTCTGATCCTGGAGGGTGTGTGTTCTGATCCCAGAGGGTGTGTGTTCTGATCCTGGAGGGTGTGTGTTCTGATCCCAGAGGGTGTGTGTTCTGATCCTGGAGGGTGTGTGTTCTGATCCTGGAGGGTGTGTGTTCTGATCCCAGAGGGTGTGTGTTCTGATCCTGGAGGGTGTGTGTTCTGATCCCAGAGGGTGTGTGTTCTGATCCCGGAGGGTGTGTGTTCTGATCCTGGAGGGTGTGTGTTCTGATCCCAGAGGGTGTGTGTTCTGATCCTGGAGGGTGTGTGTTCTGATCCCAGAGGGTGTGTGTTCTGATCCTGGAGGGTGTGTGTTCTGATCCCAGAGGGTGTGTGTTCTGATCCTGGAGGGTGTGTGTTCTGAACCCAGAGGGTGTGTGTTCTGATCCTGGAGGGTGTGTGTTCTGATCCTGGAGGGTGTGTGTTCTGATCCCAGAGGGTGTGTGTTCTGATCCTGGAGGGTGTGTGTTCTGATCCCAGAGGGTGTGTGTTCTGATCCCAGAGGGTGTGTGTTCTGATCCTGGAGGGTGTGTGTTCTGATCCTGGAGGGTGTGTGTTCTGAACCCAGAGGGTGTGTGTTCTGATCCCAGAGGGTGTGTGTTCTGATCCTGGAGGGTGTGTGTTCTGATCCCGGAGTGTGGGGTCTGATCCCAGAGGGTGTGTGTTCTGATCCCAGATGGTGTGTGTTCTGATCCTGGAGGGTGTGTGTTCTGATCCCAGAGGGTGTGTGTTCTGATCCTGGAGGGTGTGTGTTCTGATCCTGGAGGGTGTGTGTTCTGATCCCAGAGGGTGTGTGTTCTGATCCTGGAGGGTGTGTGTTCTGATCCCAGAGGGTGTGTGTTCTGATCCTGGAGGGTGTGTGTTCTGATACTGGAGGGTGTGTGTTCTGATCCCGGAGGGTGTGTGTTCTGATCCCAGAGGGTGTGTGTTCTGATCCCAGAGGGTGTGTGTTCTGATCCTGGAGGGTGTGTGTTCTGATCCCGGAGGGTGTGTGTTCTGATCCTGGAGGGTGTGTGTTCTGATCCCAGAGGGTGTGTGTTCTGATCCCGGAGGGTGTGTGTTCTGATCCCAGAGGGTGTGTGTTCTGATCCTGGAGGGTGTGTGTTCTGATCCCAGAGGGTGTGTGTTCTGATCCTGGAGGGTGTGTGTTCTGATCCTGGAGGGTGTGTGTTCTGATCCCGGAGGGTGTGTGTTCTGATCGCAGAGGGTGTGTGTTCTGATCCCAGAGGGTGTGTGTTCTGATCCCGGAGAGTGTGGGGTCTGATCCCAGAGGGTGTGTGTTCTGATCCCAGAGGGTGTGTGTTCTGATCCTGGAGGGTGTGTGTTCTGATCCTGGAGGGTGTGTGTTCTGATCCCGGAGGGTGTGTGTTCTGATCGCAGAGGGTGTGTGTTCTGATCCCAGAGGGTGTGTGTTCTGATCCCGGAGAGTGTGGGGTCTGATCCCAGAGGGTGTGTGTTCTGATCCCAGAGGGTGTGTGTTCTGATCCTGGAGGGTGTGTGTTCTGATCCTGGAGGGTGTGTGTTCTGATCCAGAGGGTGTGTGTTCTGATCCTGGAGGGTGTGTGTTCTGATCCTGGAGGGTGTGTGTTCTGATCCCAGAGGGTGTGTGTTCTGATCCTGGAGGGTGTGTGTTCTGATCCTGGAGGGTGTGTGTTCTGATCCCAGAGGGTGTGTGTTCTGATCCTGGAGGGTGTGTGTTCTGATCCTGGAGGGTGTGTGTTACTGATCCCAGAGGGTGTGTGTTCTGATCCTGGAGGGTGTGTGTTCTGATCCCAGAGGGTGTGTGTTCTGATCCTGGAGGGTGTGTGTTCTGATCCTGGAGGGTGTGTGTTCTGATCCCAGAGGGTGTGTGTTCTGATCCTGGAGGGTGTGTGTTCTGATCCCAGAGGGTGTGTGTTCTGATCCTGGAGGGTGTGTGTTCTGATCCCAGAGGGTGTGTGTTCTGATCCTGGAGGGTGTGTGTTCTGATCCTGGAGGGTGTGTGTTCTGATCCCAGAGGGTGTGTGTTCTGATCCTGGAGGGTGTGTGTTCTGATCCAGAGGGTGTCTGTTCTGATCCCAGAGGATGTGTGTTCTGATCCTGGAGGGTGTGTGTTCTGATCCCAGAGGGTGTGTGTTCTGATCCCAGAGGGTGTGTGTTCTGATCCTGGAGGGTGTGTGTTCTGATTCCAGAGGGTGTGTGTTCTGATCCCAGAGGGTGTGTGTTCTGATCCCGGAGGGTGTGTGTTCTGATCCCAGAGGGTGTGTGTTCTGATCCCAGAGGGTGTGTGTTCTGATCCCAGAGGGTGTGTGTTCTGATCCTGGAGGGTGTGTGTTCTGATCCTGGAGGGTGTGTGTTCTGATCCCAGAGGGTGTGTGTTCTGATCCTGGAGGGTGTGTGTTCTGATCCCAGAGGGTGTGTGTTCTGATCCTGGAGGGTGTGTGTTCTGATCCCAGAGGGTGTGTGTTCTGATCCCAGAGGGTGTGTGTTCTGATCCTGGAGGGTGTGTGTTCTGATCCTGGAGGGTGTGTGTTCTGATCCCAGAGGGTGTGTGTTCTGATCCTGGAGGGTGTGTGTTCTGATTCCAGAGGGTGTGTGTTCTGATCCCGGAGGGTGTGTGTTCTGATCCTGGAGGGTGTGTGTTCTGATCCCGGAGGGTGTGTGTTCTGATCCTGGAGGGTGTGTGTTCTGATCCCAGAGGGTGTGTGTTCTGATCCCGGAGGGTGTGTGTTCTGATCCTGGAGGGTGTGTGTTCTGATCCTGGAGGGTGTGTGTTCTGATCCCAGAGGGTGTGTGTTCTGATCCTGGAGGGTGTGTGTTCTGATCCCAGAGGGTGTGTGTTCTGATCCTGGAGGGTGTGTGTTCTGATCCCAGAGGGTGTGTGTTCTGATCCCAGAGGGTGTGTGTTCTGATCCCGGAGGGTGTGTGCTCTGATCCTGGAGGGTGTGTGTTCTGATCCTGGAGGGTGTGTGTTCTGATCCCAGAGTGTGTCTGTTCTGATCCCAGAGGGTGTGTGTTCTGATCCTGGAGGGTGTGTGTTCTGATCCCAGAGGGTGTGTGTTCTGATCCCAGAGGGTGTGTGTTCTGATCCCAGAGGGTGTGTGTTCTGATCCTGGAGGGTGTGTGTTCTGATCCCAGAGGGTGTGTGTTCTGATCCTGGAGGGTGTGTGTTCTGATCCCAGAGGGTGTGTGTTCTGATCCTGGAGGGTGTGTGTTCTGATCCCAGAGGGTGTGTGTTCTGATCCCGGAGGGTGTGTGTTCTGATCCCAGAGGGTGTGTGTTCTGATCCCGGAGGGTGTGTGTTCTGATCCTGGAGGGTGTGTGTTCTGATCCTGGAGGGTGTGTGTTCTGATCCCAGAGGGTGTGTGTTCTGATCCCGGAGGGTGTGTGTTCTGATCCCAGAGGGTGTGTGTTCTGATCCCAGAGGGTGTGTGGTCTGATCCCGGAGAGTGTGGGGTCTGATCCCAGAGGGTGTGTGTTCTGATCCCAGAGGGTGTGTGTTCTGATCCTGGAGGGTGTGTGTTCTGATCCTGGAGGGTGTGTGTTCTGATCCCAGAGGGTGTGTGTTCTGATCCTGGAGGGTGTGTGTTCTGATCCCAGAGGGTGTGTGTTCTGATCCTGGAGGGTGTGTGTTCTGATCCTGGAGGGTGTGTGTTCTGATCCCAGAGGGTGTGTGTTCTGATCCTGGAGGGTGTGTGTTCTGATCCCGGAGGGTGTGTGTTCTGATCCCAGAGGGTGTGTGTTCTGATCCCGGAGGGTGTGTGTTCTGATCCCAGAGGGTGTGTGTTCTGATCCCAGAGGGTGTGTGTTCTGATCCCAGAGGGTGTGTGTTCTGATCCTGGAGGGTGTGTGTTCTGATCCCGGAGGGTGTGTGTTCTGATCCCGGAGGGTGTGTGTTCTGATCCCAGAGGGTGTGTGTTCTGATCCCAGAGGGTGTGTGTTCTGATCCTGGAGGGTGTGTGGTCTGATCCCAGAGGGTGTGTGTTCTGATCCTGGAGGGTGTGTGTTCTGATCCCGGAGGGTGTGTGTTCTGATCCCGGAGGGTGTGTGTTCTGATCCTGGAGGGTGTGTGTTCTGATCCCAGAGGGTGTGTGTTCTGATCCTGGAGGGTGTGTGTTCTGATCCTGGAGGGTGTGTGGTCTGATCCCAGAGGGTGTGTGTTCTGATCCTGGAGGGTGTGTGTTCTGATCCTGGAGGGTGTGTGGTCTGATCCCAGAGGGTGTGTGTTCTGATCCCGGAGGGTGTGTGTTCTGATCCCGGAGGGTGTGTGTTCTGATCCCAGAGGGTGTGTGTTCTGATCCTGGAGGGTGTGTGTTCTGATCCCAGAGGGTGTGTGTTCTGATCCTGGAGGGTGTGTGTTCTGATCCTGGAGGGTGTGTGTTCTGATCCCAGAGGGTGTGTGTTCTGATCCTGGAGGGTGTGTGTTCTGATCCCAGAGGGTGTGTGTTCTGATCCTGGAGGGTGTGTGTTCTGATACTGGAGGGTGTGTGTTCTGATCCCGGAGGGTGTGTGTTCTGATCCCAGAGGGTGTGTGTTCTGATCCCAGAGGGTGTGTGTTCTGATCCTGGAGGGTGTGTGTTCTGATCCCGGAGGGTGTGTGTTCTGATCCCAGAGGGTGTGTGTTCTGATCCTGGAGGGTGTGTGTTCTGATCCCAGAGGGTGTGTGTTCTGATCCCGGAGGGTGTGTGTTCTGATCCCAGAGGGTGTGTGTTCTGATCCTGGAGGGTGTGTGTTCTGATCCCAGAGGGTGTGTGTTCTGATCCTGGAGGGTGTGTGTTCTGATCCTGGAGGGTGTGTGTTCTGATCCCGGAGGGTGTGTGTTCTGATCGCAGAGGGTGTGTGTTCTGATCCCAGAGGGTGTGTGTTCTGATCCCGGAGAGTGTGGGGTCTGATCCCAGAGGGTGTGTGTTCTGATCCCAGAGGGTGTGTGTTCTGATCCTGGAGGGTGTGTGTTCTGATCCTGGAGGGTGTGTGTTCTGATCCCAGATGGTGTGTGTTCTGATCCTGGAGGGTGTGTGTTCTGATCCCAGAGGGTGTGTGTTCTGATCCTGGATGGTGTGTGTTCTGATCCTGGAGGGTGTGTGTTCTGATCCCAGAGGGTGTGTGTTCTGATCCTGGAGGGTGTGTGTTCTGATCCTGGAGGGTGTGTGTTCTGATCCCAGAGGGTGTGTGTTCTGATCCTGGAGGGTGTGTGTTCTGATCCCAGAGGGTGTGTGTTCTGATCCTGGAGGGTGTGTGTTCTGATCCCAGAGGGTGTGTGTTCTGATCCTGGAGGGTGTGTGTTCTGATCCTGGAGGGTGTGTGTTCTGATCCCAGAGGGTGTGTGTTCTGATCCTGGAGGGTGTGTGTTCTGATCCCAGAGGGTGTGTGTTCTGATCCTGGAGGGTGTGTGTTCTGATCCCAGAGGGTGTGTGTTCTGATCCTGGAGGGTGTGTGTTCTGATCCTGGAGGGTGTGTGTTCTGATCCCAGAGGGTGTCTGTTCTGATCCCAGAGGATGTGTGTTCTGATCCTGGAGGGTGTGTGTTCTGATCCCAGAGGGTGTGTGTTCTGATCCCAGAGGGTGTGTGTTCTGATCCTGGAGGGTGTGTGTTCTGATTCCAGAGGGTGTGTGTTCTGATCCCAGAGGGTGTGTGTTCTGATCCCGGAGGGTGTGTGTTCTGATCCCAGAGGGTGTGTGTTCTGATCCCAGAGGGTGTGTGTTCTGATCCCGGAGGGTGTGTGTTCTGATCCCGGAGGGTGTGTGTTCTGATCCCAGAGGGTGTGTGTTCTGATCCTGGAGGGTGTGTGTTCTGATCCCAGAGGGTGTGTGTTCTGATCCTGGAGGGTGTGTGTTCTGATCCCAGAGGGTGTGTGTTCTGATCCCAGAGGGTGTGTGTTCTGATCCTGGAGGGTGTGTGTTCTGATCCTGGAGGGTGTGTGTTCTGTTCCCAGAGGGTGTGTGTTCTGATCCTGGAGGGTGTGTGTTCTGATTCCAGAGGGTGTGTGTTCTGATCCCGGAGGGTGTGTGTTCTGATCCCAGAGGGTGTGTGTTCTGATCCCAGAGGGTGTGTGTTCTGATCCCGGAGGGTGTGTGTTCTGATCCTGGAGGGTGTGTGTTCTGATCCTGGAGGGTGTGTGTTCTGATCCCAGAGGGTGTGTGTTCTGATCCTGGAGGGTGTGTGTTCTGATCCCAGAGGGTGTGTGTTCTGATCCTGGAGGGTGTGTGTTCTGATCCCAGAGGGTGTGTGTTCTGATCCCAGAGGGTGTGTGTTCTGATCCCGGAGGGTGTGTGTTCTGATCCTGGAGGGTGTGTGTTCTGATCCTGGAGGGTGTGTGTTCTGATCCCAGAGTGTGTCTGTTCTGATCCCAGAGGGTGTGTGTTCTGATCCTGGAGGGTGTGTGTTCTGATCCTGGAGGGTGTGTGTTCTGATCCCAGAGGGTGTGTGTTCTGATCCTGGAGGGTGTGTGTTCTGATCCCAGAGGGTGTGTGTTCTGATCCCAGAGGGTGTGTGTTCTGATCCCAGAGGGTGTGTGTTCTGATCCTGGAGGGTGTGTGTTCTGATCCTGGAGGGTGTGTGTTCTGATCCCAGAGGGTGTGTGTTCTGATCCTGGAGGGTGTGTGTTCTGATCCCAGAGGGTGTGTGTTCTGATCCTGGAGGGTGTGTGTTCTGATCCCAGAGTGTGTGTGTTCTGATCCCGGAGGGTGTGTGTTCTGATCCCAGAGGGTGTGTGTTCTGATCCCGGAGGGTGTGTGTTCTGATCCCGGAGGGTGTGTGTTCTGATCCTGGAGGGTGTGTGTTCTGATCCCAGAGGGTGTGTGTTCTGATCCTGGAGGGTGTGTGTTCTGATCCCAGAGGGTGTGTGTTCTGATCCTGGAGGGTGTGTGTTCTGATCCTGGAGGGTGTGTGTTCTGATCCCAGAGGGTGTGTGTTCTGATCCTGGAGGGTGTGTGTTCTGATCCCAGAGGGTGTCTGTTCTGATCCCAGAGGATGTGTGTTCTGATCCTGGAGGGTGTGTGTTCTGATCCCAGAGGGTGTGTGTTCTGATCCTGGAGGGTGTGTGTTCTGATTCCAGAGGGTGTGTGTTCTGATCCCAGAGGGTGTGTGTTCTGATCCCGGAGGGTGTGTGTTCTGATCCCAGAGGGTGTGTGTTCTGATCCCAGAGGGTGTGTGTTCTGATCCCAGAGGGTGTGTGTTCTGATCCCGGAGGGTGTGTGTTCTGATCCTGGAGGGTGTGTGTTCTGATCCCAGAGGGTGTGTGTTCTGATCCTGGAGGGTGTGTGTTCTGATCCCAGAGGGTGTGTGGTCTGATCCTGGAGGGTGTGTGTTCTGATCCCAGAGGGTGTGTGTTCTGATCCCAGAGGGTGTGTGTTCTGATCCTGGAGGGTGTGTGTTCTGATCCTGGAGGGTGTGTGTTCTGTTCCCAGAGGGTGTGTGTTCTGATCCTGGAGGGTGTGTGTTCTGATTCCAGAGGGTGTGTGTTCTGATCCCGGAGGGTGTGTGTTCTGATCCCAGAGGGTGTGTGTTCTGATCCCAGAGGGTGTGTGTTCTGATCCCGGAGGGTGTGTGTTCTGATCCTGGAGGGTGTGTGTTCTGATCCTGGAGGGTGTGTGTTCTGATCCCAGAGGGTGTGTGTTCTGATCCTGGAGGGTGTGTGTTCTGATCCCAGAGGGTGTGTGTTCTGATCCTGGAGGGTGTGTGTTCTGATCCCAGAGGGTGTGTGTTCTGATCCCAGAGGGTGTGTGTTCTGATCCCGGAGGGTGTGTGTTCTGATCCTGGAGGGTGTGTGTTCTGATCCTGGAGGGTGTGTGTTCTGATCCCAGAGTGTGTCTGTTCTGATCCCAGAGGGTGTGTGTTCTGATCCTGGAGGGTGTGTGTTCTGATCCCAGAGGGTGTGTGTTCTGATCCTGGAGGGTGTGTGTTCTGATCCCAGAGGGTGTGTGTTCTGATCCCAGAGGGTGTGTGTTCTGATCCCAGAGGGTGTGTGTTCTGATCCTGGAGGGTGTGTGTTCTGATCCTGGAGGGTGTGTGTTCTGATCCCAGAGGGTGTGTGTTCTGATCCTGGAGGGTGTGTGTTCTGATCCCAGAGGGTGTGTGTTCTGATCCTGGAGGGTGTGTGTTCTGATCCCAGAGGGTGTGTGTTCTGATCCCGGAGGGTGTGTGTTCTGATCCCAGAGGGTGTGTGTTCTGATCCCGGAGGGTGTGTGTTCTGATCCTGGAGGGTGTGTGTTCTGATCCTGGAGGGTGTGTGTTCTGATCCCAGAGGGTGTGTGTTCTGATCCCGGAGGGTGTGTGTTCTGATCCCAGAGGGTGTGTGTTCTGATCCCAGAGGGTGTGTGGTCTGATCCCGGAGAGTGTGGGGTCTGATCCCAGAGGGTGTGTGTTCTGATCCCAGAGGGTGTGTGTTCTGATCCTGGAGGGTGTGTGTTCTGATCCTGGAGGGTGTGTGTTCTGATCCCAGAGGGTGTGTGTTCTGATCCTGGAGGGTGTGTGTTCTGATCCCAGAGGGTGTGTGTTCTGATCCTGGAGGGTGTGTGTTCTGATCCTGGAGGGTGTGTGTTCTGATCCCAGAGGGTGTGTGTTCTGATCCTGGAGGGTGTGTGTTCTGATCCCGGAGGGTGTGTGTTCTGATCCCAGAGGGTGTGTGTTCTGATCCCAGAGGGTGTGTGTTCTGATCCCGGAGGGTGTGTGTTCTGATCCCAGAGGGTGTGTGTTCTGATCCCAGAGGGTGTGTGTTCTGATCCTGGAGGGTGTGTGTTCTGATCCCGGAGGGTGTGTGTTCTGATCCCAGAGGGTGTGTGTTCTGATCCCAGAGGGTGTGTGTTCTGATCCTGGAGGGTGTGTGGTCTGATCCCAGAGGGTGTGTGTTCTGATCCTGGAGGGTGTGTGTTCTGATCCCGGAGGGTGTGTGTTCTGATCCCGGAGGGTGTGTGTTCTGATCCTGGAGGGTGTGTGTTCTGATCCCAGAGGGTGTGTGTTCTGATCCTGGAGGGTGTGTGTTCTGATCCTGGAGGGTGTGTGGTCTGATCCCAGAGGGTGTGTGTTCTGATCCTGGAGGGTGTGTGTTCTGATCCTGGAGGGTGTGTGGTCTGATCCCAGAGGGTGTGTGTTCTGATCCCGGAGGGTGTGTGTTCTGATCCCGGAGGGTGTGTGTTCTGATCCCAGAGGGTGTGTGTTCTGATCCCGGAGGGTGTGTGTTCTGATCCTGGAGGGTGTGTGTTCTGATCCTGGAGGTTGTGGGGTCTGATCCCGGAGGGTGTGTGTTCTGATCCTGGACGGTGTGTGGTCTGATCCCGGAGGCTGTATGTTCTGATCCCAGAGGGTGTGTGTTCTGATCTTGGAGGATGTGTGGTCTGATCCCGGAGGGTGTGTGTTCTGATCCCAGAGGGTGTGTGTTCTGATCCTGGAGGCTGTGTGGTCTGATCCTGGAGGGTGTGTGGTCTGTTCCCGGAGCGTGTGGGGTCTGATCCCAGAGGGTGTGTGTTCTGATCCTGGAGGGTGTGTGTTCTGATCCCAGAGGGTGTGTGTTCTGATCCCAGAGGGTGTGGGGTCTGATCCCGGAGGGTGTGTGTTCTGATCCCAGAGGGTGTGAGTTCTGATCCCAGAGTGTGTGCTGTCTGATCCCACAGTGTGTGGGGTCTGATCCCAGAGGGTGTGTGTTCTGATCCTGGAGGGTGTGTGTTCTGATCCCAGAGGGTGTGTGTTCTGATCCCGGAGGGTGTGTGTTCTGATCCCGGAGGGTGTGTGTTCTGATCCCAGAGGGTGTGAGTTCTGATCCCAGAGTGTGTGCGGTCTGATCCCACAATGTGTGGGGTCTGATCCCAGAGGGTGTGTGTTCTGATCCCAGAGGGTGTGTGTTCTGATCCCGGAGGGTGTGTGTTCTGATCCCAGAGGGTGTGTGTTCTGATCCCAGAGGGTGTGTGGTCTGATCCCGGAGAGTGTGGGGTCTGATCCCAGAGGGTGTGTGTTCTGATCCCGGAGGGTGTGTGTTCTGATCCTGGAGGGTGTGTGTTCTGATCCCAGAGGGTGTGAGTTCTGATCCCAGAGTGTGTGCGGTCTGATCCCACAGTGTGTGGGGTCTGATCCCAGAGGGTGTGTGTTCTGATCCCAGAGGGTGTGGGGTCTGATCCCGGATTGTGTGTGTTCTGATCCCAGAGGCTGTGGGGTCTGATCCCAGAGGGTGTGTGTTCTGATCCCGGAGGGTGTGTGTTCTGATCCCAGAGGGTGTGCGGTCTGATCCCAGAGGGTGTGTGTTCTGATTCCAGAGGGTGTGGGGTCTGATCCCAGAGGGTGGGTGTTCTGATCCCGGAGGTTGGGTGTTCTGATCCCAGAGGGTGTGGGGTCTGATCCCAGAGGGTGTGTGGTCTGATCCCAGAGGGTGTGGGGTCTGATCCCTGAGGGTGGGTGTTATGATCCCAGAGGGTGGATGTTCTGATCCCAGAGGTTGGGTGTTCTGATCCCAGAGGGTGTGGGGTCTGATCCCAGAGGGTGTGTGGTCTGATCCCAGAGGGTGTGGGGTCTGATCCCTGAGGGTGGGTGTTATGATCCCAGAGGGTGGATGTTCTGATCCCAGAGGGTGTGTGGTCTGATCTCAGAGGGTGGGTGTTCTGATCCTGGATGGTGGTGTGGTCTGATTCCAGAGGGCGTGGGGTCTGATCCCAGAGGGCGTGTGGTCTCATCCCAGAGGGTGTGTGGTCTGATCCCAGAGGGCGTGTGGTCTGATCCCAGAGGGTGGGTGGTCTGATCCCAGAGGGTGTGTGTTCTGATCCTGGAGGGTGGTGTGGTCTGACCCCAGAGGGTGTGTGTTCTGATCCCAGAGGGTGTGTGTTCTGATCCTGGATGGTGGTGGGGTCTGATCCCGGAGGGCGTGGGGTCTGATCCTGGAGGGCGTGGCATGGCCACAATTAAACCTGTAAAACAGATTGAATCAGAGACTTCCTGACTCATTAAAATATTTAAATTGCCAACTCACTTCCTTGGAGTGGTTGTCAGTCAGTCCCCTGTCCCGACTCAGTTCAACCTGGATGTGGGCAGGTCGGAGGTGGGTTGTTGATGGGTTTGAGATTTTTAAAATTTTCACCTTTGACCTGATCTAACTCACATGTTTTTGGTGCTAAACTTACTGTCTGGGTCAGACACGGAGAATGTTTGATCAGTAATTTCCAGTCTCTTTTCCCTTTTCTCTCTTCCAGTTAATTTACTGGCGATTGTGATCCTGTCCCGGGGAAAGTGCGGACTCTCCACCTGTACCACTCGCTACCTGGTGGCCATGGCAACTGCGGATCTACTGATCGTTATTGCTGGGATCATACTGAAGCGGATGAATTATTATTATTTCCGGGGATCTTTCCTGGGCATCAACTCTGTGTGTAGTGTTATCACTGTCCTGGTTCGTGCAGCCATCGACTGTTCTGTCTGGTTCACCGTCACTTTCACCTTTGATCGATTCGTGGCCATTTGTTGCCAGAAGCTGAAAATAAAATATTGCACCAAGAAAACTGCAGCTGTGGTTCTCGCAACAACCTGCATTCTGCTCTGTTTAAAAAATATCCCCTTCTACTTTGTATATCAACCTGTATTGATCATCAGCAATGTACTGTGGGAATGTTATTTAAAGCCAAGTTATTTTACTGAGCCCGAATGGGTGGGATTTAGCTGGTTTGTTAAGTTTTTAACACCATTGCTCCCATTCACTTTAATTCTGTTGCTCAACGCTCTGACAGTCAGACACATTTTATTGGCCAGTCGAGTCCGTAAGGGACTGAGGGGTCAGAGTAAGGGAGAGAATCGCAGTGACACAGAGATGGAGAGCAGAAGGAAGTCTGTGATTTTGCTGTTCACCATATCCGGCAGCTTCATACTTCTGTGGTTGGTGCGTGTTATAGATTTCATCTATTATAAGATTGCAGGAAAAGTTCCCGATAGTTTGAATGATTCTGAATTCATATTTAGAGAAGTCGGATTTATGCTGAGGGCTTTAAGTTGCTGCACAAACACATTTATTTATGGGGTGACTCAGTCCAAGTTCAGAGAGCAGGTCAAGAGTGCGGTGAAATATCCAGTTACATCAATTATTCAATTAATGAATAAACAAAACAACTGAGAGCAGCTCAGAGGCGGGTCCCACTGTTTCCAAATAATATTCATCATCCCCAGCAGGCAAGAGGTGACCTTTGGAGAACCGGATGGAAATGGGGGCAGGGGGAAAGTCAGAGCCCCCCCCTGTGGGACAGGAAGAGAAACAGAATCTGCCGTCTCTCCTCCACTTCCACCGGTTTGATTCTCAGCTCCTCACATCTGGTTAGACAGAAATAAACTTGTTCTCAGAAAAGCCAAAATGCTGCAGATGCTTCTCCTGCCAGTTGATGATTATTCTCTGTTTTGTTTCTGGAAAAACTTTATTGAGTCCATCTCGATTGCATTCCCCAACACAGTCACTGCTGTCTCTATCTCTCTCTCCACGAATCAGATGGTGGCGTTGGTGGGTGTTGTTGGGGAATTCTCAAGTTGCTAGAATTAGAGGTGTTTGGAGAGCTCAGAGGGTGGTAGCAGCTGGAGGAGGATCCAGGTATAGGGAAGGTTGTGGGGCTGGTGGAGGTTACATAGATAAGGAGGGCTCTGGGGCTGGAGGAGGTAACATAGATAGTAAGGGTTGTCGGGGGTGGAAGAGGTTACAGAGCTAGGGAGGGTTGTAAGGGCTGGAGGAGGTAACAGAGATAGTGAGGGTTGTCGGGGCTGGAAGAGGTTACAGAGATAGGGAGGGTTGTCGGGGCTGGAGGAGGTTACAGAGATAGGGAGGGTTGTCGGGGCTGGAGGAGTTTACAGAAATAGGGAGGGTTGTAGGGACTGGAGGAGGTTACAGAGACAGGGAGGGTTGTAGGGACTGGAGGAGGTTACAGAGATAGGGAGGGTTGTCGGGGCTGGAAGAGGTTACAGAGATAGGGAGGGTTGTCGGGGCTGGAAGAGGTTACAGAGATAGGGAGGGTTGTCGGGGCAGGAGGAGGTTACAGAGATAGGGAGGGTTGTAGGGGCTGGAAGAGGTAACAGAGATTGTGAGGGTTGTAGGGGCTGGAGGAGGTTACAGAGATAGGGAGGGTTGTAGGGGCTGGAGGAGTTACTGCGAAATGGAGGGTTGTAGGGGCTGGAGGAGGTAACAGAGATAGTGAGGGTTGTAGGGGCTGGAAGATGTTACAGAAATAGGAAGGGTTGTGGGGGTGGAGGAGGTAACAGAGATAGGGAGGGTTAGAGGGGCTGTAAGAGGTTACAGAGGTAGGGAGTGTTGTAGGGGCTGGAGGAGGTTACAGAGATAGGGAGGGTTGCAGGGGCTGGAGGAGGTTACAGAGATAAGGAGGGTTGTAGGGGCTGGAGGGGGTTACAGAGATAGGGAGGGTTGCAGGGGCTGGAGGAGGTTACAGAGATAGGGAGGGTTGTAGGGGCTGGAGGGGGTTACAGAGATCGGGAGGGCTGTATGGGCTGGAGGAGGTTACAAAAATAGTGAAGGCTGTAGGGGCTGGAGGAGGTTACAGTGATTGGGAGGGTTATATAGGCTGGAGGAGGTTAATGAGATAGGGAGGATTATAGGTCCTGGAGGAAGTTACAGAGATAGGAAGGGTTGGAAAAGCTGCTGGAGGCTGGTGTAAGTTACAGAAATGGGGTGTTTTGTCGGTCCTGGGGGAGGGTGCAGTTGTCTTACGGGTTGCAGGTAAGAGGGGAGGTTACTGATATAAAGGAGAGTTGTTGCCGTTGGAGGAGGGTACAGAGCTTTTTTTGGTCCTGTGGGAGTTTACAGAGGTATGAAAGACTGCTGGGACTGGAGGAGTTTACAGAGATATGGTGGGTTGGAGGGACTGGATGAGTTGAAATAGGATGCGTTGTAGAGCATCAGGAGAATACAGAGATGTCAATACGGGGAAATTGGTGAACAGGACCTGCTGTGAGTTCAGACAGGGGTCACCTCTCTGCCCATTCTGCTAGATTATCAATGTCCTCTTGCAGGTGGTTCATCTCATCCTTATTGTTTGCAGCACCTCCAAGTTTGGTGTCACCAGCAAAGTGTGAGATTCTACTCTATATTCCTAGACCCAAGTCATTTATATATAGTAAAACAAGCAGTGGTCCCAGCAATGACCCTTGGGGAACACCACTGTCTACCATCCTCCAGTCTGAAAAACAAGTATTTACCATGACTCACAGTTTTCTGTCCTTTAGAATTTTTTATCTAAGTGGACACTGACCCTCCTAGTCCATGTACCTCATTTTTATTAATCTGCTATTTATGTGGTACCTGATCAAATGATTCTTAACATCCAAATAAACAAACTCCAACTCATTCTCTTCTCTGCTACTTCATTAACAAATTCAATTCAGGGTAGTCAAGAATGATTTTCCCCCACACTTTCTCTCTCTCCCGGCCCCTTTCATTTATTCTCTCTGCCCTCTCACTTTCTCTCTCTCCCTGCCCTTTCACTTTCTCTCTCTCGCAGCCCTCTCATTGGCTTGCATTTTACGTTGGCGGTAGGCCACGTCCCTGGAATAAAGTCGTGCAAGAGCCCACCTCTGTCGGCTATGAGGAGCCACACCGAGATCTAATGCTCCCCAGGCCCTTAATTGGGCATGGGCGGGTGTTTCACCTCTCTGAGGCAGGAAGCCCCACCTAATGGAGCAGCCAGCCAATCAGTGGGCTGGCAGGTCACTGTCCCAGCAGCGCCACCGGGAGCAGTGGCCACTTCTGGGACTGCAACACAGCCACAGCAGGAAGAGGGGCGCGGCCCTCTGCAGGGTCAATCAGCTGGGCCCCAGTGAGGCAAAGGGTTTGGTTGGAAGGGGGTAGGGGACTTTATTTCAGTGGGGGAAGTTGGGGTTTATGGGGGTGCCCTCCCTGGGGCACAAAGTGCACAATCTGGAGGGCCCCCGCCCACATCCCGAAATGATGACGCCTGGTTTTTCCTGACTGCTTTCTGGGGGCCTCTGCTGCCTGCCCGTTGCTGGGAAAATACAAGCGGCAGTGGGAGGAGGCCCTATATTGGCAGTTAATTGGTCACTTAATGGCCTTGATTGTCCTGGGATGGGCAGGCCTTTTCTTGCCGCTGCCGTCCCACATAAAATTGCAGTGGGGGGACAGGAAGTTGTCGGGAATAGCACCCCACCTCCCACTCAATTTCACGCCCCCTCCCCCACCAGACGCTCCTGTGTGGGCGGGTGGGGTGGGGGGAGCGGGTGTGGTGGAAGGGAGCATAAAATTCTGGCCTCGTTCTCTTGCTCCCTGTTGCAGTGTTTTGTACATTGTCCATTGTGCACTCTGGAGGCTGCTGTCGAACACACTTGCCAGCAAAGAGAAAGTGTAACTAAGACAGAATAAAATGAAGCCTTTATGTTCAGCTGCTGCAGTCTTTGTCTCTCTGACTTTGCCTCATATCCTTTATCAAACTCGTCTAATCCTCACCCAAGTCCCGAGGACATCACAATGGCGACAGAATAAACAGAAAAAGGATGACAAAACTGAAACACTGCTTTCAGGTCTGAACATTTTAGAAGCTTTTCTCTTTTACACACAGCACTTTAACTTAGAGACTGTTAGAATGACACAGAGGTAGTTTGTACAATTTAGCCTCACATACTGATCTCTCCAAAACAACCATCCAATCCATTTCAAAATATATAATCTTGGATCATTGAAGAGAAATTTCCTCTGTAAGGAATGTGATCCCGGATCCTTTATCTCTACATTACCAGTCAGTATGGTGTTGTTTATATCCAATCTGCCATGTTCTAAACTGCACTCAGAGCCAGCATCCTTATTCTCACATTGGCAAAAGTGTTTACAATGCTTCGAAGATTCAACGGCAGTTTTCATAATGACAGACGACATAAGGAACGGGGCCTTACGTCTATACTATGGAGGTGAAGAATTGGAAGATAACTTCAGACACTTATACCAGAGCAGATTGACTACAACTCAGCAAAAAATGCAAAATGATCCACTTCATGCCCAAGAAATAACCACATGCACGAAACCATTGTCTACTGATCCACTAAGCAAGAAGCAAATGAGACAATTGACCAGTAATGCACGTGACTGAGGCAACCAGCAACCAAATATAAATTCAATGATGCTGAACATCTCGAATGGGAAATAAAAACACAAAAAATCGGAGACAATCTCTCCAGTCAACGACACTGAAAAGCACACAGGAAAGACTGAAATCTGTCAGAGCTGTTGGAGTTAGGAAGGTCACTGTTGTTTTCAGAGTCCAGAGCTACTGATGTTGAGGCTTACTGCAACTACTGTTATCTGTTTGGTTCTGTATGCTGCCACTGTATAGAGTCTAGCCAGAGAGGTTTTTAGGCTGCAGTGTTTATATTTTAATATTTATATCATATTAGCTATAAACACTTCACACTAACCTGTGTGTCTCCTTCAAAAGCTATGCTGTAACTGTTCTCGAGTCTCTCCCACGTGAACTCTAGTCTCATCATGCCGGGCAATATTCTTTACATGTTGTCAAGATTAACTCTTTGACACCCTTATGCTACATCTCCTCCCAAGTTTTTATCCCAATATATATTTACATACAGTCACTTTTTTAGTTACATGGTACCCCATCTCCCCCCAAGTCTCTTACTTCATAGATTCAACCTATCAGGAGGCTTCACAATTCTCAATGATCTTGCTGTGGTCAGATTTGGGAGATTGGTAGTCTTTCTCTGATCCCTTGTGCCTTGACGACTTGGATAGTCTTCATTGAGGTCTGTAGTATTTGGTGCTTTTTGAATTTTCAGTTCATCATCTGGGTTGTCTAAACGTTTGACCGATTGACATCTTTGAAGTAAAGGAATAAGATTCCTTCAACTTCTCCCTGTAGAACCTCCTTGAGTTCATAGTAGAAACTCATCGCTGTTGAGTTTCATCTTTCTGGAGAATTATCCCTTCTCTATTTTGGTCTCATACCCATAACTTTTGCCCTTCTGACAACTTTGGTAGGTTTCTTGTACTGTATCATCCGTTATAAATACGGGTCTGTTTGTCACGATACAACTTTTCTTTGTCTTGACTTTCTGATCATCCTTGCTTCATAGTCCCGAAAGTAATCTCTCGGGTAGAATTAGAAGTTGCGTTATAAGTTTTCTTCCCATTCAGAGTTCTGATAAGGCTAATCCACATAATAATGTAGCAGTTCTGTATATCAGAAGTGCTAATTGGAAATCTTGTTTTTTCTTCTCCATAGCTTTAATGATTCTGACTGCTTGCTCAGCTTCTCTTTTTAATTGTGGATATTTAGGAGAACTTGTTCAGTGAACAAATCCACATTCTTCCATAAAGGAGTGCTGACTTGGGTTGCATTAGAGTGCTGAAGTGTGAGTTTTGTGACTGAGGGTAATTAAGGGTTAGTTGTATATAAAGTCTATTCTTTCTTTTATGTCGCAAATTAACTTAACAGTTGCTGTTTGGGTTGGGGAAGGTAAGTTTTAGACCAGCTTTAAACAGAGTTCACTCAGGCTCTGCTTGCAGCTGCACCTTGTTAATTAGAGAATTGGCTTAAATTATTAAATTATTTTCAGGGGCTAGATTCAGACAGTATAAAAGTGGGCCATCTTGCAGTGCTGACTCTGTTTGCATTGGAGTGCTGACTTGGGTTGCATTACAGTGCTAAAGTGTGAGTTTTGTGACAGAGGGAGTTCGGTGAGGAGGGAGTGAGGAGCTCCTTTCATTTCCTACCTGTCCTCCAAGAGTGTGAGGGGGGCAAAGAGTTTCCACAGAGCACAGCTGACTGGTGAGTAAGTCCTGGTGGGTGTTTTTCATGCTGGATTGAATTGTAAGTCATTGTTTTAGCAAGACTCAGTTGATTTTTTTTATTATAATAGTCTTCTAAAGTTTTAAATTTAAAGGGTTTAGTCATGGCAGGATAGCTTAAAGCCGTGGTTTGCTCCTCTTGCTGCATGGGAGAAGCCAGGAACATTTGCAGTCCCCGGGACCAGTATGTGTGCAGGAAGTGTGTCCAGCTGCAGCTCCTGGAAGCTCTGGTTTCAGAGCTGGACTGGCGGCTGGAAACACTGTGGAGCATCCGCAAGTGTGAGAGCATCGTGGATAGCACGTATAGAGAGGTGGTCACACCGCAGCTGAAGGGACTTGAGGAAGGAAGGGAATGGGTGACCACCAGGCAGTCCAAGAGAATCAGGCAGGTAGTTCAGGAGTCCCCTGGGGTCCCGCTTGCAAATTGGTATTCCATTTTGGAGGCTGTTGGGACTGGTTCCTCCAGGGAGTGCGGACAGAGCCAAGCGTCTGGCACCACAAGCAGCCTGTCTGCACAAGAAGGGGGAAAGAGAGGAAGAGCAATAGGAATAGGGAATTCTATAGTCAGGGGAACAGATAGGTGCTACTGCGGCCATCAACGTGACTCCAGGATGGTGTGTTGCCTCCCTGGTGCCAAGGTCCAGGATGTCACTGAATGGCTGCAGGGCAGCCTGAACGGAGAGGGTGATGAGGCAGAGGTCATGGGATATGTTGGCACCAACGACATAGGTAGAAAGAGGGATGAGGTCTTGCATCAAGAGTTCAGGGAGTTAGGCAGCAGATTCAAAAGCAGGACCTCTCGGGTTGTAATCTCTGGATTACTCCCAGTGCCACGTGCTAGCGAGTATAGAAATAGGAGAATAGCACAGATGAATGCATGGCTTAAGAGTTGGTGCAGGAGGGAGGGTTTAGATTCCGGGACCACTGGGACTGTTTCTGGGGAACGTGGGACCTGTACAAGTGGGTCGGTCTACATCTGAACCAGAGGGGGACTAACATCCTTGCTGGTGGGTTTGCTAGTGCTGTTGGGAGGAGATTAAACTAATTTGGCAGGGGGAGGGGACGCAGACTCCTAGCAGAATAGGGACACAGATAAACACAGGAAAGCAAACAAGTCAGAGGGAATACAATGGAAGTAAGTTTCAAGGGAGTAAGACCATGAATGCCAGGAGTATTGCAGGTAAAACACATGAGTTAAGGGCAAGGATTGACACGTGGAATTGTGATATAATAGCCATCATGGAGACGTGGTTGAGGGAGGGGCAGGATTGGCAGCTCAATATCCTGGGATATAGAATCTTCAGGCGAGGCAGAGGAGGGGGTAAAAGAGGATGGGGCATTGCAATATTAGTTAAGGAGTCAGTGACTACAGTAAGGAGAGATGATATCTTTGAGGGGGCATCAAATGAAGCTTTATGGGTAGAGTTTAGGAATAAAAAAGGGACAGCCACATTGCTAGGTGTTTATTATAGACCCCCAGATAGTCAGTGGGAAATTGAGGAGCAAATATGTGTGCAATTCGCAGAGGTGTGTAAAAATAATAATAGGGTAATTATATAAGGTGATTTCAACTTTCCCAACATTAATTGGGATAGTCATCGTGTTAAGGGCTTAGATGGGGTGGAGTTCTTAAAATGTATTCAGGAGTACCTTTTAGCTCAATATGTAGAGGATCCAACAAGGGAGGATGCAGTGCTGGACCTAATTCTGGGGAATGAAGCCGGACAGGTGGTTGATGTGCTGGTGGGGGAACATTTTGGTGATAGCGACCACAACACGGTACAATTTAAGGTGGCTATGGAGAAAGAAATAGACAAGTTGCAAAAAAAGGTTTTGGATTGGGGGATAGCGAATTTTAGTAAAATAAGGCAGGATCTGGCCAAGATAGACTGGAAAGAGTTACTTGTCAGAAATCTACAGAAGAGCAGTGGGGGGCATTCAAAAAGGAAATGGGGTGGGTACAGGCCCAACTTGTTCCCTCTAGGATAATAGGTAGGAGCAAAAAGCCCAGAGAACCATAGATGACCAGAAACATTCAGGGTACAACGAGAAGGAAAAGAGAGGGTTTTAGCAAATACAAGGAGAGCAAATCAACAGAAGCATTAGTGGAGTACAAAAAGTGTAGGATGGAGGTTAAGAAAGTAATTAGGAGAGCAAAGAGGGACCATGAGAAAGCTCTGACTGGTAAAAGTAGGGAAAATCCCAAGATATTCTATAAGTATATCAATGGGAAGAGGATAACCAGGGAAAGAGTAGGACCCATTAGGGACCAAGGAGGAAATCTGTGGGTGGAGCCAGAGGACATTGGTAGGGTGTTGAACGAATACTTCACATCTGTCTTCACCCAAGAGAATGAGGATGTAGATATGGAACTGAGAGAGAGAGACTGTGAGGTTCTTGAGCAAATTGTCACAGGGAGTGACAAGGTATTGGAGGTTTTGGTATGCTTAAAAGTGGACAAATCTCCAGGTCCGGATGATTTGTGTCCCAGGATGCTGTGGGAGGCGAGGGTGGAGATTGCAGGGGCTCTGACCCAAATCTTTAATTCCTCTCTGGCCACGGGGGAGGTGCCAGAGGACTGGAGAACAGCTAATGTGGTCCCACTATTTCAGAAAGGTTGTAGATATAAGCCAGGGAACGACAGACCAGTGAGTCTCACGTCTGTGGTGGGGAAACTATTGGAAAGAATTCTGAAGGGGAGAATCTCTCGCCACTTGGAGAGGCAAAATTTGATTAGGAATAATCAGCATAGCTTTGTCAGAGGGAGGTCATGCCTAACAAATTTGATTGAATTTTTTGAGCATGTGACCAGGTATGTAGATGAGGGGAGTGCAGTTGATGTAGTTTACATGGATTCCAGCAAAGCCTTTAACAAGGTCCCACATGGGAGACTTATCAAGAAAGCAAATGCACATGGGACACAGGGTAACTTGATAAAGTGGATTCAAAATTGGCTTAGCTGTCGGAGACAGAGTGATGACAGATGGCTGTTTTAGTGACTGGAAGCCAATGTCCAGTGGTGTACCACAGGGATCTGTGCTGGGTCCCCTATTGTTTGTCATTTATATAAGCGACAGAGATGACTATGTGGGGGTAGGATCAGTAAGTTCGCGGATGACACAAAGATTGGCCGAGTGGTTAACAGTGAGGTGGAGTGTCTTGGGTTACAGGAAGATATAGACGGGATAGTCAAATGGGCAGAAAAGTGGCAGATGGAATTTAATGCTGAAAAGTGTGAGGTGATGCACTTTGGAAGGAGTAATGATGACGGAAGTATTCAATGAATGACCTGACACTGGGAAGTTCCGAGGAACAAAGGGACCTTGGCGTGCTTGTCCATCGACCTCTGAAGGCAGAAGGGCAGGTTAATAGGGTGGTGAAAAAGGCATATTGGACACTTGCCTTTATCAATCGAGGCATAGATTACAAAAGCAGGGAGGTCATGTTGGAGTTGTACAGAACTTTGGTAAGGCCACAGCTGGAGTACTGTGTGCAATTCTGGTCGCCACATTATAGGAAGGATGTGATTGCACTGGAGGGGGTGCAGAGGTGATTCAACAGGATGGTGCCTGGGATGAATCATTTAAGCTATGAAGAGAGGTTGGATAGGCTTGGGTTGTTTTCGCCTCAGCAGAGAAGGCTGAGAGGTGACCTGATCGAGGTGTAGAAGATTATGAGGGGCATGGGCAGGGTGGATAGGGAGCACCCTTAGTGTTTCCCTTAATTGAAGGGTCAGTTGCTAGGGGACACAAGTTTAAGGTGAGGGGCAGGAGGTTTAAGGAGGATTTGAGGAAGAACCTTTTTACCCAGAGTGTGGTGACTGTCAGGAACGCACTGTCTGGGAGGGTGGGAGAGGCAGGTTGTCTCACATCCTTTAAAAAGTGCCTGGATGAGCACTTGGCACGTCATAACATTCAAGGCTATGGGCCAAGTGCTGGCAAATGGGATTAGGTAGACAGGTCAGGTGTCTTTAATGCATCAGTGCAGACTCGATGGGCCGAAGGGCCTCTTCTGCACTGTATTATTCTGTGATTCTGTGATTGTTGTGTACATCCGCTTCACTCGATCCTCCTTGAGAAGTAATCAACTATAATTGGATAGAATCTTCCAACAAAGAAGAATAAATCCATTGCCAACCATTCCCATGGTCAATTTGGGAATTGGATCGGAAGTAGGGGTTCTCTTTGATCTTTTCTGTGCCAGCTGACAAATTTGTTGGACTTGCTTCTTCCCAAGTTCTCTGTCCTTGTAGCACTTGTGTCGGAACTTGCTGTATTTCTCTTTCTTGCTCTGGTAATCTTTGAGTTGCATGGCGGCCTGTGCTGTTTTGTGCGGGTTATCTCTGGTGAATATATACCGTGCAGTGCTCAGGGAAGGATGGGAGACTCTCCCTCTGTCCTGGCTCCTGGATTCTTGTTGTTTAACCTCTACAACTTTCTCTATGATATGAAGGTCAATACAAGCTCGTCACACAGTAAAGTGAGAACTCCTGATTTCTGAGGACATACAGGGGCAGGTCATGTTGAGTAATCTCATTGAATTATTTTCTGAAGTAGCAGAAATGGTCCGTGAAGGGCATGAGGTGGATTTTGTTCATATGGATTTTAAGAAAGCATCTGATAAGATACTACATAAATTACTGATTAATAAAATTGAGGCTCATGAACTAGGCGGGGGGCGGGGGGGGGGGGGAGCTGTGGCGGGGGGGTCAGTATCCAGTTGGATAGAAAATTTGGCTAAATGGCCTTCCCTCGGTCATACGGTCAGAAGTGGGGATGCTTGAACAATGTTAAGCCCCATTCGTGACTACTCAGTTACTGAAGCAGCCCATGTCCATATGCAGCCAGACCTGGATAACATCCAGGCTTGGGCTGATAGGTAACATTTGTGTCATACAAGTGACAGGAAATGACCATTTCAAGCAAGAGAGAACTTAACCATCTCTCCTTGACTTTCAATGGGCAATACTTTCGCTGAATTCCACACCACCAACATCCTGGGTGTTACCATTGACCAGAAACTGAACTGGACCAGCCACATAGCCACCAGCTGTGGCTACAAGAGTAGGTCAGAGGCTAGGAATCCTGCAGTAAATAACTCACCTCCTGACTCCCCAAAGCCTGCCCACCATCTACAAGGCACAAGTCAGGAGTGTGATGGAATACTCTCCACTTGTCTGGATGGGTGCAGCTCCAACAACACTCAAGAAGCTCGACACCATCCAGGACAAAGCAGACCGCTTGATTGGCACTCCGTCTACAAACATTCACTCCCTCCACCACCGACGTAAAGTGGCAGCAGTATCTACAAGATACACTGCAGCAATGCACCAAGGTTCCTTCGACAGCAACTTCCAAACCTGTGACCTCTACCAGCTGGAAGGACAAGAGTGGCAGATGCGAGGGGACACCACGACCTGCAAGTTCTCCTCCAAGTCACACACCATCCTGACTTCGAACTGTATCACCATTCCATCACTGTCGCTGGGTCAAAATGATGAAACTCACTTCCTAATAGCAATGTGGATGTATTTACACCCCAAGGAGTGCAGTGGTTCAAGAAGGCAGCTGATCACCACCTTCTCAAGGATAATTATAGATGGGAAATAAATGCTGCCCGAGCCAACAACGCCCACATCCCATGGATAACAATAATAATAAACAAAAAATAGTGTATCATAATAAATAATTGCTTTTCAAACTGGAGGATATTTGACAGTGGTGTTCCCCAAGTGTCAGTGCTGGGAACACTGCGTCTTCGATCATATATATAGAATTGGATCTTGGAATTCAGAGTAGAATCTCAAAATTTGCTGATGACACGAAACATGGAGGTGCAACAAACAATGAGGATGATATGAACAACCTGCAATAGGACATTGATCGGCGAGCAGAATGGGCAGAGAGGTGGCAGATACAATTTAATACTGACAAGTGTGAAGTGATACATTTTGGCAAAAGGAATAGGGAGAGATAATATATACATAATGCACAGGAACAGAAGGATCCAGGGGTGCGTGTGTACAGATATTTGAAGGTGGATGGACACATTGAGAGAGTGGTTAGTAAACCATGTCGGATCTTGGGCTTCATAAACAGAGGCATTGAATACAAAAGCAAGGAAGTTATGTTGAACCATTAAAAAGTACTGGTTAGGCCCTAATTGTAGTTTTGCATCCAGTTCTTGTCCCACACTTCAGGAATAATGTAAGGGTCTTTGAGAGGCTGCAGAGGAGATTTACCAGAATTGTTCCAGGGATGGAAGATTTTAGCTACAAGGTTAGGACATGCTGAGGTTGTTCTCCACAAAGCAAAGGAGATGCACAGGACATTGAATAGAAATGTATCAGATTATGACGGGCGTTGAGAAGGTAGACAAGGAAAAGGTGTTCCTATTAGCAAACAGTACAAGAACTACGGGACACAGAGTCGCTATTTAGGGCAAAAGATGGCAGAGGAATATGATGAAGCGGTTTTGTTTTAATACAGCAGGTAGTAATGACCTGGAACTCACTGCCCATAAGCCTGGAGGGAGCGGAGACAAGCAATGACCTCAAGAGGAAGTTGGACGACCACTCGAGAGAAATGGACTTGCAGGACTGCGGGGATCATGCCAGGGAGCGGAACTGACTGCAGCGTTCTGTGCAGAGCTGACATGAACTCCGATGGGCCGAAAGGCCTCCTTCTGTGTCGTGCATTATTCTATGAAAGAAAATATATTGCTTTTCCTTCTGGTAATTTATTCCTTAGCTTTCCTCTTTCAAGTGGCACAGTCTTCATCTCTGAAAACAGGCAGGAAGAGTTGATAGTCTATTCGTCCATGGGAGACTGCACAACTGGGCCAGTTCCTGGAACTCCCTCAATAGCAGCAGCTGTGGGAGCTCCATCACCAGAAGAGACAGGAGCTGGTTAAAGAGAGAAGGCCCAACACCACTTTCTCAAGGGGAAATTAAGGATGGGCAATAATTACAGGCATTTCTAGCAGTGCCAACATCCCTCCAATCAATCTATACAGGGAGGTAATGTTGGAAGAAATGACAAATATTTATCCAGGACCTTTGAAAAGCTGCTGAAACCCTCATCCAAGCATTTGTTATCTCCAAACTTGACGAATCTAACACTCTCCTGACTGACCTCCCACTTCTCACTCTCCATAATTTAATTTCATCCAACTCTCTGCTGCCCCGTGTCTGAATTCACAGCAGGTCCCGTTCACCCATCTCCCCCATGTTCACTGTCCGACATTCACTCCTGGACCAACAACATATCAATTTTAAAATACTCATCCCTGTGTTCAAGTTCTTCTATGGCCTCAGCCCACATCTCTGTACCCTCCTCATGACCGAGAATGTGCCCTAAATATTTAATCTCCTCCAACCCCGCAACCCTCCCTATCCCTGTAACCTTCTCCAGCCCCTGCAACTCTCCTTTATCTCTGTAATCTCTGTAACCTGTCCCAACAATCTTCCGTAGCTCTGTAACCTGCTCCAACCCCAACAACACTCCCTGTCTCTCTAACCTAATCCAGCCCCTTTCTTTTCTTTGGGCCTCCTTATCTCGAGAGACAATGGATACGCGCCTGGAGGTGGTCAGTGGTTTGTGAAGCAGCGCCTGGATCTCTGCAACCTCCTCCAGCCCCTACAACCCTCCCTTATCTCTGTAACTTCTTTCAGTCCCAACAACCTTCACAATCTCTCAAACCTCTTCCCGCACATATGACGTTCCTATCTCTGTACCCACTTCCTAGAAACATAGAAACATAGAAAATAGGAGCAGGAGAAGGCCATTCAGCCCTTCGAGCCTGCTCCACCATTCATTATGATCATGGTTGATCATCCAACTCAGTAGCCTGTTCCCGCTTTCGTCACATATCCTTTGATCCCTTTAGACCCAAGAGCTATATCTAACTCCTTTTGTAAAACATACAATGTTTTGGCCTCAACTGCTTTCTGTGGTAGCGAATTCCACAGGCTCACCACTCTCTGGGTGAAGACATTTCTCCTCATCTCAGTCCTGAAAGGTTTACCACCATATCCTTAGACTATGACCCCTGGTTCTGGACTACCCCACCATCGGGAACATCCTTCCTGCGTCGAACCTTTCAAGTCCTGTTAGAATTATATAGGTTTCTATGAGATCCCCCCTCACTCTTCTGAACTCCAGTGAATATAATCCTAACTGACTCAATCTCTCCTCATACATCAGTCCCACCATCCCAGGAATCAGTCTGGTAAACCTTCACTGCACTCCCTCTAAAGCAAGAACATCCTTTCTCAGATAAGGAGATCAAGATTGGACACAATATTCCAGGTGTGGCCTCACCAAGGCCCTGCATAATTACAGCAAGACATCCTTGCTCCTGTACTCGAATCCTCTCGCTATGAAGGCCAACATACCATTTACCTTTTTTACCACCTGTTGCACCTGCATGCTTACCTTCAGCGACTGGTGTACGAGAACACCCAGGTCTCGCTGCATATTCGCCTCTCTCAGTTTATAGCCATTCAGATAATAATCTGCCTTCTTGTTTTTGCTACCAAAGTGGATAACCTCACATTTATCCACATTATACTGCATCTGCCATGCATTAGCCCACTCACTCAACTTGTTCAAATCACCCTGCATCCTCCTCACAACTCACCCTCCCACCCAGTCTTGCGTCATCTGCAAATTTGGAGATATTACATTTAGTTTCCCTCATCTATATCATTAATGTATATTGAGACTAGCTGGGGTCCTAGCACTGATCCCTGCGGTACCCCACCAGTCACTGCCTGCCATTCGGAAAAAGGCCCATTTATACCTACTCGTTGTTTCCTGTCCGCCAACCAGTTTTCTAACCATCGCAATACACTACCCCCAATCCCATGCGCCTTAATTTTAGGTGCTAATCTCTTATGTGGGACTTTAGCGAAATGCTTCTGAAAGTCCAAATAAACCAGAGGAGCTTCCTGCCCCTCTAACCTTACCTACTTCTGCAAACTCACTCAGATCCTACAAGCCTCCCTATGTCTGTAACCTCCTCCATCCCCTGCAACGCTCCCGAACTCTGTAACCTCCTCCAGCCCCTACAATCCTCTCTATCTCTGTAAACTTCTCCAGCCCCTACACCCCTCCCTATCTCTGTAACCTCCGCCATCCCCTGCAACGGTCCCGAACTCTGTAACCTCCTCCAGCCCCTACACCCCTCCCTACCTCTGTAACATCCTCCATCCCCTGCAACGCTCCCGAACTCTGTAACCTCCTCCAGCCCCTACAATCCTCCCTATCTCTGTAACCTCCTCCAGCCCCTACAATCCTCCCGATCTCTGTAACCTCCTCCATCCCCTGCAACGCTCCCTATCTCTGTAACCTCCTCCAGCCCCTCCAACCCTCCCTATCTCTGTAACCTCCTCCAGCCCCTCCAACCCTCCCTATCCCTGTAAGCTCCTCCAGCCCCTCCAACCCTCCCTATCTCTGTAACCTCCTCCAGCCCCTCCAACCCTCCCTATCTCTGCAACCTCCTCCAGTCCCTCCAACCCTCTCTATCTCTGTAACCTCCTCCAGCCCCTCCAACCCTCCCTATCTCTGTAACCTCCTCCAGCCCCTCCAACCCTCCCTATCTCTGTAACCTCCTCCAGCCCCTCCAACCCTCCCTATCTCTGTAACCTCCGCCAGCCCCTACAACCCTCCCTATCTCTGGAACCTCCTCCAGCCCCTGCAACCCTCCCTATCTCTGGAACCTCCTCCAGCCCCTACAACCCTCCCTATCTCTGGAACCTCCTCCAACCGCTACAACCCTCTGAGATCTCTGAGCTCCTCTAATTTTAACAACTTGAGAATCCCCCAACAGCATCCACCAACAACACCATCTGTTTCCTGGGGGGGAGAGGGAGAGGAATGGCAGTGACCGTGTTGGGGAATTCAATCCAGATGGACTCAATACAGTGTCTCCAAAAATAATAATAATCAACTGCCAGGAGAAGATTTCCAGCAACTGCACAGTTGTGGCTTTTCTCAGAGCAAGTTTATTACTTTGTGGGCAGATGAGAGAAGCTGAAAATCAAACCGGTGGAAGTGGTCGAGAGAATCTGGCTGCTCTTTCCCCTCCTGTCCTCCAGGGTGAACTCTGGCTCTTCTCCTGCCCCATTTTCATTCGGTCCTCCAAAGGTCAATTCTTGCCTGCCACCGCACTGCTCTTTGGCATGTGTGACACCACCCCGCCCCCACCCACCCCCCACCCCACCCCGCTCCCCGCCCCCACATCCCGCCAGTGGGTCATCCAGCTGTTGATCACCTCTTGCCTGTTGGGGATAAATATTACAATCATGGACTGGAAACACTGGGACCGGCCTCTGAGCGGCTCTCAGTTGTTTTGTTTATTCATTAATTGAATAATTGATGTAACTGGATATTTCACCGCGCTCTTGACCTGCTCTCTGAACATGGACTGAGTCACCCCATAAATAAATGTGTTTGTGCAGCAACTTAAAGCCCGCAGCATAAATCCGACATGTCGAAATATATGTTCAGAATCGGTAAAACTATCAGGAAGTTTTCCTGTAATTTTATAATACAAGAAATCTACAACACGCACCAGCCACAGAAATATGAAGCTGCCGGATATGGTGAAGAGTAAAATCACAGACTTCCTTCTGCTCTCCATCTCTGGGTCACTGTGATTCTCTCCCTTACTCTGACCCCTCAGTCCCTTACGGACTCGACTGGCCACAAAAATGTGTCTGACTGTCAGAGTGTTGAGCAACAGAATTAAAGCGAATGGGAGCAATGGTGTTAAAATCGGACCAAACCAATCAAATCCCACCCATGCGGGCTCAGTAAAATAGCTTGGCTTGACAGCACATTCCCAGGGTACATGGTCGATTATCTTTACAGGTTCATATACAAAGTAGACGGGAATGTTTACTAAACAGAGCAGAATACAGGTTGTTGCTAAAACCACAGCCGCAGTTTTCTCGGTGCAATATTTTGTTTTCAGCTTCTGGCAACAAATGGCCACAAATCGATCAAAGGTGAAAGTGACTGTGAACCAGACAGAACAGTCTGTGGCTGCACAGAGAAGTACATTGATAACACTACACACAGAGGTGATGTTCAGGAAAGATCCCCGGAAATAATAATAATTCAGCCGCCTCAAAATGACCTCAGTGATAATAAACAGTAGATCCGCAGTTGCCATGGCCACCAGGTAGCGAGTGGTGCAGGTGCAGAGTCCGCACTTTCCCCGGGACAGGATCACAATCGCCAGTAAATTAACTGTAAGAGAGAGAAGGGAAAAGAGACTGGAAATTACTGATCAAACATTCTCCGTGTCTGACCCAGACAGTAAGGGCAGGATTTTAGCACCAAAAGCAGATTCCGGGATAGGAAACTCCTCCCCGGTTTGAGGATCAGATACACTCCTCCCTCTCACCGGGATTGTCCCACACTCCAAGGTAGGAGACTCCTCCCTGGGGCTGGAGATTAGACACTCCCCCTCCCCCTTTCCATATCCATACTTGGACCATGCTGGAGGATGTGTGACGTCTCCCCGGGGTTGGTGATCGACAGCCCAGTAATTGGAGATGTCATCTCTCCCTCTCTGGAATTGGTGATTTATGTCCTGCAGCTCCCCCCATACCCCGAGGTCAACACTTGGACCGTCTTGGTCCTGAGGCCTGCTCCATAGGCCTTCCTGCCTGACTGAAAGCCAAGCCTGTCAATCAGGCTGACTGCAGTTTGGGAAACGAGTTAATGATAAAAGAGACAATCTGTGGAGTTAAAACTCTGAAACTCCGATCCCCCCCTATGTCACTCACCCGTGATAATATCCAGGCCTAAGCACTGGAGTAAAAAGAAAATACTGAAACTGCTGTAAATCTGAGGAAACACTCAGCAGGTCAGGCAGCATCTGTGGAGAGAGAAACAGAGTTAATGTTTCAGTCTGATAGGTTTATATCAGAACTGGAATACAGTAGAGATTAACAGTTTTAAAGCAATGCTAGAGCCAGTGAAAAGTGAGGTAAAGGGGGAGGAAAGAACAAAGGGGAAGGTCTCTGAATTGGTGTAGGGCAGCAATGATTCAATGACAAAAGGGAGGATGGACCCAAACAGCTCCCATAGCGACGCCATTTAAGTGTGGAATATCCCAAAGTTTACAGCCGAGATCCACACACCTATACTTTACACCAGGGTCACTGCACAGGGGTCAGGGTCAGGAACCTGTGAAGGTTTTCATTCCCAGACCAGAGCCGGTGAGGAAGAAAGGATTTCCATTGGGAATGATGAGAGTAGGAATCAAAATGAATCAATTCCAAATGGGACCCTCGGAATGTCCCAGCAGGAGATGGTGGAGGGAAACTGGCCGGGAAACAGCCTCATGGAGTCTGTCAGGTAAGATCCCATCCGCTGTGAGTTTAAGGAGAGCTCGTGTTGACTGGAATTTGGAGCAGAGAGGGACAGATCGACATGGAGAGAAATGTAATGAGTGAAGGAAATCTCATGCGTTGTGGAACAGTGGGTCAGAATGAACCAGTGGATGAGGATTCAGAGCCTGAAAAAGGGAGCGAGATCTCTGAGGGGAGGAACTGAACTGTCAATAATAGTGAATAAATTCAACTAAAATCATCAATACGTTACAGGTAGAAAGTGTGAAAAATTGGATAAAGTGATCAAAGAGAGGGTGAACTCTCTGGAACGGATGGTTTGCAACAACACATTCTAAAATAAAAGACAGGGAAGAGATAACAAAGGCACGATTATCTGTTCATTAATGATCATTAAAATAGGGAATAAGCCAGAGGTTTGATCGAGAGCTGATGTGATTCTTGTATTTAAAACAGAAGATTAAACAAGACGAAAGAAAAACAGGTCTGTTCGCATAACATCAATGCAAGGAGAGTTAATGGAATCCCCATCCAAAGATGTAATAGATAAACATCTAGAAACACATCATATAATCGAGTAGTCAGCACATATTCCAGAAGGAAGGTCATACGTCAACAAACTTATTAAATTCTTTGTGTAGTATGAGAAAGACTAGATAAGAGTAATACTGTTGATTTAATAAACATTGATTTTCCAAAGGCCTTCAGTAAGGTACCACTCAGCAGACTCATGATTAATCTCAGAGCAAGTGGAGTTAGGAGTCAAACAGCAGAATGGACAGTGAGCTGGATACAGAAACAGAAAACAGGGAGTAGGGGTTAAAGATATTTACTCTGATTGGCGGGCGGGAGGTGGGAAATGGTGTTCCACAAGGATCAGCGGTGGGAACACCGTCGTTCACCATTTACATAAACCATATGGAATCAGGAAGCAGAAACACGATTTCAAAATTTACAGACAATTCTAAATGGAGAGTACAGTTCATACAGAGGAAAAATGCAACAAAATACATGAATACATTGCTAAGTATAATTAATAAACTTGCACAAAGGGATTTAAATGACAAATTAATTTCGATAGAGCTATGTGTGAGGTGCTGTGTTTTGGTTGGATGAACATGTTTCCCAAATACTCCTTGGAAAATAAACACCTGAATGCAGTGGAGGGACAAAACTGTTAATTCAGGATTAGAGATTCACCACTCATTTAAAGTAACAACACCAGTTAACAGGGTCATAACAATATAAACAAAACACTGGAGTTCATTTCTAGAGAAATGGCATTGAAAAAGCAAAGAGATTGATAATAGACGAATGTGGAACATTGGGTGCACAGCGCTTTGTGTACTTTGTGCAGTTTTGGTCTCCTTATGACAAAAAGGATACTGATGCATTGGGGAATGTGTAAAAATTTTAACCAGGATGATAACAACGCTGAGAGAAGTGTACTATTTATTTTATCATTAACAGTTTGCTAATCTGGTTATTTACTGCCCGGACTGGTCTATATTATGAAAACCCGATATGTCTGTTCCTCGGTTATAGGTGTCTCTCCTCACAGGGACACTTCTCACTGAGGTAAGACCAGATATTTGTACAGTTACACTTGCAAAGACTGTGAATCAGATAAAAGCTGCTCTATCAAACCTTAATTAGTTGCAAAAGTGGATGATTCATTCACCAAAGCCCAATATTCCTTCCATCTAATGGCAAGATAATGAAATTCAGCACTCATAACCCACAGATTCTCAGGACCATGCTGGGGAAAGGGGATTAATCAGCACTAAAACAAATAAAGCGTTTCCAGTAACTATAATCATAGTAACAATATGCCATTATACAGAAGATTAGAATGCTGTAACAGTGTTAACCTTCTGTTTAACTGTTAATAAATAGTAAATAGGGTGGCACAGTGGCGCAGTGGTTAGCACCGCAGCCTCACAGCTCCAGGGACCCGGGTTCGATTCTGGGTACTGCCTGTGTGGAATTTGCAAGTTCTCCCTGTGTCTGTGTGGGTTTTCTCCGGGTGCTCCGGTTTCCTCCAACAAGCCAAAAGACTTGCAGGTTGGTAGGTAAATTGGCCATTATCAATTGCCCCGAGTATAGGTAGGTGGTAGGGAAATATAGGGACAGGTGGGGATGTGGTAGGAATATGGGATTAGTGTAGGATTAGTATAAATGGGTGGTTGATGGTCGGCACAGACTCGGTGGGCCGAAGGGCCTGTTTCAGTGCTGTATCTCTAAACTAAACTAAACATAAACTAAATATCTGTTTCTGTTGGAGCAGTTTAATGGGACACAGAGCACTACCAATATGTTTCAACTTTTAGTTATTACCAAACATCAGCAACGATTTTCCCCTTTACAATCAATTGTTTTCGTAAAACACAGAGGGAGCTTAATGGAATGGAGGGATAGGTCATCTGAAACAATGATGTCAAAATAGAACGTGATTCGACAATTGTGTTCACTAAAATTCCCCATTGACAAATACACCCAATAATACACGGTCACTGGGATCAGGTGTTCCACACCAGATAGTGACCCACACTCAGTACACTTCTACAGCGACAGATACTCCCAGTAATACACGGCCAATGGAGTCAGGTGTTCCACTCCAGATAGTGACCCACACTCAGTACACTTCTACAGCGACAGATACTCCCAGTAATACACGGTCACTGGGATCAGGTGTTCCACTCCAGATAGTGACCCACACTCAGTACACTTCTACAGCGACAGATACTCCCAGTAATACACGGCCACTGGAGTCAGGTGTTCCACTCCAGATAGTGACCCACACTCAGTACACTTCTACAGCGACAGATACTCCCAGTAATACACGGCCACTGGAGTCAGGTGTTCCACTCCAGATAGTGACCCACACTCAGTACACTTCTACAGCGACAGATACTCCCAGTAATACACGGCCAATGGAGTCAGGTGTTCCACTCCAGATAGTGACCCACACTCAGTACACTTCTACAGCGACAGATACTCCCAGTAATACACGGCCACTGGAGTCAGGTGTTCCACTCCAGTTCGTGACCCAAATTCCGTATGATTCTACAGCGACAGATACTCCCAGTAATACACGGCCACTGGAGTCAGGTGTTCCACTCCAGTTCGTGACCCAAATTCCGTATGATTCTACAGTGACAGATACTCCCAGTAACACATGGTCACTGGGATCAGCTGTTCCACTCCGGTTACTGACCCACACTCAGTACAATTCTACAGTGACAGATACTCCCAGTAATACACGGCCACTGGGGTCAGGTGTTCCTCTCCGGTTAGTGACCCTCACTCAGGACAATTCAATATGACAGATCTTCTTCTTCTTCTTCTTTGGCCTCCTTGTCTCGGGAGACAATGGGTAAGCGCCTGGAGGTGGTCAGTGGTTTGTGGAGCAGCGTCTGGAGTGGCTACAAAGGCCAATACTAGAGTGACAGACTCTTCCGCAGGTGCTGCAGATAAAATTGGTTGTCAGGGCTGTTTCGCAGTTGGCTCTCCCCTTGCGCTTCTGTCTTTTATCCTGCCAACTGCTAAGTCTCTTCGATTCGCCATACTTAGGCCCCGCCTTTATGGCTGCCCGCCAGCTCTGGAATGAATTGAGACGTCGCTCTTGGCTGACATACGTTGTCCAGGCCTCGCTTCCATAGAGCAAGGTACTGAGGACACAGGCTTGATACACGCGGACTTTGGTGTTCCGTATCAGTACGGCATTTTCCCATACTCTCTTGGCCAGTCTGGACATAGCAGTGGAAGCCTTTCCCATGCGCCTGTTGATTTCTGCATCGAGAGACAGGTTACTGGTGATAGTTGAGCCTAGGTAGGTGAACTCTTGAACCACTTCCAGAGCGTGGTCGCCAATATTGATGGATGGAGCATTTCTGACATCCTGTCCCATGATGTTCGTTTTCTTGAGGCTGATGGTTAGGCCAAATTCGTTGCAGGCAGCCGCAAACTTGTCGATGAGATTCTGCAGACACTCTTCAGTGTGAGATGTTTATGTAGCATCGTCAGAAAAGAGGAGTTCCCTGATGAGGACTTTCCGTACTTTGGTCTTCGCTCTTAGGCGGGCTAGGTTGAACAACCTGCCCCCTGATCTTGCGTGGAGGAAAATTCTTTCTTCTGAATATGACAGATACTCCCAGTAATACATGGCTACTGGGGTCAGGTGTTCCACTCCAGTTAGTGACCCACACTCAGTACAATTCTACTGTTCCAGGTACTCCCAGTAATACATGGTCACTGTGGTTAGGTATTTCACTCCAGTTAGTGACAAACACTCAGTTTGATTTTGCACTGAACGACTGTCCCACTGATTCTTTCATTCAGAGAGTTAATTTCACTGATGTCTGACTGAACATTCAGCAATATTCCATTCTATGCAATTACTTGATAATTCAGAGAGCTTTACAGTTCAACAGAAGTTTGTTATTTGTTGATGAAAAAGAGTAAAACCACAGAGATATTTCAGGATATTTGACATAAGAAAAAGATATCACTGATCAGGTGTCTGTATATCGGTGACCACTCGATCACCGTGTAACATTATTAGTCACAGAGTCAAACCAGAGAGCAGCTCACACACAGATTTACACAAGTTCAATGGTTATAGTCGCTTACCAGGAACACCAAGGACTGCGAGGGTTGTGAAATATATTTTGTGGATACTGATCTGTGTTTCATTCATTTTCTGTGTGAAGTGGTGTGTCCCTTCGTGCTGCAGGCAATCGCTCTGTATTGAACTGTGAGGCAATACACTCCCTGAGGCTATAATTTATACCCTGTGAAAACTCCCCGGGGATATTGACATTACCGCACTGTTCAAACTTTTTTTTAATTGAACAAACAGATTATGATAATAAGTTCAGTCCGCATTGTGAAAGAATATATTCATTTCTGAGATTAAATTGGAAAACTTCAAAGACTGGACAATTCTGATCATATTCATTAACCATCGAAAATTCGAAGCTGTATTCTCCCAGCAACGTGGTTTTCTTTCAAACACCATCAGTTCCATATCTCCATCTCTTGTTGTTTCAGTGATGTCCTTCAGTCCACTGTGACCATTTGAAATGTGAGTGCGTTGCTCTCCTGCGCTCTGGGATGTGACTGTCCTCTTTCATTGTGGCCGTTCAGTAACTAAATTCCAAATGTGATTGTGTCTCCCTCAGGGCTGTTTTACTGCACTCTGGGATGTGACCTGTTGTGTATTGATTGCAGTATAGGTCGAGTGTTGTCGACAGAATGTCAGGTGACTTTGTATGGATAAAGAATAACTCATTTGTTGTATACATATAAATTCTTACACTCTCCACAAGCCTATATAGCTAGCTCACCCCCTGCTGCTTCTAGCTTATTGCGTGCCTCATATCCAAGTGACTATAACATCATTGTCAAGACAGTGGGAGGGGCTTTCTCTCACTGTTTCAAGCCTCAAAACTTTCAGACATTTATTCTACATTTTCCCCCACGTCTTTATCCCTATCTATTTTTGATATGTATACACATTCATTCATTTTGACTTTACATGCTACCCCAAGTCTCTGTCCCTCACAGATTCAACCTATCAGGAGGCTTCACGACTCTCCCTGATCATGTTCTTATCGGAGTTGGAAGATCGATATTCTCGCTTGCAAGTCTTGTTGAACGACTTGCATGGTGTTGACCAATGTTTGCAGTTTCCTGTTGTCTCTGGGTTTCTTGTCTATCATCTGGTTCGTCCAGCTGAATGATTGCTTGTTGTCACCTATTTCACCGTTTAGTATTCTCTGTCATGTGTAGTTGATGTAATCTTTGAAAATGTTCATCTTTCTGGATGACAACACCTTCCCGTCCTTGGTCTCGTAGTCATACCTTCTCAACTTCCTTTCACTGAGGTAAGTTTCTGTTACAAAATCTTTCTTGTAATTGTGACCTTGTTTGTTCATGTCGTACTTCTCTCTATCTTGGACTTTTTGGTAGTCTTATGACGTCTGGCCCCGGAAGTTGTTTTCGAGGCAAAATGGGAAGTTGTGTTTTTATATCCCTCCCCATCAACAGCTAAGAAGGTGATAGTCCACACAACAATGGAAGGAGATCGATAGTTAATCAACGCAGTTGGAAGATCTTCATTCATCTACAACAACCCCTTTATGGTTCTTACTCCTCTTTCGGTTTTGCCGAATAACTGAGGATTTCGTGGTGAATTCCTGAGATGTTCAAATCCCCATTTTCTTGCAAATTGTGAGAAGTGTTCATTTACAAACAGTGGACCATTGTCTGACACAACCTCATTGGGAATACTGTGTGTCACAAAGATCTCCTGCAAAGCCGAATAACAGATTCTGATGTTGAGTACAACCTTTGATCCATCATGAGGAAGAATTGATCATGATTAAATGAGTTTATCCATTGTACATTACTAGATCCATCCCGAGCCATTCCCACCGTCTGGTTGGAAATATTGTTATAATCAGAGGTTTTATCTGCTCCGGTCTATATATTGCCCATACTTGGCAGTTCAGGTCCATGTTTTCTATGTCTTTGAATCTTCATGGCCACCACACCAATGACTGAGACTGTACTCTACACTTTATGATGCTCATATGGCCTTGATGTCAATGTTCCCAGTTAAACGATCTGAGTGAACTCATTATAACCAGTCTGTCATTGTACACCAGCAAATCATCAATGATTGTGAACTGTTTTCTGAATTCATAGAAAGTTTTCATGATCTTACCATTAGCACCTTCTGTGTGCAGCATTGTCATATATGAGTATGTTCTTCATTCTGCTTTTGTGTGATGAATTTCTTCCAGTTTCTGTCAACTTGCCAGCCACTGTTGTGCAGTACATTGTGAATATGACTCTACCTCGTCCACACAGTTCATTTCCTGTTGAGTCGGGTGGTTCACCGTTGCTATTCAGGTGTTACGACCAGGTGAGAAAGAGGTCTAGGGTTCCCCTTCAGCTTTGGCGATCCATGGGAAAGAGATGTAGAGCCAGACAGGAGAGGCTGTGGCAAACCAGCCAGGAGAGGTCTTCTTCAGTCCAGGAGCATCTGCTTTCTGAGTTCAAATTCTCTGTGGCAAGGTCAAAAAAAACCTGCAGCAGCCAGTTAGTCATGTGACCAGCTGGCCTAACCAGTCCTGGCCCTTGTGGATTGTCTTGTCCTAGCATACATTGGAATGTCTCCTCTGCACACAATAACTAGTGATCAAAGGTACACTGTGGTTTAAATTGGAGCAGCGAATAGCCCCTTTGGCCTTTCCAAGCACTGTCTGCCAACATGAAAATGCCTTTTTTTTCAGCCAATGCCTGGCAGTCCTTGTCACAGGACTTCTCTTCTTCCCAGCAACGATCTAAAATTCAATGCCCTCGCGGTGAAACCGACATGCCTCCTCTTGGCAGGTGGGAGGGGGGCTGGGAGGGGGGGCTACATGACACCCCCACACCCAGGGGAATCAAATGCAATTTGAGAAGTGCATTTCATTAAAAGGTCGAAAGAAAATATAAGATAAAAAACATGCATTTCTCGCACTCATTTCCATTCATTCATAAATCCTAAAGCTTATTAAAATTGCCTTTCTTATCTTCTGCCAATGCTGCTTTAATTGCCCCCTATTTGACATCCCAGTAAAACATGTGGATCTTTGCAGGAAGCTTTTCTACAGGTGACCCATTTTCATGATTGCCTTGGGTCTCTGAGATGGTCAGGTTTAACTAGCCCTGAGTTGGATTTTTTTCCCCAGGGGAACCAGTAGTGGGTGAGTCTATCCTGAACTCTCCATCAGTGCTGAGTCATGCAAAGGCTTTTAACTGTGGGGGAGGATTCTTTGCTAATTTCCCCTTTGTTCTCTGGGACACCCCTGCATGCACTAGGTTGTACAGAGTAAACTGAACTCCCCTGTGGCACTTTGACAAGGTAAGGCATCACCGTCATAGTTTTTCTGCCCATAGAGGTCCTTCTTTGTCTCTGCAGGTTCCTGTAAGTGCTGTGAGCAACTGTGATGGGGTGCTTCTAGACTCTGCATTTGCATAGGAGGATGTGGGGGATAACTTTTCACTTTGTTCAGGGTTGGCTGACCAGACACTAGGGGTTTTCATCTGGGATTCCTTCTGGACCTCCATTAACCTGCCCCCTTGGTCGCCTTTACCCCTTCCCGGTAAAAGCTTTTGCCGTGTGCCTGCCTGTCCCCTTTTGTTCACAGCTAGGGTCCCTTACACCTCACCAGTCCTCCTAACACCGGGACAGGACTTAGGGCTGCAGGGTTCACTGTAGGTTGGGGTTTCCCCTCAACCTGGCACACGTGGCAACTCCTGCAGTACTCCATTACATCTTTGTGGAGGTTTGGCCAGTCAAGCTTCTGTCTTATGCGGGCTTTGGTCTTTTGGAGACTGGCATGTGCAGCCATGTAGTCTTATGGGCCTTTCTTAATATTTCTCTCCGGTACCTTGTGGCACCACTAATTGGTGAACCACTGTCCACTCCTTGCTCTTAGGTCTGTGAGGAGAACTCCATTTCCTCATCCGTATCCCATTCTTTAAATGGTAGCAATCAGGGACTCCCTCTACTTCACTTACAGACTGGGCAGCCTGTGCTAACCCTCGCAAAACTGGGTCGGCTCGCTGAGCCTCAGCAAGGGGAAATCCATTTAATTCATTCCCAGGTTCCCTAACTTTCCAAAGAAAGTCTTAAACAGACAAATGTGCTTGCAGTGTCAATTCAGCCTCCTCTGGGAGAGCTGGTTTGATCATGGCCTGACCCACTAGAGATTCAGGGAAACTGCAGGGGTCTGTCTCTGACAACTGCCTTGTCTCTTTGACCTCCTGCGGTCTTTCTTTCACTACTGGGGGAGGGTGGGGGGGGTGGGGGGTACCACCTTCACCCTCGCTAGATCATTACCTAGGAGCAGGTCAACCCCATCCACAGGTAAGCTAGGGACAATCCCGACGGTCACCGGTCCCGAAAGTAGGTCGCATTCCAGGTGCACCCAGTGTACAGGTACAGGCATACACTGCCCTCCAATACCATTCACCACCATTCTGGTGTTCATTGAACTCTCTGGGGGAAAGGTCAGGCCTTTTCCCAGTAACAGGGATCGAGTGGCCCCTGTGTCCCCAAGAATTATTATGGGCTTGCTTGTCCCATTCAAAGGGTATGGCGTTACTTTCCCTTCAAACAGAAAACCCCGATAACCTTCAGGAAACGTATTGAATTTCCCTGCCCTCACTGTAGTAAGCTTCCCGTGTTGCAGTCTTCTGCAGTTAAAGCCACAGATTGTTCTGCTGTGTTTTCCATCAGATTTACTTCTTCACTCAGCAGGTATGCCCTGATTAACCCTACAGGTTTCCCATCAGTTTCCAGCAGTCAACTTTTAAATGCCCCATTTATTAGAATGGAAGCACACGGGTATCCGTGTATCATTCTTCCTTACAGGACCTTCCTTTTTGGCTGGAGGAGGGCCCCCTGTGTCTCCAGCTTTTCTTTCTCTCCCAGGACGGCCTGGGTGGAGATCACCTTCCCACCCTTTGTCCTATTCGGATTTGTGGGGCTGATTAGGAAAGGTTGTCCCCTGGGAAACCAACTGATCAATTATGGCAAACTCATCGTCCATACCGGCCGTTTGCCGGGCTCCCTGAACCCGCTGTTCCTCTACATGGGTCTTTATTGAGAGTGGGAGAGAGTGTTTAAATTCCTCCAACAGAATTACTTCTCTTAGAGTCTCATAGCTGAGCTGTACTTTAAGAGCCCTCAGCCACTGGTCAAAAGCCAGATCCTTACTTTTCTCAAACTCCAGATAAGTTTGATTAGCTTGCTTCTTGAGAGTTCTAAACTTTTGGCACTAGGCTTCAGATGCTAATTCATATGCCCTGAGGGTAGCACTTTTGGTCAGTTCATAATTTGATGAACTCTCATCTGGCAACAGGGTATAAGGCTCATGGGCTTTTCCGGTTACTTTGCTTTGCAATAAAAGAGGCCAGGTCTCAGCTGCCCATTGTAGTTGCCTTGCCAGTTTCTCAAACGACATAAACAATGCCTCCACATCTTCCTCATTGAATTTTTGAATTTTATTTTTAATTCATTCATAGGATGTGGGCATCACTGGCAAGGCCAGCATTTATTGCCCATCCGTAATTGCCCTTGAGAAGGTGGTGGTGAGCTGCCTTCTTGAACTGCTGCAGTATATTTGGGGTAGGTAAACCCACAATGCTGTTAGGAAGGGAGTTCCAGGAGTTTGATCCAGCGACAGTGAAGGAACGGCGATATAGTTCCAAGTCAGGATGGTGTGTCACTTGGAGGGGAACTTGCAGTTGGTGGTGTCCCCATGTATTTGCTGCCCTTGTCCTTCTAGTTGGTAGAGGTCGTGGGTTTGGAAGGTGCTATCTAAGGAGCCTTGGTGCATTGCTGCAGTGCATCTTGTAGATGGTACACACTGCTGCCACTGTGCGTCGGTGGTGTAGTGAATGTTTGTAGATGGGGTGCCAATCAAGAGGGCTGCTGTGTCCTGGATGGTGTCAAGTTTCTTGAGTGTTGTTGGAGCTGCACCCATCCAGGTAAGTGGAGAGTGTTCCATCACCAAGAGATTAGTTGAGATGGTTTTAACAATTTTGTACCCAGCCCTGAATTATGGTCCTCCATATTGGCCATGCTTTCACTGGGGTTACTCTGTCGTCCCTCAGTTAACGCAAGCTGCTTCAGCTCTTTCTCTCTTCGCATACCTCCCAGAATATTTTTTCTCTCTCTTTCTACTCTCTCTGTCGTTCCTTCTCCTGTCTTTCTTTTCCTTCACGTTCCATTCAGAAGGCTCTTTGTTTCTCCCTCTCCTATTTCTCTCTTTCTCTTTCTCCTTCTCTAGCTCTTTCCCTGTCTTCTAATTCAAGTTTCCTTTGTTCCAATTGTATCCTTGCTAACAATACCCTGTCTGGGTCTGCTTCTAACATTGCTTCAGCTTCTTCAGATTCAGGGGAAAAATAGCTGGCCTTCGGAGTTCAGTCTTCCTAGCCTTGTCACGTACAGTGATCCCACTCACCCATGTTCCTCACCTCCTCCATAGACAGTGCTTTTAACTTATCCCAAGTTACTTCACCATGGCTTTGGGAACTACTCGCTCAGTTGCAGACATGTTACTATTCAGTCACACACAACCACAAGGAAACTTGTATTGAAATCTTGCTCTTTTTTTTGATGGGGAACAATTTGGCTTCCCACTTCCAATTTCTTTCATTTGTCCGTGGGTCAATTCCATTCGCTAGCACCCAGATTTCTATCATAATCAGGTGATAAAGAGGTCTCGGGTTCCTGCCCAGCCTTCACCTGGTTTTGCTGAAACAGAGTTTAATTTGAAACACACTGTGTTTTTTGCTCCCCCTTGGTGAATCCTTGTTCACTGCTTTCCAATTATAAGGCAAAGAAACCAGCACACATAGGCTTTCTTAGGCTGAAAGAAGAAAGACTGAAACATATTAAACTTCAACTTGAAGTCTAATTCGGTTAACGCTGACAGTTACATGACACGCAGATGTCAGCATGCATACACAATACACATATGCAGATAGAGACAGAAAGAAAACATAAGAATTAAAGCGGAAAAGTTTGACGCAATATCTGAGGAGGTTTGATTTGGATCTTCGAGCTCACTGTAGCGTCCTTGATTGTAGATGGATTTTGCTTTTCGTTGGGGCCCAGTATTCTTCTTAAACCTCGTTCGCTGTAGGAGACTTTCCTCTCTTGGTGATTATGTGTCTTTAGTGGGTTTTGGAGTTCCATGAGAAAGAGATGTAGAGCCAGATTTGAGAGGCTGTGGCAAGTCGGCCAGGAGAGGTCTTCTTCAGTCCAGGAGCATCTGCTTTCTTAGTTCAAATTCTCTGTGGCAAGGTCAGAAAAACCTGCAACAGCCAGTTAGTCATGCGACCAACTGGCCTAACCAGTCTTGGCCCTTGTGGATTGTCTTGTCCTAGCAGACCTTGGAATGTCTCCTCTACACACAATAACTGGTGATCAAATGACCACTGTGGGTTAAATTGGAGCAGGGAACAGCCCCTTTGACTTTTCCAAGCACTGTCTGCCAACATGAAAGCGTCTTTCTTCTCAGCCAAGGCCTGGTAGTCCTTGTGACAGACCTTCTCTTCTCTCAGCAACAATTTGAAATTCAATGTCCATCAAGCAAAACAAACGTGCCTCACTCTTGGGGTGCCTGCATGACACAGAGAAGTTTGCATCTTTCCCTGAACATATACAGCTCCGTATTTCCACCACAGCAATCATAACCTGAAACTCTGTATTATTGGACTTATTTTTGCGAACTCCTTCTCGTCCAGTATGGAAGCTAACAGTTTGTGGACTCTCTCAATGACCACTTTCAATTCCAAAATCCCAGATAACCATTCGCAAGCCCACGTGATTGCAAGTGCTTCTTTTTCAATTACCACATATCTGTTCTCCGTCTCAGACAAAGCTCTTGACGCTCAGTAGATTGGTCTTCGTCTACCATCAGGCTGTTCTTGGAAAAGGAAAAGGTGCAGAAGTAACAGGGTTGTTTTCATGGGTGACTTCAACTTCCCTAATATTGATTGGAACCTCCTTAGTTCAAATCGTTTGGATGGAGCAGTTTTTGTCAGGTGTGTCCAGGAAGGTTTCCTGACTCTATATGTAGGCAGGCTGACTAGAGGGGAGGCTATGTTGGACTTGGTGCTTGGCAACGAACCAGGCCAGGTGGTAGATCTCTCGGTGGGAGAGCATTTCGGTGATAGTGATCACAACTCCCTTACCTTTACTATAGTCATGGAGAGGGACAGGAGCAGACGGGATGGGAAAATATTTAATTGGGGTAGGGGGAATTACAATGCTATTAGGCAGGAACTGGGGAGCATAAATTGGGAACAGATGTTCTCAGGGAAATGCACGACAGAAATGCGGAGGTTGTTTCGGGAGCACTTGCTGCGACGGCTGGATAGGTTTGTCCTGATGAGGCAAGGAAGGGATGGTAGGGTGAAGGAACCTTGGATGACAAGAGATGTGGAACAGCTAGTCAAGAGGAAGAAGGAAGCTTACATAGGTTGGGGAAGCAAGGATCAGACAGGGCTCTAGAGGGTTACAAGGTAGCCAGGAAGGAACTGAAGAATGGACTTAGGAGAGCTAGAAGGGGACATGAAAAAGTCTTGGCGGGTAGGATCAAGGAAAATCCCAAGGCGTTCTACACTTATGTGAGGAACAAGAGGATGGCCAGAGTGAGGGTAGGGCCGAACAGGGATAGTGGAGGGAACTTGTGCCTGGAGTCGGAGGAGGTAGGGGAGGTCCTAAATGAATACTTTGCTTCAGTATTCATTAGTGAGAGGGACCTGGTCATTTGTGAGGACAGCGTGGAACAGGCTGATATGCTCGAACAGGTTGAGGTTAAGAGGGAGGATGTGCTGGAAATTTTGAATGATATGAGGACAGATAAGTCCCCGGGGCCAGATCGGATAAACCCAAGGATATTACAGGAAGCGAGGGAAGGGCGGCACAGTGGCGCAGTGGTTAGCACTGCAGCCTCACACCTCCAGCGACCCGGGTTCAATTCTGGGTACTGCCTGTGTGGAGTTTGCAAGTTCTCCCTGTGTCTGTGTGGGTTTCCTACGGGTGCTCCGGTTTCCTCCCACAGCCAAAGACTTGCAGGTTGATAGGTAAATTGGCCGTTAGCAATTGCCCCTAGTATAGGTAGGTGGTAGGGGAATATGGGGACAGGTGGGGATGTGGTAGGAATATAGGATTAGTATAAATGGGTGGTTGATGGTCGGCACAGACTCGGTGGGCCAAAGGGCCTGTTTCAGTGCAGTATCTCTAAACTAAACTAAAAGATTGCTGCGCCTTTGGCGATGATCTTTGCGTCCTCACTGTCCACTGGAGTAGTACCGGATGATTGGAGGGTGGCAAATGTTGTTCACTTTATCAAGAAAGGGAATAGGATTAACCCTGGGAATTATAGACCAGTCAGTCTTACGTCGGTAGTGGGCAAATTATTGGGGAGGATTCTGAAAGACAGGATTTATGATTATTTGGAAAAGCATGGTTTGATTAGAGACAGTCAACATGGCTTTGTGAGGGGCAGGTCATGCCTCACAAGCCTTATTAAATTCTTTGAAGATGTGACAAAATACATTGATGAAGGAAGAGCAGTGGATGTGGTGTATATGGATTTTAGCAAGGCGTCTGATAAGGTTCCCCATGGTAGGCTCATTCAGAATGTGAGGAGGCATGGGATACAAGGAAAGTTGGCTGTCTGGATACAAAATTGGCTGGCCCATAGAAGACAGAGGGAGGTAGTAGATGGAAAGTATTCAGCATGGAGCTCGGTGACCAGTGGTGTTCCGCAGGGATCTGTTCTGGGACCTCTGCTCTTGGTGATTTTTATAAATGACTTGGATGAGGAAGTGGAAGGCTGGGTTAGCAAGTTTGCCAATGACACGAAGGTTGCTGGAGTTGTGGATAGTGTGGAAGTCTGTTGTAGGTTGCAACGGGACATTGACAGGATGCAGAGCTGGGCTGAGAAGTGGCAAATGGAGTTCAACCTGGAAAACTGTGAAGTGATTCATTTTGGAAGTTTGAATTTGAATGCAGAATACAGGCTTAAAGACACGATTCTTGGTAGTGTGGAGGAACAGAGGGATCTTGGGTTTCATGTCCATAGATCGCTCAAAGTTGCCACCCAAGTTGATAGTGTTGTTAAGAAGGCGTATGGTGTGTTAGCTTTCATTAACAGGGGGATTGAGTTTAAGAGCCACGAGGTTATGCTGCAGCTCTATAAGGCCCTGGTTCGACCACACTTGGAATATTGTGTTCAGTTCTGGTCGCCTCATTATAGGAAGGATGTGGAAGCTTTAGAGAGGGTGCAGAGGAGATTTACCAGGATGCTGCCTGGACTGGAGGGCATGTCCTACGAAGAAAGATTGAGGGAGCTAGGGCTTTTCTCATTGGAGCGAAGAAGGATGAGAGGCGACTTGATAGAGGGGTACAAGATGATGAGAGGCATAGATAGAGTGGATAGCCAGAGACTTTTTCCCAGGGTGGAAAGGGCTATCACCAGGGGGCATAATTTTAAGGTGATTGGAGGAAGGTTTCGGGGAGATGTCAGAGGCAGGTTCTTTACACAGAGAGTGGTGGGTGCGTGGAATGCGCTGCCAGTGGTGGTAGTAGAAGCAGATACATTAGGGACATTTAAGCGACTTTTGGATAGGTACATGGATGATAGTAGAATGAAGCGTTGGCAGTTAGTTTGATATTAGAGTCGGTTAAACGTTCAGCACAACATCGTGGGCCGAAGGGCCTGCACTGTGCTGTACTGTTCTATGTTCTATGTTCTAACTGATACTTCCACTTACACTTTTGTTCAGGGAGTTGCTTTCACTGAGGTCTAATTGAACATTAAATGATATTCCACTCAATACAATAACTTGATCATTCAGAGAGCCTGTTACTTACAAACTGGGGTTTATTATCAGTTGAGGAAATAGAATAAAATGGCGGAGATATTTCAGGATATTTGACATAAGAAAATTATATCACTGATTGGGTGTCTGTATAACAGTGACACTGGAACAGCATGTAACATTATCAGTCACACAGTAAAACCAGAGACCAGCTCACACACAGATTTACATTGGTTATAGTCACTTACCAGGAACACCAAGGACAGCAATAGCTTGTAATATATTTTTCTGATACTTTTGAATGTTTCAATTATTTTCTGTGTGAAGTGATGTGTCCCTTCGTGCTGCCGACAACTATTCGGTCCCTTATTTGTTCCATGTTTAATTCACCATATGGTTACAAGAGTGCTGCTATTTTATTAAAATGTTTTTGAGGACTATATTTAAATTGTGGAGATGGATTCATTAGAAGGCTGAGGATTTCACGGAAACTAGATTTTACTTTCGTGTTGACAGTTCATTAAAAGGATACTGAGTTGCTATTTTAAAACAACCTTACTGGAAGTCATGTGCTTTAAGCCGAGTAAACAACAGAAACCTTGGTGCCCTGAGGAAGATGTTTACAGAGAAGCCTCATGCCAAGGTTTATGGAGGTCAAGAGGTTGACATTCTGTTTTGGGGATTTGGATGTTGTTTTCAAGGCAGTCAGGGTATGAACTGTTTTGAAGACAGTTGGCTTTGCCTGCCAAGGGAAAAGTAACCACCCACCTCACCTCTTCCTCTACCTCTTTGAAGAAACCCTGCAAAGATCTAGTGTGGGACAGCTAAAATCCCTAGTGCTGCATCTCTCCTGAGAAGCTTTAGAAATCTGAGGTTTAAATGTGTGTTGACTGAAAACCCTGATTCCATATGTCTCCTGGAAATCCTGCCAGACCATTTCTTGACATCTCCAGAACGAATTGCTTCTGAAAAGATCCCAGTGACCCGTCATCATATCCCCAGACACCAGACCAATAGTGATATCTGACTTCCTTCCAGACCTACACTTCTTCCTTCAAGAATTAGCAATTATGTGGCCAATGTTTTCTTCTTTTAACAGACCTTTGCAGACAGGATTTCTGTGTATCTTCTTCAGTATGTGTGTGAGTGTGTGTCGGGGGAAAATGGAAATTTCATACTTCAATCTGTGTGTTAATTTTTTGCTTCATTTCTGGATAAATCTTGTTTGATAATAAACTGATAATTTTGTTGTTTATGAAAGAAACTTGGATGGTGTATTTATTCTGGGATAAAGAGTAGAGCATATGATTGACCGAATCGGTAACTGGGTAAACATTTTAAAAATATATATTGTGACCTGTGGAGAAGTGGGACGAGAAAAGACGATGTAAAATTTTAAGTGTGTTAATAATAATTGAAAAGAGGAAAAGTAGAGAATACAGGTTTCCTGTGCATTAGAGTAAAGTATTTTTAGTTTAGAGATACAGCACTGAAACAGGCCCTTCGGCCCACCGAGTCTGTGCCGACCATCAACCACCCATTTATACTAATCCTACACGAATCCCATATTCCAAGATCATCCCCACCGGTCCCTATATATTTTCCCAACACCTACCTGTACTAGGGGCAATTTATAATGGCCAATTAACCTACCAACCTGCAAGTCTTTGGCATGTGGGAGGAAACCGGAGCACCCGGAGAAAACCCACGCAGACACAGGGAGAACTTGCAAACTCCGCACAGGCAGTACCTAGATTCGAACCCGGGTCCCTGGAGCTGTGAGGCTGCAGTGCTAACCACTGCGCCACTGTGCCGCCCAGAATGCTATGCTACCAGAATGTCTTTGTCAGTTGTTATGACCTTTCTGGGGAGGGAGGAAGTATGGCTGAGTTATTTGAGAAACTTAACCAAGGTTAGGTTCAAGGAAGTTAGTGTTGGAGTTAAAACCAGGAGTTAAGAAAGAAGGCATAATTGAGGTAAGAGTACATCATTTGAAATTGGAAGAAGAAAAAGGCGAACCAGACATGTAGTACAGTTGAATTAGTACAAATTCAGTTGCAGATTAGGCAGCTTGAACTTGACAAAGAAAAAGAAAAACTTAAGCTTGAACATGAAAGAGAATTGACAATGACAAAATTGGAACTAGAATTTCAAAGAGAAAGAGAATAAGAAGGAAGGGACACCAATGGAAAAAAAACAAAAACGGTGGAAAATTTGTAAGGAGTAATCTTGACTCCAGTGTAAATTCTAGTGGGGGATGATCTGACCCCATTCCAGGACCCAGTGGAGTGCTATTTAAATTTGTACAGGCCCTCCAGAAGTTAGAGAAAAGTGATGTAGAGGCATTTTTCAATTCAAACGATAGCTAGACAGATGAAGTGGTCGAAAGAAAGCTGGATACTGCTTAGGCACAGCAGGTTAATGGGCCGAGCTCATGGAGTTTATGTCATGCTTTCTGAGGGCGATTCTCACTGCATATGAGTCGGTCCCTGAAGCGCACAGACAGAAATTTTGGAGCATCCAGACACAGCCTGGTCTGACTTATATAGAATTTGAGAGGGTAATGCAAATTAATTTTGATCGTTGGATGTGGGCACTAAAGGTAGAGGCCACATATGAGAACCTTCGGGAAATAATACTCCTGAAAGACATATTATTCAAAGCTTACTCCGTCTGTTAATCAGAACCCATGTAGAGAATCAGAAGGTTTCAAAAGTCAGACAGGCTCTTGAAATAACTGGTGATTACGAGCTTGTTTATCAGCCCAAACCCCTTGTCTGTCACCCCCACAAACCCGAGAAGAGTAGAAGGTGGGAGGGTGAAAGGATGGCAAGTAGCCGGGGATAGGTAGGGACAGCTGGGAATGACCTGGGACCTCCTCTTCAGGCCAGAAAGGAAGATGCTGAGGGTGGAAGTGTTGTCTGAAAGCGTAAGTGTTATCATTGCCACAAGGTGGGATACCTTCGTGCAGAATGCTGGAAATTGCAGGGTAAACCGGTGGGACTTATTCAGGTCCACAAGGCCAATGCAGAGAAAGGGGCCCTGACTGGGAGTACAGCAGATCAGGCTGTAGCTCCGACTGCAGTTATAAGACCAAGTAATAATACCTCTGTGAGTGCAGGGGACGTGAACAGGATACCTGAGAGTTACAGGGAATTCTTGTCATAAGGAAAAGTAACTCCTTATTCCTCAAGTGAGGCAGGTAAACCTATAGTTCTCCTTAGGGAGATAGGAGCCACCCAAACTCTTTTGCTGGGAAAAGATGGAACTTTTCCACCAGAGAGCACACTGAATGCCAAGGGTTTAGTGAATGGTATCAGTGGGGAGTACATACTCGTACCCTTGTATTGGGTGCCCCTAGAGTGTGACCTAATGTCTGGAATGGTAACTGTATGAGTTGTCCCTAGTTTTCTGGTAGACAGCGTTGACCTAATACTGGAGAATGGTTTAACAGAATGAAGGTAGTAGCTTTTCCAGTAGTCACGAAAAGAGCAAGTGAAGTTAAAGAGAAAGAACAGTTGCAGTAAACGTTTCCAGGAACTTTCCCTTCATGTGTAGTAACCCGAGCAATGGCTAAACAAGTTCCATTGTTGGAGGTAAAATTGGCACCACAGACAGATAGTCGAATATCTGAAATATTCTTTGGGGATTTGGATAATCTGACGGAAATGTTCAATATGTTTTCTCTAATCAAGGCTCAGCAAGCCGATCCAGAATTAAATAAAGTGACACAATCGGCTCTCACTGAAGCTGAAGGGTAGGGAGTTCTGGAAGCTTATTATATTAAAAATGGGATTCTGATGAGGTAGTGGAGACCCCCTCACAGACGTCCCAGGGATGAAGAATGAAGAGTTTTTCACCAGATAATGGTATCACCTGGAAATATTAAGGATAGCACATGAAATTCCAAAAGTGGGACATGTGGGGATCCTGAAGACCCAATCGCATACAGGTCAACATTTTTACTGGCCAGGTCTTTCCAAGGGCGGGATGTAGTTTTGTTAAACGTGCTGTCCGTGCCATATTCTAATTTTATGTCTAGATTTTCCAGGATGTTATGAATAATTTAGGTATAACACAGTTAAAGTCTCCACCTTACCACCCACAGACACAGGGAGCTTTAGAAAAGTACCATCAGACCCTCAAAATGAAGATCAGAGCATCCTGTCATGAATATCTTCATGATTGGGATAAAGGGGCAGAATTTCTTTACAGGGTGAACCGCTGAATGGACAGATCACTGGTCCATATAAACTAGTCAAGAGAATTGAGAAGGTAAGTTATTTCATTGTCACCCCAGATCGCCGGCAAAAGAATTGGCTGTATCATATCAAAATCTGAAACAATATCATCACCGGGAGGAGGATAAGCAAGTACAGCTATGTCAGGTAATAGAGACAGTGAAGGAAGAAAGGGATAGTGAGGATGAGGCAAAAGGAGGCAGATTGGAACCTTGATCTAACTGAATCTCAAATCGGTAATCTATATCTAGTGAAGAACTGGTTTAACTTCTCCACCACTACCTTAGTAGAAATTGTTCACAGGGGAATTGCCTCTGGGAACCGAGTACTCATATCCATGATAGTGAGTATATTCTCAAATTGAACCTCCTACTATCCAGTTAGCTAATACTGAATTGTTAAGGAGACTGGACACTACGTTTTCATATTTAGGTGCTCCTTCTTCTTCCTCTTCTTTTTGTTTTCTTCTTCTTCTTTGGCCTCCTTGTCTCGGGAGACAATGGGTAAGCGCCTGGAGGTGGTCAGTGGTTTGTGGAGCAGCGCCTGGAGTGGCTATAAAGGCCAATTCTAGAGTGACAGGCTCTTCTACAGGTGCTGCAGAAAAATTTGTTTGTCGGGGCTGTTACACTGTTGGCTCTCCCCTTGCGCTTCTGTCTTTTTTCCTGCCGACTGCTAAGTCTCTTCGACTCGCCACACTTTAGCCCCGCCTTTCGGTGCAGAACAACGAGAAGACCAAACAAAGCTACTCATGGCATTTCAAAGAGTCTGTAGGAAGAAACCAGGATGTGTAACCTTAGCCACACATGATGTGGATGTAGAGGAATCCTTTCCCATAAAACAGCATCCTTGTCGCTTATGTCCAGAGAAACAGGCCCAGGTAAAAGTAGAAACCCAATACATGTTGGAAAACCACCTAATTGAACCCAGTCAAAGCAGCTGGAGTTCCCTGTCGTGTTAGCGCCTAAACCTGACCTGTCAAGTGGATTCTGCATAGACTACAGAAAATTGAATGCAGTAAGAAAGACAGACTCCTACCAATACCTCACTTGGAAGACAGTATTGACAGAGTGTACACTGCCACATTTCTTACAAAATAGATTTGTAAAAGGGATACTGGCAGGTTCTTCAACAATCCGAGCTAAAGAAATATCGCCCTCTGTCACACCAGATGGTCTTTTCCGATGCTGGGTGATGCCATTCAGGCTGAAAAATGCCCCAACCACCTGTTGAACATAAGAGGGTATTTACTTGTTCTGCTTCTGACTTAGTATGGAGTTGGGAAGCAATCAGAAATCATAGGAATCTTTTCCTACATAAGGACCAATTTTGTACCCTGACTGGTTCTTTCCTGATCGTGGAAGCTTTCCGGCGTTCTGAATTTCTAATCCATTCTGCTTTCTTTGGCTTTGTTAGGCTTAATAGTGTGTTGCTCTTTCTTTTGAAATATTTCAGGCTTTAATGGAAGTGTTTGTGGTCTTTTGGGGGATTTCCCATGCTTTCTGTCCTTTCCCGCGCTTTCTCTTGGCAGTCTGGCTCGACAATGCTGCGGAATACACCTGACTCCTGAGTTGCTTTTGTGCCTGAGATCGACTTCTCTCTTTGAGGTTTTGATCCAGTGCGCCATTAACCAGTAATGGCCCCCCTCAAAATTCTCTCACCCAATCCTAGAACATTTCCCAGCTCTGAGACTGGGACCCAATCGCTGGACCTGGATGTCCTGTTGCAGACTCACCACTCTTTCCTGCGGGCTCTGAGAGGCTGCAGGGCTGTTTCACTGACTGACCGCATTGTTATTGGCTACAGAGTAGCTCTTTAGTTTGTCACAGTCCCCTGACTAGATCTGCTGTTCTCCTGGGGTTACTTCATGGGATAGGATCATGTTCAAAACTTGCCGGTTCCACCATATTGTGTGTTTTAGTTCGTAGCATTGACAGGGAATTCTAGAGAAAGTCTCTGACTCTGGATAAGGTCAACTAATGACTCCATTAGTTACATTTACAATACACACTCTCCACAAGCCTCCTAACTATCATCCTTTGTGCAGCTACCTCTGCTTCCCCAAAGCCCATTACCATGTCACAGTTGCATCATCACTGTTTCAGTGGGAGGGATTGCTCTCACTCTCTCCACGTCAACCCTTTAAAACCTTATACTACAGTTTATCTTCCACTGGATGTTGTTCCACCTCATTCACTGCTGTGTGTGTGAAGGCTGTTTGTTTTGTAAATTTGAGAGGCCAGGTCTTGCTCTTCAACATATTTCCGAAGTGGCCTGTCTTTGTGCAATTCATGTATTCTGCTTTATTAGCAGGGCACTGATCACATCAGTGGGTCTTTCTGGCTCCATAATGTTGGCACTGTTCCACCATGCCTTGCACCCTCTCACCTCTTTGTACCTTTTTATCAGGAGATAGCTTTTCCATCCTGGGTATCATAGCTTCAAAATCACTCATAGGATTTTTTTCTGATTCAAGGCCTCTCTTCAGGCCGCAGAGTGGCTGTGTTTTGTCTGTGGACTTCAGCCTGTTGTCCCATCCGAATTGCCATCCCATCTTTTGACTGCAAGAAGCCTGACAAGGACCTGTCAGCTATCTAAACCATGTCGGCTCTCCGTGCAGTAATCCAGTCAGTCCCACTCAACCACTTGATCACCATAGTCCTGTAGGTCTATTTCCTTCAAATGCCTTTTAAAATCATTGATCATCTCTGCTTCCACCACCAACGTGGGCAGCGAGTTCCAGGTCATTATCACGCACTGTGTAAAAAAGTTCTTCTGCACATTCCCCATCTCTTGCCCACAATCTTCAATCTGTGTCGCCTAGTCCTTTTACCATTTGTTATTTGCAACAGCTTTTCCTTGTGTTACCATTATCAGAGTTTCTATTTTTGTGTTAAAACTTGGGAATCTATGTTTAGAAAAAACTATAAAAGGATTTCATGGACATTGAATGATCTGGAGTTTGCTAAACTTATGGTGTTTTTTTCAAGGAAGGTGAAGAAAGGGGTTAACCAGTTAATAAGTACTGGAAAACATATGATATCAAGTAAACACCACAGGAGGTCTGCCCAAAGAGCTGTTCTATGTTGTGACAAGACAGAGTTTATTATTTTCATGGGACTTGCTTGGAAAATAAGTTTAGTTTCATTTTGAATTGTTAAAAGCCAGTGGGTTTGGAATAAAGGAGGAAGATGGAATTTGATACGGACTTTCCAGGGGATCAGAAAGAAAAACAGACCCCTGTTACCTCTCTTTGAAGAATCTCTGCTGTTGAAAAGCAAATGTGTGTATGAAGTTGTATTGTTGCCTGTTGGACTGGAAAGACATCCTGAATGGTTGCAGAAACCTTTCAACTTTAAAAAAGGACTTTGCATCGAATGTGTGAGGACTGAAACCTCTGTTGCTGCACATCTGATGGAAGACCTATGTGAAGCCTACTGTCGTTGAATTTCGTTGAATGCTTACTGAAGCAGACTGTTCAACAGCATCGCCTTGGAAGATTCCTCGTGGCAGCCCTATTCGGCTTTGGGACAGCTCGCCAAAACAAAGAACTTCCATATTAAGTATGTTTTTTTTTTATTCCATCTTTTCTTTGGTAACAGCAGTAAACAAAAACCTCTTTTCTCCCAGTGAACTGGTTTCTGGATGTGTGTTCATGAGGGCTAGGATAAAAATATGGGCTTTTAAATCTCAATTCGCGTATATATTTCCTTCATTATTGGTTAATATTTGGTTGATAATAAATGGATAATTTTGTTGTTTATTAAAGACAACTGGTTGGTGTGCTTTATTCTGGGGATCCATAGAGTATCTAATTCGCTGTTATGGTAAGTGGGAAAATTGTTTGCTATGTTGTGACCTATGGAGAAGTGGGACTGAATTAACAGTGTGCTCCACCCACTTCGGTCGTAACTCTTGTCTAATATATCTAAGCCTTCAAAATCTTGTACACTTCTATTAAATCTCCATTCTATCTCATTTGCTTAAAGGAGAACATTCCCAGTTTCTCCAACTTAACTTTGTAACTAAACTCCCCACATCCCTGGAAGCTTTCTGGTAAATCTCCTTTGCAGCCTCTCAAAGACCCTCACATCCTTCCCAAAGAGTGGTGACCAGAACTGGACACAATGCTCCAGTTGGGACCTAATCATAGCTTTATAACGGTTTCACATAGCTTTCCTGGTTTTGTACTCAATGCCTCTATTTATGAAGCCCAAGGTTCCTTATGTTCGACCAACCACTCTCTCAATACGTCCTGCCACCTTCAAATGTCCCTTTGTTCCTGCACACAATTTAGAACTGTGGCAAAAGTCGACATTGCAAGCAGAGTTGAGGCCGAGGATCAGCCATGATCATACTGAAAGGCAGAGCAGGCTCAAGGGGTCGGATGATCTATTCCGGCTCCTATTTGTAATGGGACCATCAGCTGGTGTAAGGCTCAGTTTGGGTTCCATCAGGGCCACTCAGCTCCTGACCTTGGTTCATACATGGACAAAAGAGCAGAACTTCAGAGATGAGGTGAGAGTGACTGCCCTTGATGCCAAGGTAGCATTTGACTGAGTATGAAAACAAGGAGCCTTAGAAAAACTGGAGTCAATGGGAATCAAGGGAAAAACTCTCCGCTGGTTGGAGTCACAGCTAGCGCAAAGGAAGATGGTTGTGCTTGTTGGAGGTCAATCATCTGAGCTCCAGGACATCACTGCAGGAGTTCCTCAGGGTAGTGTCCTCGGCTCAACCATCTTCAGCTGCTTCATCAATGACCTTCCTTCAATCATAAGGTCAGAAGTGTGAATGTTCGCTGATGAATGTATAATGTTCAGCACCATTTGAAACTCCTCAGATAGTGAATCAGTCCGTTCAGAAATGCAACAAGACTTGGACAATATCCAGGCTTGGGCTAATGAGCGGCAAGTAACATTCGCCCCACACAAGTACCAGGCAATGACCAAGAGAGAATCTAACCATCTCCCCTTCACATTCAATGACATTACGATCGATGAATACCCCACGATCAACATCCTGGGGGTTACCATTGACAAGAAACTGCGTTGGAGTAGTCATATAAATGCTGTGGCTACAAGAGCAGGTCAGAGGCTAGAATTCTGCAGTGAATAACGGACTCCTGACTTCCCAAAGCCCTTCCATCATCTACAAGGCACAAGTCAGGAGTGTGATATAATACCTTCTACTTGCCTGGATTAGTGCAGCTCCAATAACACTCAAGAGGTTCGACAGTATGCAGGACAAAGCAACCCGCTTGATTGTCATCCCATCCACTGACATTCACTCCCTCTACCACCGACACGCAAAATAAATGCTCAGCCTCCACAAGAGGACAAGTTCGCAGTCCAATAATATTTTAGAAATAGTTTAAATGTCACTTCAAAATAGTCCGGGGAAAATGTCATTAAATGGAGATTTTTAAGCACGCTCCCCTCGTATCCATGTCTAACATCTACAAGATGCCTTGTAGCTGGGCACCATGGCTCCTTCGACAGCATCTTCCAAACACGCAACCTCTACCACCTTGAAGGACAAGGACAGCAGATGCATGGGAACACCACACCCTGCAAGTTCCCCTCAAAGCCACACACCATCCTGACTTGGAACTATATCTCTGCTCCTTCTCTGTCGCTGGGTCAAAATTCTGGAACTCCCTTCCTAACAGCACTGTGGGTGTACCTACCCCACATGGACTGCAGTGGCTCAAGAAGGCAGCTCACCACCACTTTCTCAATGGCATTTGGGGATGGGCAATAAATGCTGGCCTGGCCAGCGACGCCCACATCCCCTGGACGAAAAAGAGCCTTTCGAGTGGAATGGGACATTGAGTCTACGTGATCCTGGATATTTGGTTGTGTGGGTATGTGAGACACAGAGTTAGAGGTGAGGAGACAGTGGAGGAGGTCAGGAGAGAGTGGAGGAGGTGGGGAGGCAGAGGTGGAGGTGGGGACACAGAGGTGGTGGTGGGGGACACAGAGGTTGAGGTGGGGTCACAGAGGTGGAGGTGGGGAATACTTTGGCAGAAGTGGGGATACAGTGGAGGGGGAGTTGGCCGACCGCAGCCTCGAAACAAGCCAGTTGAATGGTACAACTTCACTTTATAAAGAATGTTTGGAGCTGAGATGGGGTGAGTTACCGGAGGGAGAAACTACAACTTTAAACTGATTTGTGATGTTTTAATAAGAGAAGCGTTTCAAAGGCTCGTTGTATGATACAGCACAGAAAGAGTCCATTAGGCCCATTGTGCCTCTGCTGGCTCTTTGTTGGAGCTATCCAATTAGTCCCACTTCCCCTGCTATTACCCCACAGCCCTGCAAATACTCCCTCCTGGTATTTCTCCAATTCCCCTTTTGAAAGTTCCGATTGAATCTGCTTCCACCGTCCTTTCAGGCAGCACATTCCAGATCACAACAACTCACTGTGTAAAAACATTTCTCCTCATCTCCCCCTCTGGTTCCTCTGTCGATTGTCTTAAATCTGTGTCCCTCTGGTTACCGACCCTCCTGCCACTGGAAACAGTTTCTCCTTATTTACTCCATCAAAACCTTTGATGATTTTGAACTGTGGATTATCGATCAGAGTGTGGGCTCTATTGATGAAGGGAAGTGGGGACAGATCGTGATCTTCAAACGTCCTAAAGGCCAGCTTCCAGATTAATCCAAGTGAGTTTAACATGCAGTGTCAGCTAAACATTACAGGAAAGATGTGATCGAGGGGTCACTGATCACGGAATCCCCCATGGTGAACAGACGAAATGGCGGGAACAGAGACAGGATAGAAACTGGGTGAAGGATAGAACTCCTGGTAGAGAATCGAAGTCGAGGAAGAAGCAGGCAGTTTAGATTCTACCCAGAGGAGCGGCTGGTACCGTTTCTGATTATTCTTCTGTTCTATTGTTCATGGATTTAATTTACTAAACCCATGTGAATAAAGTCACCACACAACTAACATGGAGCCTTCCTTAAATTCTTATTGAGTAGAATGGGCCGATACTGTCTGGAGTTTAGAGGAATGAGAGGTGACCTCATTGAAACATATAAAATTGTGAGAGGGGTCGACAGGGTAGACACTGTTTCCCCGTGGCTGGAGAGTCTAGAACACGGGGTCACAGGGAAGGGGAAACACTTGGAAAGAGAAAGAGTCAGATAGAGAGAGAGAGAGGGATAGAGAGAGAGGGATCGAAAGTCTGATTAAGATCACTCCTGACAGATGGACATCTATCTGGAATATGTTGCATCGCTACAACAAGTGTGAAGGGAAATATTGATTACTTGTTCAAGCAAAAATATGACAGGTAACTGACTAAATCAGTGTCCAACATAATGATGAGAAAGTAAGTTAATAAATTATTCTTCTTATTTCAAGCTTCTCCACCAAAATGCACATCCTCTGTTGTTGTGATGAATAGTATTACAACATTTTTAATGCTTTTATCTTTCAGAAATTGTCTCACCAGCCCCACATGTAAGACAGAAATTGTAATGCGGCCCCCCATGCGAAAAGGTTGGACAATCCTGTTCTAACGATCAACCATGATCTTAATGAATGACGAAGCAGGGTCGAGGGGCCGAATGGCCTGCACCCGCTCCTAACAGTTACAAAGCCAACAATGGAGGAAATGGAGAAACTCACCTTCAGGAGTGAATGTTCCAGCATTGAACAGGGAGCATTAACTCTTCCCATCATCTCTAGAGAACAGTGGTGATTGGATAGCAATCTTACCACTTCTCCTATTGGGTAATGCAAAATGTCTCTCAAGAGAATGAGATGAACAAAAGTGTTAAACAGAGTTTGTTGTAAGAGTTACTGCTGACCTTCATTTGATGGTTCAGTAATGGGAAAAAAATCTAGGGTTAATATAGCACCTCAATGTTAAACATTGTTCCTTCTCTTCAAATACTTCCATGGCCTTATCCATCCCGGTTTCTAAAACCTCCTCCAGCCCATACAACCCTCCCTATCTCTGTAACCTCCTCCCACCCGTACAAACCTCCCTATCTCTGTAATTTCCTCCAGCCCCTACAACCCTCCCTATCTCTGTAACCTCCTCCAGCCCCTACAAACCTCCCTATCTCAGTAACCTCCTCCAGCCCCTACAACCCTCTCTATCTCTGTAGCCTCCTCCAGCCCCTGCAGCCCGCCCTATCTCAGTAACCTCCTCCAGCCCCTACAACCCTCTCTATCTATTTAACCTCCTCCAGCCCCTACAACCCTCCCTATCTCTGTAACCTCCTCCAGCCCCTACAAACCTCCCTATCTCAGTAACCTCCTCCAGCCCCTACAACCCTCCCTATCTCTGTAACCTCCTCCAGCCCCTACAAACCTCCCTATCTCTGTAGCCTCCTCCAGCCCCTGCAGCCCGCCCTATCTCTGTAAACTCCTCAAGCACTATCAGTCATTATCACATTGTTGATTGTGGGAGCTTGCTGTGCACTAATTGGCTGCTGCATTTCCTAGATTACAACAGTGACTATATTTTGAAAGGCGCTATAGGAATGCAAGTGTTTCTTGTTTGTTTTATCTCACAATTACTGCCTCACGGCCAACACACAATCTCAAGAAAATCAGAAAATTATAGAAAAAGATTTTTGACTAATTATTTAATCTCATTTAAATTATTAGTAGATTAAGTTAAGTAGTTACCTGCAGCACGAACCACTGAAATGTAAAAGGCAAATAAAGCAGCTTTTGCCTCTGCTCCGAATTTCCGTGCCGCAAATTCCCAACTTTTACACTCTGTTTGTGATGTACTCCACTTCTGATCACTCTCTGCTGAACTCTCGAGACCACAGCAAGAGAACTGTGTACAGTTCTGGTCACTACATTACCAGAAGAATGCTATCACACTGGAGAGGCGACAGAGCAGCCAGACAGAGGATGTTTCCGGGACTGGAGAATTTTAACCGTGAGGAAAGATTGGATAGACTGGGAGTGTTCTGTTTGGAACAGAGGAGGATGAGGGGAGTTTTAATTGAGGAGCCTAGAATTATGAGGGCACTCGAGAGTGGATCGGAAGGACCTATTTCCTTTATGCATTAGGTGAATGATGAGGGGGCATAGACTTAAAGTAATTGGTGAAAGGTTTAGAGTGTAATAAAGGAGAAATGTTTTCAGAGAGAGTGGTGGAGGTCTGGAACTCACTGCCTGAAAAGGTTGGAGAGGCAGAAACACTTATCACATGAAAAAGAAAACGAGTGGGTACGCAATTGAGGTGCCATACCCTACAGCACGTAGAACGAAGAGGAGGGGGTGCATTTCGGGGATAGTGACCATAACTCTATCAGATTTAAGGTATTTAAAAGAACAGAGGTGGACCGGAATTAAAGGTACTGAATTGGGGGAAGGCCGATTTCAATATGATAAAACAGGATCTGGCCAAAGTGGACTGGGAGAAGCTACTTGTAGGAAAGTCTACATCAGACCAGTGGGAGTCATTCAAAGAGGAAATAGTGAGAGTTCAGAACCAACATGTACCCGTAAAGGTGAAGGGCAGGACCAACAAGTCCATGGAACCCAATGGATATAGAGGATTGGATCGGGGGAGAAAAGGAAGCTTACGGCAGATTCAGAGTGCTCAAAACTGTGGAGACATTAGAGGAGTGTAGAAAGTACAGGGGGGTACTTAAAAAGTAATTAGGAGAGCGAAGAAGGGACAGGAAAAAAGACTGGCGGGCAATATAAAGGAAAATCCTAAGGTGTTTTATAAGTATCTTAAGGGTAAGAGGATAACCAGTAAAAGAGTAGGGCCCATGAGGGACCAACGTGGCAATCTGTGTGTGGAGCCAGAGGACATATGTGAGGTTTTAAATGATTTCATTTGTGTTCACTATGGAGAAGGATGATGCAGGTGTAGAGATCAGGGAGGGGGATTGTGATATATTACCATTGAAATGGAGGAAGTATTATCTGTTTTAGCAGGCTTAAAAGTGGATAAATCCCCAGGCGCAGATGAGATGTATCCCAGGCTGTTATGTGAGGCAAGGAAGGAGGTAGCAGGGGCTCTGATACAAATTTCCAAATTTCCTCTGGCCACAGGAGAGGTACCAGAGGATTGGAGGACAGAGAATGTGGTACCATTATTCAAGAAGGGAAGCAGGGATAAACCAGGTAATTACAGGACGGTGAGTCCAACGTATCTCCAAAGTATCTCCAACACAGAAGTCCTCAAGGCGGCCAACATCCCCAACATATACACCCGACTAAGCCAGCGGCGCTTGAGATGGCTTGGCCATGTGAGCCACATGGAAGATGGCAGGATCCCCAAGGACACATTGTACAGCGAGCTCATCACTGGTATCAGACCCACCAGCCATCCATGTCTCCGCTTTAAAGACATCGGCAAACGCAACATGGAGTACTGTGACATTGACCACAAGTCGTGGGAGTCAGTTGCGAGTGATCGCCAGAGCTGGTGAACAGCCATAAAGGTGGGGATAAAGAGTGGCGAATCGAGGAGACTGAGCAGTTGGCAGGAGAAAAGACAGAAGCGCAAGAAGAGAGCCAACGGTGTAACAGCCCCGACAACAAATTTCCAAGCGCCTGTGAAAGAGTCTGTCACTCTCGGCGCTGTTTTTCAAAAAAATTCATTCATGGGATATTGGCGTCACTGGTTATGCCAGCATTTATTGCCCATCCCTAATTGCCCTTGAGAAGGTGGTGGTGAGCTGCCTTCTTGAACCGCTGCAGTCCATGTGGGGTAGGTATACCCACAGTGTTGTTAGGAAGGGAGTTCCAGGATTTTGACCCAGCAACAGTGAAGGATCGGTGATATAGTTCCAAGTCAGGATGTTGTGTGACTTGGACGGGAACTTGCAGTTGGTGGTGTTCCTATGCATCTGATGCTCCTGCCCTTCGAGCTGGTAGAGGTTGAGGGTTTGGAAGGTGCTGTCTAAGGAGCCTTGGTGTGTTGCTGCAGTGCATCTTGTAAATGGTACACACTGCTGCCAATGTGCGTCGGTGGTGGAGGGAGTGAAAGTTTGTGGACGGTGTGCCAATCAAGCGGGCTGCTTTGTTCTGGATGGTGTTGAGCTTCTTGAGTGTTGTTGGAGCTGCACCCATCCAGGCAAGTGGAGAGTATTCCATCACACTCCTGACTTGTGCCTTGTCGATGGTTGACAGGCTTTGGGGAGTCGGGAGGTGAGTTACTCGCTGCAGGATTCGGATCCTCTGACCTGTTCTTGTAGCCACGGTATTTATATGGCTACTGTAGTTCAGTTTCTGGTCAATGGTAGCCCCTAGGATGTTGATAGTGGGGGATTCAGCGATGGTAATGCCATTGAATGTCAAGGGGAGATGGTTAGATTCTCTCTTGTTGGAGATGTTCATCGCTTGGCACTTGTTAGGCGCAAATGTTACTTGCCACTTATCAGCCCAAGCGTGGATATTGTCCAGGTTTTGCTGCATTTCTGCATGAACTGCTTCAGTATCTGAGGAGTCACGAATGGTGCTGAACATTGTGCAATCATCAGCGAACATCCCCACTTCTGACCTTATGATTGAAGGAAGGACATTGATGAAGCAGCTGAAGATGGTTGGCCCCAGGACACTACCCTGAGGAGCCCCTGCAGTGATGTCCTGGAGCTAAGATGATTGACCTCCAACAACCACAGCCATCTTCCTTTGTGCTAGGTATGACTCCAACCAACGGACTGTTTTCCCCCTGATTCCCATTGACTCCAGTTTTACTAGGGCTCCTTGATGCCATACCTCGGTCAAATGCTGCCATGATGTCAAGGGCTGTCACTCTCACCTCACCTCTTGAGTTCAACTCTTTTGTCCATGTTTGAACCAAGGCTGTAATGAGGTCAGGAGCTGAGTGGTCCTGGCAGAACCCAAACTGAGCATCACTGAGCAGGTTATCGCTCAGCAAGTGCTTGATGGCACTGTTGATGACACCTTCCTTCAATTTACTGATGATTGAGGGTAGACTGATGGGACGGTAACTTGCCGGGTTGGACCTGTCCTGCTTTTTGTGGTCAAGACATACCTGGGCAATTTTCCACATTGCCGGGTAGATGCCAGTGTTGTAGCTGTACTGGAACATCTTGGCTAGGGGTGCGGCAAGTTCTGGAGCACATGTTTTCAGTACTATTGCTGGAATATTGTCAGCACCCATAGCCTTTGCAGTATCCAGTGCCTTCAGTCGTTTCCTGATATCACACGGAGTGAATCGAATTGGCTGAAGTCTGGCATCTGTGATGCTGGGGACTTCAGGAGGAGGCCAAGATGGATCATCAACTCGGCACTTCTGGCTGAAGATTGTTGCAAATGCTTCAGCCTTATCTTTCACACTGATGTGCTGGGCTCCCACATCATTGAAGATTGGGATATTTGTGGAGCCACCTCCTCCTGTTAGTTGTTTAATTATCAACCACAATTCACGATTGGATGTGGCAGGACAGCAGAGCTTAGATCTGATCCGTTGGTTATGGGATCGCTTAGCTCTGTCTATCGCATGCTGCTTACGCAGTTTGGCATGCAAGTAGTCCTGGGTTGCAGCTTCACCAGGTTGACACCTCATGTTGAGGTATGCCTGGTGCTGCTCCTTGCATGCCCTCCTGCCCTCTTTATTGAACCAGGGTTGGTCTCCTGGCTTGATGGTCATGGTAGAGTGGGGGATATGCCGGGCCATGAGGTTACAGATTGTGGTTGAGTACAATTCTGCTGCTGCTGATGGCCCACAGCGCCTCATGGATGCCCAGTTCTGCATTGCTAGATCTGTTCGTAATCGATCCCATTTAGCACAGTGATAGTGCCACACAACATGATGGACGGTATCCTCAATGTGAAGGCGGGACTTCGTCTCCACAAGGACTGTGCGGTGGTCACTCCTACCAATGCAGTCATGGACAGAAGCATCTGCGGCAGGCAGATTGGTGAGGACGAGGTCAAGTATGTTTTTCCCTCGTGTTGGTTCCCGCACCACCTGCCGCAGACCCAGTCTAACAGCTATGTCCTTTAGTACTCGGCCAACTCGGTCAGTTGTGGTGCTACTGAGCCACTCTTGGTGATGTACATTGAAGTCCCCACCCAGAGTACGTTTTGTGCCCTTGCCACCCTCAGTGCTTCCTCCAAGTGGTGTTCTACATGGAGGAGTACTAACTCATTAGCTGAGGGAGGGCGGCAGGTGGTAATCAGTAGGATGTTACCTTGCCCATGTTTGACCTGATGCCATGAGACTTCATGGGGTCCAGAGTCACTGTTGAGGACTTTGAGGTATTGGGCTGGATGTTAAGTGTTGCCACTGAGATCGTATCAGAGGTGAGGGGGCCCATAGGATCACGATAGGTAGCGGGGTGGTGGAGGGGGTGGGTAGGTGCAAGAAGTGCCCATCGTTTCCCCATCGGAAAGTGATTTTACTGAGGGTGGGAAAGGCCAACAACACCCAGAGGCCAACTGAGGCCCTAAATTGGTTTATTCTAGGTAACATAAGGGCCTCTTCCCGCTGCAATTGAGATCTAACCAGTGGTGGTGCTGCCTCCACCACGCAGGGAGGATGCCTTGTAAAATGAAGCCTCGTCCCAGCGGCCTGGCAGGTGGGTTGCTCCTCTGCGGGCACTCTGTGGCGCACAGGGACCCCCACACGCAAATTTTCCACCTCCATAGACACCCCCTTCCCCTGGCCTTCAGGCCCACCCCCACACGGTCCTCTCCCAGCACCTTCTGGACTGCCCCAGGAAGCCCTGCCTCACTTACCTGAGGTCCAGAGACCTCTGCAGTACTGGTAGTGGCCACCGCTCCTGGTGGTGATGCTAATACTGTTGAGCTTCCAGCCCTTTGATTGGCTGGCAGCTCCTGGAGCAGGATTCCCATCTTTAATGTGATGGGCATCCTGGTGCCAGAAACATCGCCTTCAGAACGACAGGGGATCACGCCCGGAGGGGTGTGAAAGGCCCAAGCTTGGGTTTGTCCCACATTTTCAGCCCAGCGGCCTCCACAATATGGTTACGATGCTTCGAAGGTACAGCAGCACATTTTATGATCACAGATAACATAGGAAAAGGGCCTTACTTCTACACTATAGAGGCCCATAATAAGAAGATATCTTACAGACGCTTACGCCTAAGCAGATTGACTACAACACAGCAAACAACACAATAACCATCGACTTGACACCCTAGACAAATACCATATATGAAACCGTTGTCTTCCGAAGCAATAAGCAAGAAGCAAACGAGAAAATTGACCAATAATGCACGTGATGGAGGCAACTAGCAACCAAATGTGACGTCAGTGATGCTGAACATCACGAATGGGAAGTAAAAACACAAATATTCGAAGGCAGCCTCTCCAGTCAATTACACCAAAAAGCACAGGAGAAAGACAGAAAGTTTTCAGAGCTACTGGAGTTAACAAGATCACTATCGTTATCAGAGTCCAGAGCTACTGAAGTTGAGGCTTACAGTAACCACTGTTATGTGTTTGGTTCTATATGCTTCCACTGTATAAAATCTAGCTGGAGAGGTTCTTAGGCTGCAGTGTTTATACTTTAATATTTATTTCATAATAACTGTCATCTGAGTCATCTAATTGTTTTACCGATTGACATCTTTGATGGAAAGGAATAAAATTCCTTCTGTTTCTCCGGATAGAACCTTCTTGAGTTCATGCTGGATAAGATCGTTGTTGATTCTCATCTTTCTGGAGAATTACTCCTTCTCGATTTTGGTCTCACACCCATACCTTTTGACCTTCTGACAACTTCGTTAGATTTCTTGTACGGTATCTTCTGCTCAAATTATGGGTCAGTTTGTTTTGATTTTCTTTGCCTTTACTGTCTGATAATCCTTTCTTCATAATCCTGGCAGTAATTTATCGGGTTGAATTGGAAGTTGCGTTCTACCTTTTCTTCCCATTTTGAATTCTGACGGCACTAATCCACATAATAATGTAGTAGTTCTGTATATCAGAAGTGCTAATTGGAAATCTTGTTTTTTCTTCTCCATAGCTTTAATGGTTCAGACTGCTCGCTCAGCTTCTCTGTTTAATTGTGGAAATTTAGGAGAACTTGTTCAGTGAACAAATCCACATTGTTCCGTAATGTGTGTGAAGCAATCATTTGCAAATTATTGGTCCATTATCAGGTACTATCTGATCAGGTATAACATGTGTTGCAAAAACTTCTTGTAAAATTCTGATGACTGTTTCAGTTGTTGTTGTGTACATCCACTAAACCTCGATCCACCTTGAGAGGTCATCAACTATAATTAGATACGATCTTCCAACAAAGAATAAATCCATTGCCAACCATTTCCATGGTCTAGTTGGGAATTGGGTGGCAATTAGTGGTTCAGTTTGATCTTGTCTGTGTACCTGACAATTATTTTGGACTTTCTTCTTCCCAAGTTATCTGTCCTTGTAGCATTCGTGCAGGAACTTGCCACATTTCTCTTCCTTGCTTAATCTTTGAGTTACATGGCGGGCTGTGCTGTGTTGTAAAGGTTCTTTCTGGTGAATCCATACTCTGCAGTGCTCAGGTAAGTGTGGTGGGCTCTCTCTCTGTCCTGGCTCCTGGATTCTTGTTGTTTAAGCTCTGCAACTTTCTCCACATTATGAAGAATATGAACATATTCTCCACAAGCTCGTCACACTGAAAAGTGATTTCTCAGGACATTCGGGGAAGATCACGCTCGTCTAATCTATGTGAATTATTTGATGAAGTAACAGAGAAAGTCGATGAAGGGCTTGAGGTGGATTTTGCTTGTATGCATTTTAAGAAAGCATCTGATGAGGTTCAACGTAAACTGCTGATTAATCAAATTGAGGCTCATGGAAATAGGAGGGTCAGTGTCCAATTTGATTTTAAAAATTGGTTTAATGACCTTCACTCCATCATAAGATCAGAAGTGAGGATGTTTTCATAATGTTCAGCACCATTTATGACTCCACAGATACTGAAGCAGCCCATGTCCATACACAGCAAGACCCGGACAATATCCAGGCTTGGGCTGATAAGTGGCAAGTAACATTCGCGCTGCACGGTTGACCATCTCAAACAAAAGAGAATCTAAGCATCTCCCCTTGACTTTCAATGGCATTACCATCACTGAATTCCCCACTATCAACATACTGGGGGTCACCATTGACCAGAAACTGAACTGGACCAGCCACATAAATGCTGTGGCCACAAGAGCAGGTCAGAGGCTAGGAATTCTGCAGTGAGTAACTCACCTCCTGTCTCCCAATTGCCTGTCCAGCATCTACAAGGCACAAGTCAGGAGTGTGATGGAATATTCTCCACTTGCCTGGATGGGTGCAGCTCCAACAACACTCAAGAAGCTCGACACCATCCAGGACAATGAAACCCGCTTGATTGGCACCCTGTCCACTAACATTCACTCCCTCCATCACTGACGTACAGTGGCAGCAGTGTGTACGGTCTTCAAAATGCACTGCAGCAACTCACCAAGGCTCCTAAGAAAGCACCTTCCAAACCCGCGATCTCTACCATCTAGAAGGACAAGGGCAACAGATACATGGCAACACCATGACCTGCAAGTTCCCCTCCAAGCCACAGACCATCCTGACTTGGAACTGTATCGCCATTCCTTCACTGTCGCTGGGTCAGATTCTGGGAACTCCCTTCCTCACAGTACTGTGGGTTATAATTACACACCAAGAACTCGAGCTGTTCAAGAAGGCTGTTCACCACCACATTTTCAAGGCCAATTACGGATGGCAAATAAATGCTGCCCTGGCCATCAACCCCCACATCCCAGGAACAAATAATAATAATAAAAAAACAACCTATCAGAGTAAATATTTGATTTTCAGTATGGAGGATAGTTTACAGTAGTGTTCCCCCAGGGTCACTGCTGGGAACACTGCATCTCCTGCCATATACAAATGACTTGAATCTCGGAATAGAGTAGAATGTCAAAATTTGCTGATGACACCAAACCTAGAGGTGGGCAAACAATGAGGATGATATGAATCACCTGCAACAGGACATTGATGTGCTGACAGAATGGGCAGAGATTTGCTATACGGCATTTAATAATGACAATTGTGAAGTGATGCAGTTGGCAAAAGGAAAAGGTAGAGATAAAATATACATAATGTACAGGAACAGGGGGACCTGGGGGTGCATGTGCACAGATCTTTGAACGTGGCAACACATATTCAGAGAATGGTTAATAAAGCATAAAGGATCCTGGACTTCATAAATAGAGGCATTGAGTACAAAAACAGGGAAGTTATATTGAAACTTTAAAAATGTACTAGCCAGGCCCGAATTGTAGTATTGCATCCAGTTCTGGTCCCACATTTCAGGAAGGATGTGAGGGTCCTTGAGAGACTGCAGAGGAGAGTTACAGAATTGTTCCAGGGATGGAGGATTTTAGTTACAAGATTAGGTTGGAAAAGCTGGGTTTGTTCTCCATCGAACAAAAGAGATGGACGGGAGAATGAATAGAAATGAACAAGATGATGGCAGGCTTAGAAAAGTTGGACAAGGAGGAACTGTTCCCATTAACAAATAGTGCAAGAGCTGGGAGACAAAGAGTGAACATTTTGGGCAAGAGCTGCATGAGAAATAGAAGGAAGCATTTTTTGACACAGTGGGTGGTAATGACCTGGAATTCGCTGCCCACAAAGGTGGTGAAAGCAGAAATAATCAATGATTTTGAGAGGAAGTTTGGATGACCACCTGAGAGACTACAGAGATGGAGCTGGGGAGTGAGACTGACTCAGAGTTCCACGGAGAGCAGCCATGGACTCGATGGGCTGAATGGCCTCCGACTGTATGTGACTCTATGCAACAAAATATGTTACCTTACTTCCTGGAAATTTCTTCCTTAGCTTCCCTCATTCGAGTGGCACAGTCTTCATCTATGAAAACAGACAGGAAGTGTTGACAGTCTATTCGACCTTAGAAGGCTGCACAACTGGCCCAGATCCTGGAACTCCCTCAAACGCAGCAGCTGTGGGAGCTCCATCGCCAGAAGTGACAGGAGCTGGTTCAAGAAAGAAGGCCCAACACCACCTTCTAAAGGGGCAATTAAGAATGGATAATTAATCCCAGCATTGTCAGTGGCACCCACATCCCACCAATCGATCTGTGCAGGAATAAATGCTGGAAACAAATGACAAATATTTATTCAGGATCTGAGAAAAGCTTTGAAAACATCATCCAAGCCATTGTTATCTGCAAACTTTATGAATCCAACATTCTCCTGACTGACCTCCCATTTCCCACCCTCCGTAAACTTCATCTGATCCAACTCTCTGCAGCCCCGTGTCTGAACTCTCAGCAGGTCCCAGTCACCTATCTCCCCTGTGTTCACTGTCTGACATTCACTCCTCGTCCAACAACATCTCAATTTAAAAATACTCATCTTTGTGTTCAAATCCCACCATTGACTGGCCCCACATCTCTGTAACCTCCTCATGCCCTACAACCTGTCCTAACTATTTAACCTCTTCCAACCCCTACAACGCTCCCTATCTCTGTAACCTCCACCAGTCCCGACAACCCTCCCTATCTCTCTTAAACCCTCCAGATCTCTGCAACTACCTCCCATCCCTACATCTTCATTATCTCTGTAACCTCCTCCAGGCCCTACAATCCTCTATATCTCTGTAACCTCCTCCAGGCCCTACAATCCTCTATATCTCTGTAACCTCCTCCAGCCCCTACAACCCTCCCTGTCTCTCTAACGTCCTCCTGTACCATAACCTTCCCTATCTCTGTAACCTCCTCCAGCCCTTCTAACCTTACTGCAAACTCACCCACATCCTATAACCTTACCTATCTCTATAATCTCCTCCAGTCTCTCTAACATTCCCTTCCTCTGTAAAGTCACCCATATCCTATAACCCTTCCTATTTCTGTCACCTCTTCCAGCTCCTACAACTCTCCCTATCTCTCTAATGTCCTCCTGTCCCGATAACCTTCGTTATCTCTGTAACTTCCTCCAGCCCCTCTAACCTTCCTGCAAACTCACCCATATCCCATTATCCTCCCTATCTCTGTTAACTCCCCCAGCTCCTATACCTTCCCTATCTGTAAAACCTCCTGAAACTCCTCCAAACCTCCCTATCGCTTCAATCTCTCCATTTCCACAGTCCTCTCTATATCTGGAACCTCCTCCAGCTGCTACCACCCACCGAGATCTCTGAGCTCCTGTAATTCGAGCAACATCAGAATCCCCCAACAACACCCATCAACAGATTCGGTTCAGAGAGAGATGGAGACGACAGTGACTGTGTTGGGAGAATGCAAGCGAGAGGACTGAATAAAGTGTTTCCAAAAACAAAACGTATAATAATAATCAACGGGAAGGAGACTGCAGAATTTTGGCTTTTCTAAAAACAAGTTTATTTCTTTCAGGCAGATGAGAGAAACAGAAAGTCAAACCAGTGGAACTGGAGGAGAGACTGTAGCTGCTGTTTCTCCTACAGTCCTACAGGGGGCACTCTGGCACCCCTTCTACCCCATTTTCCATTCCGTCCTCCAAATGTCAATTCTTGCCAGCCACCACTCTGCTCTTTGGCGTGTGTGACACCCCACCACCCACCCACCCTCCCCACACCACTCCAGTGCGTCATCCAGCTGTCGGTCACCTCTTGTTCATTGGGATAAATAATACATTCATGTATTGGAAACTCTGGGACCCGCCTCTGAGCTGCTCTCAGTTGTTTTGTTTCTTCATTAATTGAATAATTGATGTAACTGGATATTTCACCGCACTCTTGACCTGCTCTCTGAACTTGGACTGAGTCACCCCATAAATAAATGTGTTTGTGCAGCAACTTAAAGCCCTCAGCATAAATCCGACTTCTCTAAATATTCTTTCAGAATAGTTATAGCTATCAGGAAGTTTTCCTGTAATGGTATAATATAATAAATCTGTAACATGCACCAACCACAGAAGGATGAAGCTGCCGGATATGGTGAACAGTAAAATCATAGACTTCTTTCTGCTCTCCATCTCTGGGTCACTGTGATTCTCTCCCTTACTCTGACCCCTCAGTCCCTTACGGACTCGACTGGTCACTAAAATGTGTCTGACTGTCAGAGTGTTCAGCAACAGAATTAAAGCGAATGGGAGCAATGGGGTTAAAACTGTATCAAACCAGTCAAACCCCATCCATTCGGGCTCAGCATAATTGCTTGGCTTTACAGCACATTCCCAGGGTACATTGTTGATTATCTCTGCAGGTTCATATATAAAGTAGATGGGGAGGTTTTGTAAACATAACAGAATGCAGGTTGTTACTAGAACCACAGCTGCAGTTTTCTCGGTGCAATATTTTGTTTTCAGCTTCTGGCAACAAATGGCCACAAATCGATCAAAGGTGAAAGTGACGGTGAACCAGACAGAACAGTCTGCGGCTACACAGAGAAGTACATTGATAACACTACACACAGAGGTGATGTTCAGGAAAGATCCCTGGAAATAATAATAATTCATCCGCCTCAGTATGACCTCAGTGAGAATAAACACTAGGTCTGCAGATGCCATGGACACCAGGTAGCGAGTGGTACAAGTGGAGAGTCCGCACTTTCCCCGGGACAGGATCACAATTGCCACTAAATTAACTGTAAGAGAGAGAAGGGAAAAGTGACTGGAAATTACTGATCAAACATTCTCCGGATCAAAGCACCAAAAACAGGTTCCAGGTTTGGAAACTCCTTCCCGGATTTGAGGATCAGACACACCCTTCCCTCTCCCCGGACTCCTCCCACACTTCAGGGTAGGAGACGCATCCACAGTCCAGTGATTGGACATGTCACCACTTTCTCACCCTCTGGAGTTTGTGAATGCATGGCCCCCGATATCAGGTAGCTCTCCCCATACCCCGGGGTCAGCACTTGGACCTCCCTGGTCCTGAGGCCTGCTCCGGATACCTCCCGGCCCAACTGGAAGCCAAGCCTGTCAATCAGGCTGACTTCAGGGTGGGGAATATGTCATGGATGAAAGAGACAGTGTGTGGAGTTAAAGCTCTGTAACTCTGCTTCCCACTTATCTCACTCAATCCTGTTAATGTCCAGGCCTAAACATTGGAGTAAAAACAAAATACTGAAACTGGTGTAAATCTGATAAAAATAAAATAGGAGAATTTTGAAAACACTCAGCAGGTCAGGCAGTATCTGTGGAGAGAGAAACAGAGTTAAAGTTTCAGTCTGATAGGTTTACATCAGAACTGGGATATAATAGAGATTAACAGTTTTAAAGCAACGGTAGAACCAGCGAAAAGTGGGATAACATTCTATTAGCTTTCCTAATTATGTGCTGTACCTGCATATTAACCCTTTGCGATTCATGCACTGGGACACCCAGATCCCTCTGCATCTCAGAGCTCTGCAATCTCTCACCGTTTAGAGAATATGTTTCTTTTTTATTCTTCCAGCCAAAGTGGACAATTTCCCACTTTCCCACATTATACTCCATTTGCCAGGTCTTTTCCCACTCACTTAACCTATCTATATCCGTTTGTAGCCCTTTTATGGCCTCTTCACAAGTTACTTTCCTACCTATCTTTGTGTCATCAACAAATTTAGCAACCATACCTTCGGTCCCTTCAATTAAGTCATTTATATAAATTGTAAAAAGTTGAGGCCCTGGAACAGATCCTTGTGGCACACCACTCATTACATCCTGCCAACCAGAAAATGACCCATTTATGCCCACTCTCTGTTTCCTGTTAGCTAGCCAATCTTCTATCCATGCCAATATGTTACCCACAACACCATGAGCTTTTATTGTTTGCAATAACCTTTCATGTGACACCTTATCAAATGTCTTCTGAAAATCTAAGGACAATGCATCCACCGGTTTCCCTTTATCCACAGTAAATGGAACTCCCTCAAAGAACTCCAATAGATTGGTTAAACATGATTTCCCTTTCACAAAACCACGTTGACTCTGCCTGATTACCTTGAATTTTTCGAAATGCCCTGCTGTAGCATCTTTAATAATAACTTCTAACATTTTCCCTAAGATAGATGTTAAGCTAACTGGCCTGTAATTTCCTGCTTTCTGACTCCCTCTCTTTTTAATAAAGGAGTTACATTCGCTATTTTCCAATCTACAGGAACCTTCCCCGAACCTAGGGAATTTTGGAAAATTAAAACTAAGGCATCAACTATCTCACTAGCCACTTCTTCTAACATCCTAGGATGAAGTCCATCAGGACCCGGGGACTTGTCAGCCTGCAGCTCCAACAATTTGTTCAGTACCATTTCCCTGGTGATTGTAATTTTCTTGAGTTCCTCCCTCCCTTCCATTTCTGACTTCTTGCTAACACTACGATGTTACTTGTATCCTCATTAGTGAAGACCGAAGCAAAGTATCTGTTTAATTCTTCTGCCATCTCCTTATTATCCATGATTAATTCCCCAGACTCACTTTCTACAGGAACAATGCTCACTTTGTTATAATAATATAAAAGAAAAATAATGCAGATGCTGGAAATCTGAAATAAAAACAAGAAATGCTGGAAATACTCAACAGGTTTGGCAGCATCTGGGGAGCGAGAAGCCGAGTTAATGTTTCAGGTCAGTGACCTTTCATCAGAACTGGCAGAGGCTAGAGATGTAATTGGATATCGCAATAGGTTCTGTACTCAGCAAAGAACTCAGTTTTATCCCCTTACGCCCCCACCTCAATGCATTTTATGCTCGGCATGACGTTGAGCTCGTCTTCTTCCACCGCCTTCACCTCCGGACTCGCTTCTTTGACTGGGAGTCCTCCCCCCGACCAGCAGACCCATTCATCCATCTCCAGCATTCTCCCTCCACCTGGACCCCTCCCTCTGGCCTCTTAGCCAATCTTGATCTTTTCATTGAAAACTGTCGGCGAGACATCGGTCATCTCAATTTCTCTGCCCCCCTCACTCACTGAAACCTGCCTCCCGCTGATCTTGCTGCACTCCGTTCTCTCAGGTCTCACCCCGACATTGTCAACAAACTTGCAGACGAGGACGGTGCTGTTGTCGTCGGGCGTACTGACCTCTACCTTGCAGAGGCTCGGTGCCAACTCTCAGATACTTCATCCTACCTCCCTCTGGACCATGACCCGAGCACTGAACATCAGCGACTGTCCACAGGACTGTTACTGACCACATCCCCTCTGGAGATCTTCCCTCTACGGCTACCAACCTCATAGTCCTGCAACCCTGGACAGCCCGCTTCTACCTCCTTCTCAAAATCCACAACCAGGACTGTCCTGGCACATCCAATGTTTCAGCCTGTTCCTGCCCCACTGAACTTATTTCTTCCTCTCTTGACTCTATCTTTTCTCCACTGGTCCAGTCTCTTCCCACCTACATCCGTGACTCTTCTGACGCCCTACGTCATTTTGATAATTTCCAGTTTCCTGGCCCTAACCGCCTCCTCTTCACTATGGACGTCCAATCTCTCTACACCTCCATCCACCACCAGGACGGTTTGCGGGCTCTCCGCTTCTTCCTTGAACAGAGGCCCAACCAGTCCCCATCCACCAACACCCTCCTCCACCTGGCTGAACCTATTCTCACATTGAACAACTTCTCCTTCAACTGCACTCACTTCCTTCAAGTAAAAGGCGTTGCTATGGGTAACCGCATGGGTCCTAGTTATGCTTGTCTTTTTGTGGGATATGTCAAACATTCCTTGTTCCAGTCCTATTCAGGCCCCGCCCCCAACTCTTTTTCTGGTACATTGATAACTGTATCAGTGCCCTTTCCTACTCCCGCCCCGAACTGGAAAACTTTGCTTCTAATTTCCACCCTTCTCTCACCTTTACATGTCCATCTCCGATGGCTCCGAGCAAGGTTTTTCTTCAACTGTGTCCGGCCCATTTCCCACACGCCTACCCTCACCCCTTCCCCTCCCTCCCAGAACCGCCACAAGGTTCCCCTTATCCTCACTTTCCATCCCACCAGCCTCCACATCCAAAGGATCATCCTCCACCATTTCCGCCACGTCCAGCGTGATGCCACTGCCAAACGCATCTTACCCTCCCCTCCCCTGTCAGCATTCCGAAGGGAGCACTCCCTTTGCGACACCCGGATTCACTCCTCCATTACCCCCAACACCTGCTCCCCTTCCCACAGCACTTGCACATGCAATCGCAGGAGATGTAATTCCTACCCATTCTCCTCCTCTGTTCTCCCTATCCAAGGCCCCAAACACTTCTTTCAGGTGAAGCAGTGATTTACTTGTACCTCTTTCAGTTCAGTATACTGTATTCACTGCTCACAATGTGGTCTCCTCTATACTAGGGAGACCAAACGCAGGTTGGGTGACCGCTTTAGGGAACTCCTCCACTAAGTCCGAAAGCATGAACTTGAGCTTCCGGTTGCTGGCCATTGTAACACACACCCTTGCTCTCATGCCCACATATCTGTCCTGGGATTGCTGCAGTGTTCCAGTGAACATCAATGCAAGCTCAAGGAAACAACATCTCATTTATCAATTCGGCAGGCTACAGCGCCTGCCGGACTGAACATTGAGTTCAATAATTTCAGAGTGACGGGCTCCCCTTTTTATTTTCAGCTACTTTTTTTATTTTTTTATTTTTTATTTGTTTATGTTATTTCATTTTACTTCATCATTCATTTTTTACCGAGTGCCTATCCACTGCTTTTGTTTTGCCACGTTTGTGCTTTGAGCCAGGTTGTTCTATTTTTCTGTCAATTAACACCCTCTCTGCACTAACGCTTTGTCTTTCAGCACACCATTAACATACCATTTGCCTTTGCTCCTTGACCTTCTGGTCAGTTATTCTCTGTGGCCTTGTCCTGTCAACACCTTCTCTTTGGTTATCTCTTGCCCCACCCCCGTTTTATTTTCTCACTTTGTTAACTCTTTTCTTTTTAAAATATCTATAAAAACTCTTACTGTCTTTATATTTCTAGCTAGCTTTCTTGCGTACTTTCATTGTGCCTTCCTTATCAATCCTTCAGTCATTCTTTGCTGTTTTTTTATATTCTGTCCAATCTTCTGACCTACCTCCCATCTATGTGTAATTATAGGCTTTTTCTTTAAGTTTGATACTATCTTTAACTGTTTTCGTTAACCACGGATGGCGGATCCCACCTTTGGAACTTTTCTTTCTCGTTGATATGTTTCTATTCTGTGTATTCTGAAATACCCCTTTAAATGTCTGACACTGCATCACTATTGACCGATCCCTTAACCTAATTTGCCAGTTCACTTTAGCTCGCTCTGCTTTCATGCCCTCATAATTGCCCTTATTTAAGTTTAAAATACTAGCCCTGGACCCACTCTTTCCTCCCTCAAACTGAATATAAAATTCAATGATATTATGATCACTAGAACCTAGAGACGCCTTAACGATGAGGTCATTAATTAATCCTGTCTCGTTGCACAATACCAGCTCTAGTATACCCTGCTCTCTGGTTGGCTCCAGAACATACTGTTCCAAGAAATTATCCCGAACACATTCTATTTAATCCTCATCTCGGCTATCTCTGTCCATCTGATTTTTCCAGTCCATATGTAGATTAAAATCCCCCATAATTATCGCTGTACCTTTCTGACAAGATGCCATTATTTCCTCTTTTGTACCCCATCTGACAGTTTGGTTAATGTTAGGTGGCCTGCACACCACTCCCGCAAGTGACTTCTTGCCTTTATGATTTCTCATCTCTAACCAAACTGCTTCTCCATCCTGGTCTTCTGAACTTAGGTCATCCCTCTCTATTGGGCTCATAACATCATTAATTAACAGAGCTACCCGAGCTTCCTGTACTTCCTAAATGCCATGTACCCTTCAATATTCAGGTCCCAATCGATGTAGTTCTGCAGCCATGTCTCTGTAATGGCAATTAGATCGTACTTATTTATTTCTATTTGAGCTCTCAGTTCATCTTTTTGTTTCTACAAATCGACAGTGACAGATACTCCCAATAATAGATGGCCACTGGGATCAGGTGTTCCACTCCAGTTAGTGGGACACACTCAGTTTGATTTTGCACTGAGTAACACTCCTGCTCACACCTTCATTTGGTGAGTTAATTTCACTGAGGTTTAATTGAACATTACACAATATTCAATTCTGTGCAATCCCTTGATAATTCAGAGAGCCAGTCAATTACAACAGAGGTTCATTATTTGTCGATGAAACAGAATAAATCCACAGAGATATTTCAGGATATTTGTCAGAAGGGAAATATATCACTGATCGAGTGCCTGTCTCTCAGTGACCACTGGATCAGCATGTAAGACTATCAGTCACGCAGTAAAACCAGAAACCAGCTCACACACAGATTTATATTGGTTATAGTCACTTACCAAGAACACCAAGGAGAGCGAGGGTTGTGAAATATATTTTGTGGATACTGAGCAGTGTTTCATTCATTTTCCGTGTGAAGTGATGTGTCCCTTCCTACTGCAGGCAATCTCTCTATATTAAACTCTGAGGTGATACATTCCCAGAGCCTTTAATTTATACCCTGTGAAATTTCCCCGGGGAGATTGAGGTTACTGTATTGTTCAAACGTTTTTTTTTAAATTGAGCAAACAGATTACGACATCGAGTTCAGTCTGTGTTGTGATAGAATATATTTATTTCTGAGATTGAATTGGAAAACTCCAAAGACCTGGACAATTGTGATCACATTCATTAACTAATGAAAATGCAAAACGACATTCTCCCAGCAATGAAGTTGTTTTTTCATCAACATCAGTTACATATCTCGATCTCTTGTTGTTTCAGTGATGTCCTTCAATCCACTGTGAGCATTTGAAATATGAAAGTGTTGTTCGACTGAACTCTGGGATGTGACTGTCCATTTAACTGTGGACATTCAGAAATGTGATTGTGTTTCCCTCAGGGTTGTTCGACTGAACTCTGGGATGTGGTATATTGTGTATTAATTGCAGTGTTGGTCGAGTGTTGTTTACAGAATCCCGGGAGTCTTTGAAGGGCTAAACAATAACGCGTGTATTGAATACATATAATTTCATACACTCTCCACAAGCCTATCTAGCTAGCTCACCTCCTGCTGCTTCTAACTTACTCCAAGCCTATTATCCAAGTAACTATAACATCATTGTGACTACAGTGGGAGGGGTTTTTCTCACAGTCTCAAAGCTCAAAGCTTTCAGACTTTAATTCCACATTTCCCCCAAGTCGTTATCCTTATCTATTTTTGATCTTTGTACACATTCATTCATTTTAACATTACATACTACCCCATCTCGCCCCAAGTCTCTGCCTCTCACAGAGTCACGACTCTCCCTGATCGTGTTTTTATCGGGATTGAAAGGTCTGAAGTCTTGATCGACAGTCTTGTTGGACGATTTAGATGGTGTTGACCAATGTTTGTAGTTTCCTGTTGTCTCTGTGTTTCTTTTGGTTTGTCAAGATAAATGATTGATTGTTGTGTATGTGGAATAGGGAAAACGTTTCACCTATTTCATATAATATTCTCTGTCATGTACAGCAGATAGAATCTTTGATAATTTTCAACTTTTTGAATGACAACACCTTCTCTTTCTGGTTCTCGTATCCATACCTTCTCATCTTCCTTTCGTTGAGTTAAGTTTCTGTTAAAAATCGTTTTGATGTAATTGTGAGCTTTTTTCTTCCTGCAGTACTTCTCTCTATCTTTGAATTTCGATAATCTTTGACGAATCACCACAGAAGTACTTTTCTCGGCAAAATGGGAAGTTGTGTTTTTATCTTTCTCCCCATCAACAGCTCAGAAGGTGATAGACCACACAACAATAAAAGTAGATCGATGGTTAGCCAATGTGGTTAGAAGATCTTCATTTTTCTTCAACAACATCTTCATGGTTCTTACTCCTCTTTCGGTTTTGCACAATGACTGAGGATATCGTGGTGAATTCCTGAGATGTTCAAATCCCCATTTTCTTGCAAATTGTGAGAAGTGTTCAGTTGAAGCAGTGACCCATTGTCTGATACAACCTCATCGGGAACAAGATATCCTGCAAAGCTCAAATAACAGATTCTCTTGTTGAGAACAACCTTTTCAGTTCAATCAATCATGAGAAATAATTGATCATGATTATATGGGTTTATCCATAGTGCATCACCAGATCCATCCCTCACCATTCCCACCATCTTGTTGGAAATGTTGTTGTTATCAGCGGTTCTTTCTGCTCCGGTCTATGTATTGCACATAGTTGGCAGCTCAGGTCCATGTTTGCTATATATTTGGATATTCCTGGCCACCACACGGGTGATTGAGCCTGTACTCTACACTTTATGATGCCCATATGGCCGCCCAAGCCCAATTAGGGGCCTGGAGAGCATTAAATCCCGGTGTGGCTGCTACGTCCTGTGGAGCTGTGCTCGTGCATGACCTTGTGGCCACTGGGTGGGACTGACCGCCCAAAGTAAAATTCCAGCCTGCGAGAGTGCAGGGAGAGAGAGAAAGTGAGAGAGGCAGGGAAAGCAAGAAAGTGTGAATCGACAAGAAGGGAGAGAATGTGAGAGAGGCAGGGAGAAAGAGAAAGTGAAGGGCAGATCATGCTTGACTAATCGAATTGAATTTTTTGATGAAGTAGCAGAGAAGGTCAATGAAGGGAATGTGGTGGATGTTGTTTATATGGATTGTAGGAAAGCATTTGATATATAAAAGGCTGATGAATAAAATTGAGGCCCATGAAATAGGAGGGCCAGTTTCCAATTGAATAATAAAAAAAATGGTTGAAGGAAAGAATACAGCTAGTCATAGTAAATACTTGCTTTTCAGACTGGAGGTTGGCAGACAGTGGTGTTCCCCAACTGTCAGTGCAGGGATCACTGTTTTTTGTTTGCTATATATAAATTATATATAATATAACTTACCTTCTGGGACAGCAGCGGAGAAAATTGGACCTGCGGGAAGAACATGGAGCATGGAGTGAATATACAGCCCGAGGATCCTGGCCGAGAGCACTTACCTTCCAGGAGAGCAGCGGAGAGGAGTCCAGGTGCACCGGAGTTTGAAACAAAAATTGAACAGTGACGTCACAGGAAAGGTGTAAGGTGATTGATTGGTTGGTGAATAACTGCTGTTAGGGAATAACTCTAAATAGCTGGGTTAGTGCACTGCTGTTAGGGTGCGTGTGTAAATAGCTTAATAAGGAGGACCAAGTGAGTAGCTGTTACTTTATTTTGAGGAAGGTTTATTTCAACTAGTGAACAACATTGATTTTTAATAGGATGTAACAGTCCTCGTAAGATTTATTCATAATTCAAATCTGTTGTAGTAATGATAAGTTTTTGTTTCACAGTAGCAAAGGGTCAACTAATAAATAAAGGAATGGCAGGTTGCATCAACCTCGAGAGTGCGCCTCCTGTGCTGTGTGGGAGCTCCATGATGCTTCCCGTATCCTGGAGAACCATTTGTACAGGAAGTGTCGTCAATGAAGCTGCTTGAGCTCCGGGTTTGGAACTTGAGCGGCAGCTGGCGACACTGCAGTGCATCATGAGGATGAGAGCTATGTGGGTAGCACATTTATAGATGTGGCCACCGCACAGCTTAAGAGTATGCAGGGATAGAGGGAATGGGTGACCACCAGACTGACAAAAAGAATCAGCCTGGTAGTGCAGGAGACCCCTGAGTGCATCTCACTGTCCAACAGGTTTTCAGTTCTGAATAATGAGGACAGTGATGCTTCACCTGGGGACTGCAGCCAGAGCCAAGTCCATGGCACCACGGGAGCTCAGCTGCACAGTAGCATACAGGGAAGTCTGGAAGAGCCATAGTGACAGGTGATTCAATAGTCAGGGGAACAGACAGGCGTTTATGTGGCCGCAGATGTGAATCCAGGATGGTGAGATGCCTCCCTGGTGCCAGGGTCAAGGATGTCACTGAGCAGCTGCAGAGCATCCTGAAGGGGGAGGGTGAACAGCCAGCAGTCGTGGTCCACATTGGAACCAACGATGTAGGTAGAAAGAGGGATGTGGTCTTGCAGTCAGAATTTAAGGAGCTAGGGAAGAAATCAGCAAGCAGGACCTCAACATTAGTAATCTGGATTACTCCCAGTGCCACGCACAAGTGAGTATAAAAATATAAGGATAAGGCAGGAGGGATGGTGCAGGAGGGAGGGCTTCAGATTCCTGAGACATGGGGACCAGCTCTGGAGGAGATGGGACCTGTACAGGCTGGACGGGTTGCACCTGAACAGAACCGGGACTGAGTTCCTTGCAGATGAAAAAGGAGGGGAGGGGGGAGGGGGTGTAGCAATTTAGATCAATGAAACTATTACAGCTGTGAGGAAGGATGACATGTTGGAAGGTTCATCAAATGAGGTCATATGGATGGAGCTAAGGAGCAAAAAATGGGTCACCACACTTCTGGGAATGTACCATAGAGCCCCAAACAGTCAGAGGGAGATAGAAGAGCAGATATGTAGGCAAATCTCAGAGAAGTGCAAAAACAATAGGGCAGTAATAGTAGGGGATTTAAATTATCCCTATATTAACTGGCACAGTTTTAGTGTGAAAGGAATTGAAGGAGCAGAATTCTTGAGGTGTATTCAGGAGAACTTTTTGGCCCAGTATGTAGCAAGTCCAAGAAGAATGAGTGTAATTTTAGACTTAGTTTTAGGAAATGAAGATGGGCAGGTGGAAGGAGTGGCAGTGGGAGGGTATTTTGGTGGTAGTGATAATAATTCAGACAGTTTTAACATAATTATGGAAAAGGACAGAGAGAGAACGGGAGTTAGAGTTTTCAATTGGGGCAGGGCCAATTTTACTAAACTGAGGAGTGATTTAGCGAAAGTGAACTGGAAACAGCTACTTGAAGGTAAATCAGTGTCAGAACAGTGGGAGGCATTTAAAGGGGAGATTCAAGGGGTTCAGAGTAAATATATTCCCACAAAGAAAAAGGGTGAGGTGGCCAAATCTAGAGCCCCATGGATGTCAAAGAGCTTACATGGTAAGATAAGACAGAAAAGGAAAGCTTATTTCCGACTCCGAGAACTCAATACCACAGAAAGCCGAGAGGAGTACAGACAGTGGAGAGTTGAAATCAAAAAGGAAATTAGGAAAGCAAAGAGAGGGCATGAAAGAATATTGGCAAGTAAAATCAAGGTGAACCCAAAGATGTTTTAATCATACATTAAGAGTAAGAGGATAACTAAGGAGAGAGTAGGGCCCATAAAAGACTAAAAAGATAACCTATGATTAAGAGTGGAAGATATTTGTAGGGTTCTTAATGAATACTTTGCTTCTCTCTTCACAAAAGTGGAGGACGAAGCCGATGTTGTAGTTAAGGAGGAAGAGTGTGAAGTATTGGATGTGACAAACAGGGAGAGAGGAAGTATTAATGGGATTAGCATCCTTGAAAGTTAATAAATCACCAGGGCCAGATGAAGTGTATCCTAGGCTGTTAAAAGAAACAAGACACGGAAATAGCAGAGGGTCTGACCATCATTTTCCAGTCCTCACTGGATACAGGTGTGGTGTCAGAGGATTGGAGAATTGCTAACGCTGTACCACTGTTTAAAAAGGGAGTGAATGATAGACCGAATAATTACAGGCCAGTCAGTCTAACCTCAGTAGTGGGCAAATTAGTGGAATCTATTCTGAAAGACAGGATAAACAGTCACTTAGAAAGGCACAAGTTCATCTAGAATAATCATCATGGATTTGTTAAGGGAAGATCTTGTTTGATGAACTTGATTGAATTATTTGAAGAAGTAACAAGGAAGATAGATGAGGGTAGTGCAGTTGATATGGTCGACATAGATTTTAGCAAGGCTTTTGACAAGTTCCCATATGGTAGACTGGTTAAAAAAATAAAATCCCATGGGATCCAGAGAAATACAGCAAGGTGGATATAAAATTAGCTCAGTGGCAGGAAACAAAGAGTAATTGTTGACAGGTGTTTTAGCGAATGAAGGGCTGTTTCCAGTGGCGTTCTGCAGGTCTCTGTACTGGGTCCCCTGCTTTTTGTGGTGTATGTTAATGATTTGGAGCTAAATGTAGGGGGCATGATCGAGATGTTTGCGGACGAAACAAAGATTGGCCGCGTGCTAGATAGCGAGGAGGATAGATGTAGTCTGCAGGGAGATATTTATGGTCGGGACAGATGGGCAGAAAAGTGTCAAATAGAATTCCACTTGGAGAAGTGTGAGGTGATGCAGTTGGGGAGGTCAAACAAGGCAAAGAAATACATGATTAATGGGAAAATACTGAGAAGTGTAGAGGAAGTAAGGGACCTTGGAGTGAATGTCCACAGATCCCTGAAGGTAGCAGGACAGTTTGATAAGGTGGTTAAGAAGGCAAATGGAATCCTTTCCTTTATTAGCCGAGGTATAGAATACAAGAGCAGGGAGGTTATGCTGGAACTATATAACTCATTGGTTAAGCCACAACATGCATACTGTGCGCAGTTCTGGTCACCTCATTACAGAAAGGATGTAATTGCACTAGAGAGGGTGCAGAGGGGATTTACGAGGATGTTGCCAGGACTGGAAAAATGCAGCTATGAAGAAGGAATGGATAGGTTGGGGTTGTTCTCTTTGGAACAGAGAAAGCTGAGGGGAGATCTGATTGAAACGTACAAAAGTTTTGGATTGAGTGGAGGTGAAAGGTCTTTTCACCTTAGTAGAGAGGTCAGTGAGGGGGGGGCATCGATTTAAAGAGATTTGTAGAAAAACTAGAGGTGAGATTAAGAAAAGCTTTTGCACCCAGAGGGTGTTGATGGTCTGGAACTCATTGTCTGAAAGGGTAGTTGAGGCAGAAACCCTCAACTCACTCAAAAGAAGTTGGATATGCCCCTCATGTGCCATAATCTGCAGGGCTACCGACCAAATGCTGGAAGGTGGGATTAAAGTTGTTGGACCGTTTTTCAGCACACCCAGACATGATGGGCCAATTGGCCTCTTTCTGTGCCTTAAATCTTCTATGATTCTAAATGAATTGGATCTTGGAATACAGAGTACAATCTCAAAATTTGCTAATGACACCAAACGCAGAGGTGTGGGAAACAATGAGGATGGTATGAACGTCCGCACCAGGGCGTCAATAGGCCAGCAGAATGGGCAGAGAGGTGGCAGATGGAATTTAATACTGACAAGTGTGAGGTGATGCATTTTGGCAAAACAAATAGGGAGATAAGTATATTTATAATATACAGAAACAGAGGGACTTGGGGATGTATGTGCACAGATCTTTGAAGGATTCAGGACATATTGAGAGAGTGTTTAGTGAAGCATATAGGATCTTGGCTGCATTAATAGAGGCATTGAGTACTAAAGCAGGGAAGTTATGCGGAAAGTTTAAAAATCTCTGGTTAGGCCCCAGTTATAGTATTGCATCCAGTTCTGGTCCTTGAGAGAGTGAAGAGGAAATTTACCAGAATAGTTTCAGGGATGGAGGATTTAGTTACAAGATAGGTTGAAAAAGGTGGGTTTGTTCTCCTTCGGAAAAAAAGAGATGGAGGGGAGATTGAATAGATTTTTAAATTCGTTCCAGAGATGTGGGTGTCGCTGGCTAGGCCAGCATTTATTGCCCATCCCCAAATGCCCTTGAGAAGGTGGTGGTGAGTTGCCATTTTGAACCGCTGCAGTCCATGTGGGGTAGCTTTTAGGAAGGGCGTTCCAGGATTTTGACCCAGCGATACTGAAGGAACGGCGATAGACTTCCAAGTCAGCATGGTGTATGGCTTGGAAAGGAACTTGCAGGTGGTGGTGTTCCCATGCATCTACTGCCCTTGTTCTTCTTGGTGGTAGAGGCCACGGGTTTGGAAGGCGCTGTCGAAGGAACCTTGGTGATTTGCTGCAGTGCATCTTGTAGATGGTACACACTGCTGCCACTGTGCGTCGGTGGTGGAGGGAGTGAATGTTTGTGGATTTGGTGCCAATGAAGTGGGCTGCTTTGTCCTGGATGGTGTCGAGCTTCTTGAGTGTTGTTGAAGCTGCACCCATCCAGACAAATGGAGAGTATTCCATCACACTTCTGAACTCTGCCTTGTAAATAGTGGACAGGCTTTGGGGAGCCAGGCGGTGAGCTACTCGCTGCAGGATTCCTAGCCTCTGACCTGCTCTTGTAGCCATGGGTATTTATATGGCTTCCCCAGTTCAGTTTCTGGTCAATGGTAACCACCCCAGGATGTTGATAGTGGGGGAGATAGCGATGGTAATGGCATTAAATGTCAAGGGGAGATGATTAGATTCTCTCTTGTTGGAGATGGTCATTACCTGGCACTTGTGTGACGCAAATGTTACTTGGGATAAGAGTGATCATCGTATCATAAGGTTTGGACCTGTAATGCGGACAAGCAAGAGACAAAATAAGCTTGAATGTATAGATTGGAAGAGGGCTAATTTCAATATGATGAGAAGGGATCTAGTCAGGGTAGAATGGAACTGAAGACTGGCAGGATGAGCTGTTGGAGAACAATTGGTTATCTTGTAAAAAAGAGGGGAAATGATGCACGTCAAATGAACATATCAAGTGAGAAACAGGCCATATATAATATGTTGAGAGGGGCAGTGAAAGGAAAATAAGACTGGCAAAGAGAGAATATGAAAATAAAATGGCGGTCAACATAAAAGGGAACCCAAAGACCATCTACAAGCATGTAAATCGTAAGCTTGTACTAAGAGGAGGGGGGCCTGTTAGGAACAGAGTGGGTAATATATGCTTAGAGGTAGATGGAACGGCTGATTTACTTAATGAGTACTTTGTATACGTGTTCAGTAAGAAAATTGAAGGTGACACCATTATCAGTAGAAGCAGAGAGAGTGGAGGCAATGGATCGGACATTAATTGAAAGGGGAGATGCACTAAAACCTCTGGCTGTGCTTCGGGTAGATAATTCACCTGATCCGGATGCCTTGCATCCCAGGTTGCTAAAGGAAGTGGAGAATGAGATTGCAGAAGGGTTTCCATAATGTTCCAATCTTCCCTGGAATTGGGGGAGGTGCCAGAATCTTAGGCTTGATCAATAGAGGCATTGAGTAGAAAAGCAGGGAAGTTGTTCTGAACCTTGAAAAAGCTCTGGTTAGGCTCCAGTTGGAGTATTGCATCCAGTTCGGGTCGCCACACTTTAGGAGGAATGTGAAAGTCCGTGAGAGGGTGCAGAGCAGATTTACCAGTGTGGTTCCAGGGATGGAGGATTATAGTGACAGATTTAGGTTGGAAAAGCTGGGTTTGTTCTCCTTAGAACAAAGGAGATGGACGGGAGATTTAATACAAGTGCACAATATTGTGACAGGCGTAGATCAGTTAGACAAGCAAAAACTGGTCCCATTAACAAATAGTACAAGGGCCAGGGACAAAGATTGAAACTGATACAGGGGGAAAATGAGGAAGAACCTTTTTACACGGTGGGTGGTAATGACCAGGAACTCACTGCCCACAAGGGTTATGGAAGTGTAGATGATCAATGGCTTCAAAAGGAAGTTGGATGACCAAGAGAGAGAAATAGATGTGCAGGGCAATGGAGATCGAGTCGGGGAGTGGGACTCAGTGCATAGCTCTGTGGAAAGCTGGCACATCATCGATGGGCCAAATGGCCTCCTTCTGTGCCATAAGTAACTTTATGAAACAAAGTATAGTACTTTTCTTTCTGGGAATTTCTTGCTCAGGGTAAGTTTGGGGAGGAATTTCTAAAATGTGTTCAGGAGAACTTCCTTGATCGGTATGTTCTCAGCCCAACTAGAAAAGTGGCATTGGTGCTGGGAAATGAGATGGACGAAGTGTCTATGGGGGAGCACTTGGGATAGCACTTGGAGAAATTTACATTCAGTTTGAGGGAGAGAAGAGTGGTTCCAAGACTAGTACTTTAAACTTAAATAAGGGCATTTATGAGGGCGTGAACTCGGAGTGAACTAAAATGAACGGGTAAATCAGGTTAAGGGATAGGTCAAGAGAGATGCAGTGGCAGACATTTAAGGGGATATTTCAGAATACACAGAATAGATACATTTCAATGAGAAAGAAAAATTCCAACAGTGGGACCCGTTATCCGTGGTTAACTAAAACAGTTCAAGATAATTTCAAACTTAAAGAAAAAGCCGAGAATTATGCAAAGATGGGAGGCAGGCCAGAAGATTGGACAAAATATAAGAAGCAGCAAAAAATGACTATAAGTTTGATAAGGAAGCTAAAATTAGAGTACGAGAGAAAGGTGGTTAGAAATATAAAGACAGATAGTAAGAGTTTCTCTCGATATGTAAAAAAGAAAAGAGTTAACAAAGTGAGCGTTGGTCCTATAAAAAGTGAGTCTGGGGAATGAATAATGGATAATAAGGAGATGGCAGATGAATTGAACAGATATTTTGTATCAGTCGTCACTATTGAGGAAACAAGTAACATCCCAGTATCAGCTGTACGTCAGGAAATGGAAGGGAGGGAGGAACTCAAGAGAATTACAGTTACCATGGAAGTGGTACTGAACAAATTGTTGGAGCTGTGGGCTGACAAGTCCTCGGGTCCTGATGGATTTCATCCTAGGGTGTTAAAAGAAGTGGCGAATGAGATAGTTGAAGCGTTAGTTTTAATTTTCCAAAATTCCCTAGAATCAGGGAAGGTTCCTTTAGATTGGAAAATAGCGAATGTATCTCCTTTATTCAAAAAAGGGAGGGAGACGGAAAGCAGGAAACCACAGGCCAGTTAGCTTAACAGCTGTCTTCGGGAAAATGTTAGAAGCTATTATTGTTATAGCAGAGAATTTAGAAAATTCAAGGAAATCAGGCAGAGTCAACATGGTTTTGTGAAAGGGAAATCATGTTTAACCAATTTATTGGAGTTCTTTGAGGGAGTTACAGATGCTGTTGGTAAAGGGAAACTGGTGGATGCATTGTACTCAGATTTCCAGAAGGCATTTGATAAGGTGCCACATCAAAGGTTATTGCAGAAAATTAAAGCTCATGGAGTAGGGGGTAACATATTGGCATGGATAGAAGATTGGTTAGCTAACAGGAAACAGAGAGTAGGCATAAATGGGTCATTTTCTGGTAGGCAAGATGTAACGAGTAGTGTGCCACAGGGATCTGTGCTGGGGTTTCAACATTTTAAAATTTATATAAACGACTTAGAAGAAGGGACCGAAGGTATGGTTGCTAAATTTGCTGATGACACAAAGATAGGTAGGAAAGTAACTTGTGCAGAGGACATAAGGAGGCTACAAAGGGATATAGATTGGTTAAGTGAGTGGGCAAAGACCTGGCAAATGGAGTATAATGTGGGAAAATGTGAAATTGTCCACTTTGGCAGGAAGAATGAGAAAGAAGCAAATTATCTAAATGGTGAGAGATTGCAGAGCTCTGAGATGCAGAGGGATCTGGGTGTCCTAGTGCATGAATCACAAAAGGTTTGTACGCAAGTACAGCACGTAATTAGGAAAGCTAATAGAATGTTATTGTTTATCACGTGGGGAATTGAACACAAATGTAGGGTGGTTATGCTTTAGCTATACAGGGTATTGGTGATACCACATCCGGAGTGCCGTGTAGAGTACTGGTCAGATTATTTAAGGAAGGATGCAAATGTGTTTGGGGGCACTCCAGAGAAGGTTTACTAGACTAATACCTGGAATGGGTGGGCTGTCTTGTGAGGAAAGATTAGACAGGCTAGGCATGTATCCGCTGGAATTTAGAAGAGTAAGAGGCGACATGACTGAAACATACAAGATCCTGAGGGGTCTTGACAGGGTGGATGTGGAAAGGATGTTTCCCCTTGTGGGAGAATCTAGAACTAGGGGTCACTGTTTAAAAATAAGGGGTCGCCCATTTAAGACAGAGATGAGGAGAATTTTCTTCTCTCAGAGGGTTGTGAGTCTTTGGAATTCTCTTCCTCAAGACGCAGTGGAAGCAGAGTCTTTGAATATTTTTAAGGCAGAGGTAGATAGATTCTTGATAAGCAAAGGGGTGGATGGTTAACGGGGTAGGTGGAAATGTGGAGTAATCAGTTGAGCCATGGAACTTATTGAATGGCGGAGCAGGCTCGAGGGGTCGAGTAGCCTACTCCTGCTTGCAGTTCATATGTTTGTATGTCTGTTTGTATGAGTGATCATCATCCCATAAGCTAGAATGTCTAGATTGAAAGATGGGTAATTTCAACACGTTGAGAAGTGATCTAGCCAGGGTAGAATGGAACCAAAGACTGGTAGGAAGAGCTGCATCAGAACAACAGGTTATCTGGGAAACAAAGAGGGTATAAGATGCCAATCAGGTGAACTCATCAAGTAAGAAATGGGCCATATACAATAAGTTGAGAGGGACAATGAAGAGGAAAAAATGACAGGCAGAGAACATGAAAATAGAATGACGGTCAACATTAAAGGGAACCCGAAGATCTTCTACAAGCATGTAAATAGTAAGCGACTACTGAGAGGAGAAGCGGGGCCTTACAGATAGACTGGGTAATATATGCTTAGAGGCAGAGGGAAAGGCTGATATACTTAATGAGTACTTTGTATCAATGTTCAGGAAGAAAATTGAAGCTGACAAATTATCAGTAGAAGCAGAGAGAGTAGATGCAATGAATGGGACATAAATTGATAGGGATAATGTACTAAAAAGTCTGGCTGTGCTTCGGGTAGATAATTCACCTGATCCGGATGCCTTGCATCCCAGGTTGCTAAAGGAAGTGGGGATGGAGATAACGGAAGGGTTTCCATAATCTTCCAATCTTCTCTGGATATGGGGGAGGTGCCAGAAGATTGGAGAGTGGCAAATGTGACATTTATTCAAGGAAGTGTAAAAGGAAAGTCCGAGCAACTAGAAGCCACTTAGTTTAACATCAATGGTGGATAATGTTTTCTCAACAATAATTTGGGGAAATATCAACAGACACTTGGAGAGGTTTGAGTTAATTATGGCGCCAGAGTGGATTTATAAAAGGCAGATCATGCTTGACCAGATCAAATTGAATCTTTTGATGAACAGAGAAGGTTGATGAAGGGAATGTGGTGAATGTCGTTTATATGGATTTTCAAAAAGCGTTTGATGAGGTACCACATAAAAGGCTGGTTAACAAAATTGAGACTCGTGGCCAATCGGATACAAAAAAATTGGCTGAAGGACAGAAAACAGCGAGTCACAGTAAATGGTAGTTTTTCAGACTGGCGGATGGTAGACAGTGGTTTTCCCCAAGGTTCAATGCTGGGAACACTGCTTGTTTTTTTAATTATAACTGACTTGGATCTTGGAATACTGAGTCGAATCCCAAAATTTGCTGATGACATCAAACTCGGAAGTGCGACAAACAGTGCGGATGATATGAACCACCTGCAACAGGACATCGATAGGCCAGCAGAATGAGCAGAGAGGTGTCAGATGGAACTTAATACTGACAAGTGTGGGGTGATGCGTTTTGGCAGAAGGAATAGGGAGAGGCAATATATACTGAATGGCACAGTTTGAAAGAGCTTGCAGAAACAGAGGGAACTTGGGGTGCATATGCATCAGTCTTTGAAGGTGGCAGGACATATTGAGAGACGGTTTAGTAATTCATATATCGGATCTTGGGCTTTATCAATAGAGGCAGTGAGTACAAAAGCAGGGAAGTTAAGCAGGACCTTTGAAAAGCTCTGGATATGCTTCACTTCGAGTCTTGTGTCCAGTTCCGGTCACCACACTTCAGGAAGATTGTGAGGTTCCTTGAATGGGTGCAGAGGAGATTTACCAGAATGGTTCCAGGGATGGAGGATTTTAGTTACATGGTTCGGTTGGTAAAGCTGAGTTTGTTTTCCTTGGAACAAAGGAGATGGACAGTAGATGTAATAGAAATGTACAAGATCATGACAGGCTTAGTTAGATAAGTTAGACAAGGTGAACTGTTCCCATTGTTATGACCTAGATGGGAGTAATACACTGTTAATTCAGTCTCACTACTCCATAGATCACAGCATATTTGTAAAGTTTCTCACCTACTGGAGAATAACCAAATTAAACACTGCATTTGTCCCCCAGAACAAAGCACAACAAACCAGATTTCTTTAAACAACAACAAAAATTCACTATTTATTAATAGACTACGTCTTAAACAATAATGAGATAACTCAAGATGTTAAAGGATTCTTATTAAACTTCCTATTCTTCCTAATCCTCATGCACGCACACTTACATTCAAAAACAAAAATGGTTAACTGGGGAATAAGGATGTTTTGATTTACAGCTGTTTCTTAGGAATAAAAAATAAGTAAAATAGAGTTTTTCACTTTCTGGTATGATGTTTCTAGTAAGATGAGGCGTCCCAGAGTCGAATAGACGTATGCCACTCAACGTTTCTCCTGGCGAGGTTGTCGAACAGTCTGTTATGGGTAGGCTTTCAAGGCAATTTGTCTGCAGCAGGCGTCAGACAGGTCTTTCAGCAAAGGGTGTCGTTACAGGTCTGCCTGAGGTTTGAAGTAGCAGTCTCGCAAGAGAAGTGTTCTTGTGATTTCAGGATCTCCCAAAACACAAGGGGTAATCGGAATCACTCTTGAGGCAGGGATTCTTCAGAGACTGGAGGCCATAGGAATCTGCTACTGTTAAAAATGCAGGGCTTCCTGTCTTCAAAGCAATCTTCCTCCCCAGAGCATAGCAACTCCTCTTTTCCTGGGTCTTTTCCTCTCTCCAGGGGTCTTGTGCTCTCTCCAGGCAGACCACAGCCACCACCTCAAATGTAGGATTTCTTTCCAAGAGATTCCAATCTTCATTTACAGAGAGAGGTCTTTTTTCTCTGGTATGTAATCAGGTCCCAGCCAGATTGAACTGCCTCCTGCTGGTCCAGCTGACTAGTCTTTGACAATGCAAAAGTAAAACCAAAATTCGAACAATAAGTCATATGATCTGCCATTCCCCTCTGCTGAGTTGTTTGGAACTTGTATCTCGCCGTCTGTCCCACTCAGCTCAAACACCAAGTTTCATTGGTCACAGAAAAATCCCTTTTCTCAATTTAAAAAAAAACACAGAGTGCTCAGATTTCAAATTTAAAAAAAAGCAAAACTCTAGTGACACCATTAACACACAATGCCAGGACTTTGGGACACAGATTGAAAGTTTTGAGCTAAAGGTATAAGGGTAATATGAGGAAGTACGTTTTTACACTGTGGGTGGTAATGACCTGGAACTCATTGCCCACAAGGACGGTGGAAGTGGAGACAATCAATGATTCAAGAGGAAATTGAATGACCACCTGAGAGAAATAGACTTGCAGGGGTACAGGAATTGAGCTGGGGATTGGGAATGACTGCATAGCTCCATGGAAAGCCGGCATGGTCTGGATGGGCCAAATGGCCTCCTTCTGAGCTGTAAATGAGCCCACGAAACAAAATTTATTACTTTTTATTCTGGCAATTTCTTCCTTAGAAACCCTCATTCAAGTGGCCCAGTCTTCATCTGTGAAAACAGACAGGAAGTGTTGACAGTCTATTCTCCCATGGGAGGCTGCACAACTGGGTCAGATCCTGGAACTCTCTCAATAGCAGCAGCTGTGGGAGCTCCATCTCCAGAAGGGACAGCAGCTGGTTCAATAGAGAAGGCCCAACACCACCTTCTCAAGGGGTTATTAAGGATGGACAATTAATACTGGCATTACCAGAGGCACCCACATCTCACCAATCAATCTGTACAGTGAATAAACGTTGGAAACAAATGACAAATATTCATTCAGAATCTTTGAAAAGCTGCTGAAACCCTCAGTCAAGCCTTTGTTATCTCCAAACTTGACGAATCCAAGGCTCTCCTGACTGACCTCCCATTTTCAACCCTCCCCAAACTTAGTCTCTTCCAACTCTCTGCTGCCCCTTGTCTGAACTCGCAGCAGGTCCCGTTCACCCATCTCCACCGTGTTCACTGTCCAACATTCACTCCTGGACCAACAACATCTCAATATAAAAATACTCATCCCTGTGTTCAAATGCCTCCATGGCCTCAGCCCACATCTGTTACCTCCTCATGCCCTACACCACACCCTATCTCTGTCACCTCCTCCAGCCCCTACAACACTCCCTAAGTCTATACGTTCCTCCAGCCCATACTAGCTTCCCTACCTCTGTAACTTCCGAAAGCGCCTACAACCCTCCCTATCTTTGAAACCTCCACCAGCTCCTGCAACGCCCCGCGCCCCCCATCTCTGCAACCTCCACCAGCCTCTACAACCTTTGCTATCAGTGTACCCTCCTCTCGCCTCTTTAAACTTGCCTATCTCTGCAAACTCCCCCAACCCAACAACACTCCCTATCTCTGTAAACTAATCCAGCCCCACAACCCTCCGGATAACTGGATTCTCCCCCATCAACACCCACCCAGGGTAGGCGGTGGCGCAGTGGTATTATCACTCGACTAGTAACCCAGAGATCCAGGGTATTTCTCTGGGGACATGGGTTCAAATCCCACCACAGCAGAAGGTGGATTTGGATTTAATTAATAAATCTGGAATTAAAAGCAAGTCCAATGATGGCCATGAAACCACTGTCGATTGTTGTAAAAACCCATCTGGTTCACTAATGTCCTTTGGGGAAGGAAATCTGCTGTCCTTACCTGGTCTGGCCTACATGTGACTCCAGACCCACAGCAATGTGGTTAACTCTTACATACCCTCTGAAATGGTCCAGCAAGCCACTCGGTTGTACCTAACGGCTACAAAGTCAGTAAAAAGGAATGAAACTGGACAGACCACCTGGCATCGACCGAGGCACCGGAAATGACAATGGCAAACCCAGCCCTGTCAACCCTGCAAAGTCCTCCTTACTAACATCTGGGGGCTTGTGCCAAACTTGGGTGAGCTGTCCCACAGACTAGACAAGCAACAGCCTGACATAGTCATACTCACGGAATCATACCTGACAGACAATGTCCCAGACACTGCCATCACCATCCCCGAGTATTTCCTGTCCCACTGCCCACTGGCCGGATAGAACCAGCAGAGGTGGTGGCACAGTGGTATAGAGTAGGGAGGGAGTTGCCCTGGGAGTCCTCAACATCGACTCCGGACATCATGGCATCAGGTCAAATATGTTGAACACCACATGGAGGAAGCACTGAGGGTGGCAAGGGCACAAAATGTACTCTGGGTGGGGGACTTCGATGTCCATCACCAAGAGTGGCTCGGTAGCACCACTCCTGACCGAGCTGGCCGAGTCCTAAAGGACATGGCTGCTAGACTGGGGCTGCGGCAGGTGGTGGGGGAACCAACATGAGGGGAAAAAATACTTGAACTCGTCCTCACCAATCTGCCTGCCGCAGATGTTTATGTCCATGATTGTACTGGTAGGAGTGACCACCGCACTGTCCTTGCGGAGACAAAGTCCCGCCTTCACATTGAGAATACCGTCCATCGTGTTGTGTGGCACTACCACTAAATGGGATAGATTTCGAACAGATCTAGCAATGCAAAACTGGGCATCCATGAGGCGCTGTGGGCCATCAGCAGCAGCAGAATTGTACTCAACCACAATCTGTAACCTCATGGCCCGGCATATCCCCCACTCTCCCATTACCATCAAGCCAGGAGAGCAACCCTAGTTCAATGAAGAGTGCAGGAGGTCATGCCAGGAGCAGCACCAGGCACACCTCAAAATGAAGTATCAACCTGGTGAAGCTACAACCCAGGACCACTTGCATGCCAAACTGCATAAGCAGCATGTAATAGACAGAGCTAAGCGATCCCATAACCAACGGATCAGATCTAAGCTCTGCAGTCCTGCCACATCTAGCCATGAACGGTGATGGACAATTAAACAACTAACGGGAAGAGGTGGCTCCATAAATCGCCCCATCCTCAATGATGGGGGAGCCCAGCACATCAGTGCAAAAGAGAATGCTGAAACATTTGCAACAATCTTCAGCCAGAAGTGCCGAGTGGATGATCCATCTCGGCCTACTCCTGAAGTCCCCAACATCATAGATGCCAGACTTCAGCCAATTCGATTCACTCCGCGTTATATCAGGAAATGACTGAAGGCACTAGATTCTGCTAAGTCTATGCGCCCAGACAGCATTCCGGCAATAGTACTGAAGACCTATGCTCCAGAACTTGCCACGCCCCTAGCCAAGCTGTTCCAGTAGAGTACCAACACTGGCATCTACCTTGCATTGTGGAAAATTGCCCAGGTATGTCCTGTGCACAAAAAGCAGGACAGGTCCAACCTGGCCAATTACCGCCCCATCAGCCTACTCTCAATCATCAGTAAAATGATGGAAAGTGTCATCGACTGTGTTATCAAGCGGCACTTGCTTAGCAATAACCTGCTCAGTGACGCTCAGTTTGGGTTCCGCCAGGGCCACTCTGCTCATGACCTCATTACAGCTTTGCTTCAAACATGGACAAAAGAGCTGAACTCAAGAAGTGAGGTGAGAGTAACTGCCCTTGACATCAAGGCAGCATTTGACCGAGTATGGCATCAAGGAGCCCTAGCAAAACTGAGGTCAATGGGAATCAGGGGGAAAACCCTCCGCTGGAGTCATACCTAGCGCAAAGGAAGATGGTTGGTACAGGTCAATCATCTCAGCTCCAGGACATCACTGCAGGAGTTCCGCAGGGTAGTGTCCTTGGCCCAACCATCTTCAGCTGTTTCATCAACGAACTTCCTTTAATCATAAGGTCAGAAATGGGGATGTTCGCTGATGATTGTACTATGTTCAGCACCATTCATGTCTCCTCAGATACTGACCTGGAACTATATCGCCGTTCCTTCACTGTTGCTGGGTCAAAATCCTGGAACTCCCTTCCTAGTAACACTGTGCGTGTACCTACCCCACATGGTCTGTAGCAGTTTAATAAGGCTGGTCACCACTACCTTCTCATAGGCAATTAGAGATAGGCAGTAAATACTGGCCTGGCCAGTGACGCCCATAACCCATGAATCGAATAAAAAAAACTCTGACTGAGATTATAGCAGACCATGCTATAGATTTAACAGAGCTCTAAAACCAGGTACAAAAGCTAAAGTGAGCATAAAGTTTAAGAATAAGGCACCCAAAAGTTATAATGATTTTTTGTCAAAGGGGAAAGTAACTCCATATCCTTTAAGTGAGGCAGGAAAACCTATCATTATACTTTGGGATACAGAAGCAACCCAAACACTCTTGCTGGGGAAACATATAACGTTTCCACTAGAGAGTGCCTTAAATACTAAAGTTATAGTTAATGGAATTGGCGGGGAGTATATCCCCGTAACTTTATATAAAGTAAGCCTAGAGAGTGACTTAATATCTATGATGGTAACTGTAGGAGTTGTCACAGTTTGCCAGTAGAGGGAATTTATCTACTCCGAGGCAATGATTTGACTGGAACAAAATTATCAGTTTCTCCTATAATTATAGGGGAACCAAGTGAAGTTAGTGAAACGGAACAATTACAGGAACAAGATCCAGGAATATGTCCTGCATGTGTAGTCACCCGAGCAATGATGAAACGGGATCCATTGTCGGATGAAAAAGTGGCACCACAAAGAGATAGCCAAGTATCTGAAACCTTATTTGAAGATTGAGATAATCCAAATGAGATGTTTAACAGATCTTCTATAATTGCAGCACAACAAGCTGATCCTGAGTTAGGCCGAATAGCACAGACGGCTCTGACAGAAGCTGAGGTGAAAGGAGTTCCAGAAGACTATTATATGGCAAACGGGATTTTGAGGAGGAAATGGAGACCGCCCCATAGACCTGCGGATGAAGACTGGACAGTTGTTGAACAGATAGTGGTACCACATAAATATCACCAGGGATTATTAAAGTTAGCACATGACATTTCTTTTGCAGGACACAGGGGAAGTCGGAAGACCAAATCACGTAAAGGCCAACAGTATTACTGTCCAGGCCTTACAAAGGACGTAAAGCAGTTTTGCAGGGCTTAGGATCACCTTGAAGCATCCCAAGCCAATATGAAAAAATGGGCAGACAAGAATGCAAAAAGCCGTAATTTTCAACCAGGGGATGCAGTATTAGTGTTGTTACCGTTACAGGGGAACCATTAAAAGCACGATTCAATGGCCCATATAGAGTGATTAAAAGGGTGGGGAAGGTAGATTACTTGATTTTCACCCCTCATCACCAGCAGAGGAACCGGTTCTTTCATATCAATATGTTAAAGCAATATTATCGCAGGGAGGAGGATAAGCCAGTGCAGGTATGTCAGGAAATCGGGATTGTTGAGAAGGAAAAGGATAGTGAGGATGAGGCACGAGGAGGCCTGGACAATTCTCAGATTGAACCTCCAACTATCAGGTTAATGAATACAGAATGGCTAGGAAAATTGGACAACATGCTTTTGCACTTAGAGGCAAAACAATATGAAGACCTAACCAGGCTTTTCAAAACATTTGAAAGAGTCTGCAGTGATAAGCCAGGATGTACAACCTTAGCCACACATGATGTGGGTATAGGAAGAACCGTTCCTTTAAAACAACATCCTTGCTGCTTAGGTCCAGACAGACAGGCCCAAGTGGAGCGTAACCCACAACGACTTATATGCCAGTTATTTTTCTATTCTTAAGAAACGGCTAAATTTTTTAAACATCATTTTAAAAAGGTTAACTGTGATTTTTAGTATATGTGTGTGAATGGGGAGTTGGGTTAAAAAAAGAAGTTGTGAGGTCTTTAGACATAGGTTTATCTTAATAGTGTTTCATATTTAGTTTTTAATAAATAGTTGACATGTTGTTGTCTAAAGATAGCTGGTTTGGTCTGTTTTATTCTGGGGCTTACGAGAGGGTTTAATTTGGCTGTTTTTTGGTTGGGTGGGAAATCTTTAATAATATACTGCGACTTGTGGAGTGATGGGACTGAATCGACAGTGCATTGCGCTCGCCTCCGTCATTGCAATATGGATATGGGCTGCTTTCATACCTAAGGAGTCGCGAATGTTGCTGTGCAATCATCAGAGAACATCCTCACCTCTGATCCCATGATGGAGGGCATGTCGTGAAGCCAATTTTATCCAATTGGACACTGACCCGTGTATTCCATGAGCCTCAATTTTATTAATCAGCAATTTATGTCGTACCTTATCAAATGTTTTCTGGAAATCCATATAAACAAAATCCATCTCATTCCCTTCAATGCTCCTTCATCAAAAGTTCAATTAGATTAGTCAAGCATGATCTTCTCCTGTATGTCCTCAGAAATCAGGAATTCTCACTTTCCAGTGTGATGAGCATGTATTGACCTTCATATTATAGAGAAAGTTGTCGAGGTTAAACAACAAAAATCCAGGAGCCAGGTCAGAGAGAGACCCCACCACCCTTACCTGAGCACTGCAGAGTATGGATTCACCAGAAAGAACCCGTACAACACAGCACAGCCCGCCATGCAACTCAAAGATTACCAGAGCAAGAAAGAGAAATACAGCAAGTTCCGACACAAGTGCTACAAGGACAGATAACTAGGGAAGAAGAAAATCCAACAAATTTGTCAGCTGCACAGACAAGATCAAAGAGAACCTTTACTTTCGACCCAATTCCCAACTAGACCATGGAAATGGCTGGCAATGGATTTACTCTTTGATGGAAGATCCTTTCTAATGATCGTTGATTACTTCTCAAGGTGGTTCCAGGTATGTATACAACAACAACTGAAACAGTCATCAGAGTTTTTCATAGCACGTGTTACACCTGATCAGATAGTACCTGATAATGGACCAACAATTTGCAAACGATTACTTCACACCTTTTGTGGAAGAATGTGGATTTGTTCACTGAACAAGTTCTCCCAAATATCCACAATCAAACGGAGAAGCTGAGTGAGCAGTCACAACCATCAAAGCTATGGAGCAGAAAAAACAAGATTTCCAATTAGCACTTCTGATATACAGAACTACTCCCTTTTTATTGCGGATTAGTGCCATCAGAACTCTGAATGGGAAGAAAACTTATAACGCAACTTCCAATTCTACCCGAGAGATTACATTCGGGATTATGAAGCAAGGATTATCAGACAGTCAACACAAAGAAATGTCATATCAAAACAAACAGAACCGTATTTATAACAGAAGACACCGTACAAGAAACCTACCAAAGTTGTCAGAAGGGCAAATATATATGGGTATGAGATCAAAATAGAAAAGGGGTAATTCTCCAGAAAGATAAGAATCAACAGCGATCCTATCTACTCTGAACTCCAGAAGGTTCTATAGGGAGATATAGGAGGCATCTGATTCCTTTCCAACAAAGATGTCAATCGGTCAAACATTTAGACAACCCAGATGATGAACTGAAAATTCAGAAAGCACCGAATACTACAGACCTCAATGAAGACTGTCCAAGTCAGGACACAAGGGATCAGAGAAAGACTACCAATATCCCAGAACTGAACACAACAAGATCAGGGAGAGTTGTGAAGCTTCCTGATAGGTTGAATCTATGAAGTTAGAGAATTGGGGGGGAGATGGAGTAGTATTTAAATCAAAAAAGCGACTGTATGTAAATATATATTGGGATAAAGAATTGGGGAGGAGATGCAGTATAAAGGTATCAAAGGCTTAGTCTTGACAGCATGTAAAGAATACAATCCACTCTGATGAGACAGGTGATCAAGTGGGAGTGACTCGAGAACAGTTACAGCGTAGCTTTCAAAGGAGACACACAGGCTAGTGTTGCATGTATGTACTTATTATGAAATAAATATTAAAATATAAACGCTACAGCCTCTCTGGCTAGACTCTATACAGTGGCAACATACAGAACAAAACAGATAACTGCAGTAACTGTAAACCTCAACTTCAGTAGCTCTGGGCACTGAAAGCAACAGTGACCTTGCTAACTCCAACAGCTCTGACAGCTTTCTGTCTTTCCTGTGTGCTTTTCAGTGTAGTTGACGGGAGAGATTGCCATCGATATTTTTGTGTTTTTATTTCCCATTCGAGATGTGCAGCATCACTGAATTCACATTTCGTTGCTAGTTGCCTCAGTCACGTGCATTATTGGTCAAATGTCTTGTTTACTTCTTGCTCAGCGGGTCAGAAGGCAATGGTTTCGTACATGTGGTTATTTCTTGGGCATGAAGTAGATCATTATTGCATTTTTTTCTGAGTTGTAGTCAATCTGCTCTGGTATAAATGTCTGAAGGTATCTTCTAATTCGTCACCTCCATAGTATAGAAGTAAAGCCCTTTTCCTTATGTCGTCTGTGATTATGAAGACTGCCGTTGAATCTTCGAAGCATTGTAACTACTTTTGCCAATGTGAGAATAAGGATGATGGCTCTGAGTGCAGTTTAGAACATGGCAGATTGGGTATAAACAACACCATACTGACTGGTAATGTAGAGATAAAGGATCCGGGATCACATTCCTTACAGAGGAAATTTCTCTTCAATGATCCAAGGTTATATATTTTGAAATGGATTGGATGGTTGTTTTGGAGAGATCAGTATGTGAGGCTAAATTGTACAAACTACCTCTGTGTCATTCTAACAGTCTCTAAGTTAAAGTGTCGTGTGTAAAAGAGAAAAACATCTAAAATGTTCACACCTGAAAGCAGTGTTTCAGTTTTTTCATCCTTTTTCTGTTTATTATGTCACCATTGTGATGTCCTCGGGACTTGGGTGAGAATCAGGTGAGTTCGGTAAAGGATATGAGGCAAAGACAGAGAGACAAAGACTGCAGCAGCTGAACATAAAGGCTTCACTTTATTCTGTCTTAGTTTCACTTTCTCTTTGTTGGCAAGTGTGTTCGACAGCAGCCTCCAGAGTGCACAATGGACAATGTAATTACAATTTCAAAACACTACAACAGGAAGCGAGAGAAAGAGGCCAGAATTTTACGCCCCCTTCCATCAGCCACATCCCGCCCTCCCTCACTGTCTCAGCGACGGGCGGGCAGCAAAGGCCGCCAGAAAACAGTCAGGTAAAACCAGCATCATCTTTTCAGGATGTGCGTTGGGGCTTTCCAGATTGGGCACCCTGTGCCCCAGGGAGGGCATCACCCGAAGCCCCAACTGCCCCCACTGAAATAAAGTCCCCGACCCCCTCCCAACCGAACCCCTTGCCTCACTGGGGCCTAGCTGATCGACCCCGGAGAGGGCCGTGCCCCTCTTCTTGCTGTGGCTGTGTTGCAGTCCCAGCAGTGGCCACTGCTCCCAGTGGCGCTGTTGGGACTTTGAGCTGCCAGCCCACTGATTGGCTGGATGCTCCATTAGGTAGTATTTCCTGCCTCAGAGAGGTGGAAGACCCGCCCAAGCCCAATTTGGGGCCTGGGGAACATTAGATCTCAGTGTGGCTCCCCACAGCCGGCAGAGGCGGGCTCTTGCATAACTTTATTCCATGGGACGGGGCCTACCGCTAACATAAAATTCCAGCCAGTGCAAGTGCAGCGAGAGAGCGAAACTGAGAGTGCAGAGAGAGAGAGAGAAAGTAAGAGGGCAGAGGGAGAGCAAGTGAGAGGGCAGAGAGAGAGAGAAATTAAGAGGGCAGAGAGAGGGAAAATGAGAGGGAAGACGGAAAGAGAAAGTGAGAGAGCAGAGACAGCGAGCAAAGGTGAGAGGGCAGAGAGAACGAAAGTGAGAGGGCAGAGAGAGAGAAAGTGAGGGGACAGAGAGAGAGAGAGAGAAAGTGTGAATCAAGATGGAGGGAGAGAAAGTGAGAGGGGCAGGGAGAAAGAGAAAGTGTGGGGGAAGATCATTCTTGACTAATCTGAATTGAATTTGTTGATGAAGTAGCAGAGAAGGGAATGATGTGGATGTTGATGAAATAGATTTTAAGAATCATTTGATAAGGTATCACATAAATGGCCATTTAATAAAACAGAGTTTCATGGAATAGGAGGGTCAGTGTCTACTTGGATAAAAAAATGTTTAAGGACAGAAAACTGTGAGTCATGGTAAATACTTGTCTTTCAGACTGGAGGATGGTAGACAATGGTGTTCCCCAAGGGTCATTGCTGGGACCAATGCTTGTTTTGCTATATATTAATGATTTGGATGTTGGCATATAGAGTAGAATCTCAAGACTTGCTGGTGACACCAAACTTCGAGGTGCAGCAAACAATAAGGATGAGATGAACCATCTGCAAGAGGACATTGATAATCTAGCAGAATGGGCAGAGGGGTGACCCCAGTCTGAACTCACAGCAGGTCCTGTTCACCAATTTCCCCTGTTTTGACATCTCTGTATTCTCCTCATGCTCTACAACACATCCTATTTCAACTCATCCAGTCCCTACAACCCACCCGATCTCTGTAAACTCCTCCAGTCCCAACAGCCTTTCATACCTCTGTACCCTCCCCCAGGACCTACAAAACTCACTATCTCTGTAACCTCCTCCTGCCCCAACAACCCTCCTTATATCCATAACCTCCCCTCGTCCCTACAAACCCTTCAGACTGATGTACCTTCCCCCAGGACCGACAAAACACCCTATCTCTTTAACTTCCTCCAACCCGTTCAACACTTCCTATCTTTGTTACCTCCTCCAGTCCCGAGAATTCTCCCTATCACTGTAGGCTCCTCCAGCTCCACAACCCTCCCTATCTCCGTAACCTCCACCAGCTTTTACAACCCTCCCTATCTCAGTAACCGCCTCAGCCCCTACAACCCTCCCAATCACTGTAACCTCCTCTAGCCCCTGCAACTCTCCCTATCTCTGTAACTGCCTCCATCCCCTACAACCTTCCATATCTCTGTATTCTTCTCCACCCATACCACCTTCCTATCTTTGTAACCTCCTCTAGCTGCAAAAAGTTCCCTAACTCTGCAAACTCCACCAGCTCCTAATGCCCTGACTATCTCTGTAACCTCCTCTAGCCCCTGCAACCCTCCCTATCTCTGTAACCTCCACCAGCCCCACAACCTTCCCTATATCTGGATCCTCCTCCAGCTGCTACCACCCTCTGAGCTCTCCAAACTCCTCCACTTCTAGCAACTTGAGAATTCCCCAACAACACCCACCAACGCCACCATCTGATTCGTGGAGAGAGAGATAGAGACAGCAGTGGCTGTGTTGGGGAATGCAATCGAGATGGACTCAATAAAGTTTCTCCTGAAATAAAACAGATAATAATCGTCAACTGGCAGGAGAAGCATCTGCAGCATTTTGGCTTTTCTGAGAACAAGTTTATTTCTGTCTAACCAGATGTGAGGAGCTGAGAATCAAACCGGTGGAAGTGGAGGAGAGACGGCAGATTCTGTTTCTCTTCCTGTCCCACAGGGGGGGCTCTGACTTTCCCCCTGCCCCCATTTCCATCCGGTTCTCCAAAGGTCACCTCTTGCCTGCTGGGGATGATGAATATTATTTGGAAACTCTGGGATCTGCCTCTGAGCTGCTCTCAGTTGTTTTGTTTATTTATTAATTGAATAATTGATGTAACTGGATATTTCACCGCACTCTTGACCTGCTCTCTGAACTTGGACTGAGTCACCCCATAAATAAATGTGTTTGTGCAGCAACTTAAAGCCCTCAGCATAAATCCGACTTCTCTAAATATGAATTCAGAATCATTCAAACTATCGGGAACTTTTCCTGCAATCTTATAATATATGAAATCTATAACACGCACCAACCACAGAAGTATGAAGCTGCCGGATATGGTGAACAGCAAAATCATAGACTTCCTTCTGCTCTCCATCTCTGGGTCACTGTGATTCTCTCCCTTACTCTGACCCCTCAGTCCCTTACGGACTCGACTGGCCAATAAAATGTGTCTGACTGTCAAGGCGTTCAGCAACAGAATTAAAGCGAATGGGAGCAATGGGGTTAAAACCTTAACAAACCAGCTAAATCCCACCCATCCGGGCTCAGTAAAATAGCTTGGCTTTAAATAACATTCCCACAGTACATTGCTGATGATCAATACAGGTTGATATACAAAGTAGAAGGTACATTTTTTAAACATAACAGAATACAGGTTGTTACTAGAACAACAGCCGCCGTTTTCTTGGTGCAATATTTTGTTTTCAGCTTCTGGCAACAAATGGCCACGAATCGATCAAAGGTGAAAGTGACTGTGAACCAGACAGAACAGTCGATGGCTGCACGAATAAGGACAGTGATCACATTACACACAGGGGTGATGCCCAGGAAAGATCCCCGAAAATAATAATAATTCATCCGCTTCAGTATGATCCCAGCGATAACGATCAGTAGATCCGCAGTTGCCATGGCCACCAGGTAGCGAGTGGTGCAGGTGGAGAGTCCGCACTTTCCCCGGGACAGGATCACAATCGCCAGTAAATTAACTGTAAGAGAGAGAAGGGAAAAGAGACTGGAAATTACTGATCAAACATTCTCCGTGTCTGACCCAGACAGTAAGGGCAGGAGTTGAGCACCAAAAACAGGGGGGTTGGAGGCGGGTCAAAAGCAAAAATTTTAAAACTCTCAACCCTATCAACAACGCACCTCCGGCCACCCCTCCCCCGCCGCCCCACCCCGGACCCCCTAACCTCCCACTTCCAAGTTTAACTGAGTTGGGACAGGGGATGGACAGACAACCGCTCCCAGGAGGCATGTTGGTAATTTAAATATTGTAATGATTCTTGAAGTCACTGATTTAAATCTGTTTTACAGATTTAATTCTGGCCAATCAGGGTTCCTGTTGTAACGCACTCCACATGCAAAGAAAGCCAGTGTTGGTGATTCTACCGTGACCCCTTGCGTCATCGGAACACTCCCCCAGGATAAGACACCCCATGCTGGGATCACACCGCACCACCCTCTGGGATCATACCCCACCACCCTCCGGGATCAGACCCACTTCCCTCCGGGATCAGACCCCACCACCCTCCGGGATTGGACCCCACCACCCTTTGGGATCAGACCTCAGCGCCCTCTGTTATCAGACCCCACACCCTCCAGGATCAGACCCCACCACCCTTTGGGATCAGACCTCAGCGCCCACAGTTATCAGACCCCACACCCTCCGGCTCAGACCCCACCAGCCTTTGGGATCAGACCTCAGCGCCCTCTGTTATCAGACCCCACCACCCTTTGGGATCAGACCTCAGCGCCCTCTGTTATCAGACCCCACACCCTCCAGAATCAGAACCCTCCACCCTTTGGGATCAGACCTCAGCGCCCTCTGTTATCAGACCCCACACCCTCCGGGATCAGACCCCACACCCTCCAGGATCAGACCCCACCACCCTTTGGGATCAGACCTCAGCGCCCTCTGTTATCAGACCCCACACCCTCCGGGATCAGACCCCACACCCTCCAGGATCAGACCCCACCACCCTTTGGGATCAGACCTCAGCGCCCTCTGTTATCAGACCCCACACCCTCCGGGATCAGACCCCACCACCCTTTGGGATCAGACATCAGCGCCCTCTCTTATCAGATCCCACACTCTCCGGGATCAGACCCCACCACCCTTTGGGATCAGACCCCACACCCTCCGGGATCAGATCTCAGCGCCCTCTCTTATCAGATCCCACACTCTCCGAGATCAGACCCCACCACCCTTTGGGATCAGACCCCACACCCTCCAGGATCAGACACCACACCCTCCGGGATCAGACCTCACTCCCTCCGGGATCAGATCCCACACACTCCGGGATCAGACCCCACCACCCTTTGGGATCAGACCCCACACCCTCCAGGATCAGACCCCACACCCTCCGGGATCAGACCCCACTCCCTCCGGGATCAGATCCCACACCCTCCGGGATCAGTCCCCACTCCCTCCGGGATCAGATCCCACACCTCCGGGATCAGACCCCACACCCTCCAGGATCAGACCTCAGCGCACTCTGTTATCAGACACCACATCCTCCGTGATCAGACCCCAACACCCTTTGGGATCAGACCTCAGCGCCCTCTGTTATCAGACACCACACCCTGCAGGATCAGATCCCACCACCCTTTGGGATCAGACCTCAGCGCCCTCTGTTATCAGACCCCACACCTTCCGGGATCAGACCCCACCACCCTTTGGGATCAGACATTAGCACCCTCTGTTATCAGACCCCACACCCTCCGGGATCGGACCCCACCACCCTTTGGAATCAGACCTCAGCGCCCTCTCTTATCAGACCCCACACCTTCCGGGATCAGACCCTACCGCCCTTTGGGATCAGACATTAGCACCCTCTGTTTTCAGACCCCACTGCCCTTTGGGATCAGTCCTCACCACCCTTTGGGATCAGACCTCAGCGCCCTCTGTTATCAGACCCCACACCCTCCGGGATCAGACCCCACCACCCTTTGGAATCAGACCTCAGCGCCCTCTCTTATCAGACCCCACACCTTCCGGGATCAGACCCTACCGCCCTTTGGGATCAGACATTAGCACCCTCTGTTTTCAGACCCCACTGCCCTTTGGGATCAGTCCTCACCACCCTTTGGGATCAGACCTCAGCGCCCTCTGTTATCAGACCCCACACCCTCCGGGATCAGACCCCACTGCCCTTTGGGATCAGACATTAGCACCCTCTCTTATCAGACCCCACACCCTCCGGGATCGGACCCCACCACCCTTTGGGATCAGACATTAGCACCCTCTGTTATCAGACCCCACACCCTCCGGGATCGGACCCCACCACCCTTTGGGATCAGACATTAGCACCCTCTGTTATCAGACCCCACACCCTCCAGGATCAGACCCCACTGCCCTTTGGGATCAGACCTCAGCGCCCTCTGTTATCAGACCCCACTGCCCTTTGGAATCAGACCCCCCCGCCCTTTGGGAACAGACCTCAGCGCCCTCTGTTATCAGACCCCACTGCCCTTTGGGATCAGACCCCACCACCCTTTGGGATCAGACCTCAGCGCCCTCTGTTATCAGACCCCACTGCCCTTTGGGATCAGACCCCACCACCCTTTGGGAACAGACCTCAGCGCCCTCTGTTATCAGACCCCACTGCCCTTTGGGATCAGACCCCACCACCCTTTGGGATCAGACCTCAGCGCCCTCTGTTATCAGACCCCACTGCCCTCTGTTATCAGACCCCACTGCCCTTTGGGATCAGACCCCACCACCCTTTGGGATCAGACCTCAGCGCCCTCTGTTATCAGACCCCACTGCCCTCTGTTATCAGACCCCACTGCCCTTTGGGATCAGACCCCACCACCCTTTGGGATCAGACCTCAGCGCCCTCTGTTATCAGACTACCCCCCCGCCCTTTGGGATCAGACCTCAGCGCCCTCTGTTATCAGACCCCACACCCTCCGGGATCAGACCCCACCACCCTTTGGAATCAGACCTCAGCGCCCTCTGTTATCAGACCCCACACCCTCCGGGATCAGACCCCACACCCTCCGGGATCAGACCCCACCACCCTTTGGGAACAGACCTCAGCGCCCTCTGTTATCAGACCCCACACCCTCCGGGATCAGACCCCACACCCTCCGGGATCAGACCCCCCCGCCCTTTGGGAACAGACCTCAGCGCCTTCTGTTATCAGATCCCACACCCTCCGGGATCAGACCCCACCACCCTTTGGGAACAGACCTCAGCACCCTCTGTTATCAGACCCCACACCCTCCGGGATCAGACCCCACACCCTCCGGGATCAGACCCCCCCCGCCCTTTGGGAACAGACCTCAGAACCCTCTGTTATCAGATCCCACACCCTCCGGGATCAGACCCCACCACCCTTTGGGGTCGGACATTAGCGCCCTCTGTTATCAGACCCCACACCTTCCGGGATCAGACCCCACCACCCTTTGGGATCAGACCCCACCACGCTCTGTTATTAGACCCCACCACCCTTTGGGATCAGACCTCACAACCTCCGGGATCAGGCTCCACCACCCTTTGGGATCAGACCCCACACCTTCCGGGATCAGACTCCACACCCTCCGGGATCAGACCCCACAACCTCCGGGATCAGGCTCCACCAAATCCGGGATTGGAAGACGACCAACCCCCGCGATTGGACTGCAAACTGCATGAATCAGATGTCACCACCCAATTTGATTGGATCCAAACACTCCCAGGATCCAGCCCAACCCCCTGGGATCGATCCCCAACACTCCCAGGCTGATGACCCCCACTGGGATCAGACTCTCCTCCTTGATTCGCACACCCTCCGGGCTCGCAACCCCATCCCGGGATCAGAATACGCTCCTGGGATCAGAAGCTTTGGCAATCAGTTTCTCCAATCCTGTCTTGGAGCAGAGACTCCCCCTGGCCTCTCCCCCTAACTGGACTGGGGCGACACTTCAGGAGAGGAGACCCCTCCCCTTGGTTGAGGATCAGATACAGCCCTCACCCTCCCTGGAGTTGGGATCAGACCCTCCCCCTCCACCATCCCGTCTCCAGACTCGGACCACACTGCAGGACAGGAAACCCCTCCCTGTGGTTGAGGATCAACAGCCCAGGAATTGGAGATATCACCACTCCCCCTCTCTGGAATTGGTGATTCGACAGCCCCCGATATCAGGCAGCTTCCCCCCATACCCCGAGGACAGCACTGAGACAGCCCTGGTCCTGAGGCCTGCCCCAGAGGCCTCCTGGCCCGGCTGGAAGCCAAGCCTGTCAATCAGGCTGACCTCAGGGTGGGGAACCTGTCAATGATAAAAGAGACAGTCTGTGGAGTTAAAACTCTGAAACTCTGCTCCCCACCTATATCATTTACCCCTGTTAATATCCAGGCCTAAAGATTGGAGTAAAAACAAAATACTGAAACTGCTGTAAATCTGATAACAATAGGAGAATGTTGAAAACACTCAGCAGGTCAGGCAGCATCTGTGGAGCGAGAAACAGAGTTAATGTTTCAGTCTGATAGGTTTACATCAGAATTGGAAGATAAAAGAGATTAACAGTTTCAAAGCAATGATAGATCTGGTGAAAAGTGGGATGTAGGGGGAGGAAAGAACAAAGGGGAAGGTCTGTAATCGCGAGTAGAACAGGAGTGATTCAATGAGAAAAGGGATGATGATGCAAGGTGAATGGGACAATTAAAGAAACATAGGATGGGTCCGGGGGAGGTGTAAATGGTTACAGCAGAATAACAGAGGGAGAGGGGAGGATGGACAATCCGGCAAAGAGAAGTTCCAGGAGCCAGGAAAAGTGATAGAGAATGGTGGGTAGATCCCAGGGGTGTGGACCAGCCTGCCAGCTGTGTATCAATAAGGGACACACAGCCCAAACAATAGCCGAGACCCCCTCCCCTCTCAGTGACTCTGCTGTACCCAACCACCATGACCAGCACAGGCCATCTGAGAAAGTGGAATCCATTATTATAATCTGAAGTTTCTAATCTCATTGTTGAGTCCGACAGGCAATAAAATGCTGAATTGACAAATACGATAGTGTTCCTCATTGTGTTTCAGTGGAAGGGTGCAGGAGGTCGAGGATGGAGAGGTCAGAGTGGGAGTGGGATGTAGAATTAAAGTGACAAACGACTGGAAGCTCAGGGTCACGCCTGCAGACTGAACTGAGCAGTTCAGCAAAGAAATGACCCAATCTGCATTTGTTCCTCTCCCAATGTCCAGGAGACTCCATCGTGTGCAGTGAATTCTGTTACTAAATTGTAAGAACTGTAACTAAATTGGTGTTTCACTCAGTACAATTCTACAGTGACAGATACTCCCAGTGATAAGTTTTCACATGGATCAGGTGCTCCACTCTAGTTATTGAGTAACACTCAGATTGATTTTATTCTAACTCGGGGTTGTCCAAAATATGATGCACAGTCCAGGATCCGGCCCGTCAATGGTTTCCATCTGACCCGTGGATGTATTTCAGAGATGAGAAATTTTCCATTGTCTTCTTCTTTTGGACCGGCTTTATAAAACCTCGTGCTGTCAGTTTCACAGCTGACAGGTGCTGAGAGCGGGAAAAGTGATCTCCCAACTTCGGACAGGTTCGGGCTTTTCCAGCGGGTCCTGACTTTTTTTAAAGCCTGCTGGAAAACCCCGAATATGTCCGAAGTTGGGAAATCACTGTACCTGCTCCCAGCAGCTGTCCATTTGGAAATTGACAGTACCATTAAAAAGAAATAACCAATCACAAAGCTGCTTTGCTGAGTGCTCCCGCTCCTTGCAACTGTGTGAGAGAGATGGAGGGACAGAAAGATAGAGAAGGGTGAGTGAGAGAGAGGCGCGGTCAGAAAGAGAGAGAGAGAGGAGCACAAAAAGATAGAGGAGGACTGAGAGAGAGGGAGGCAGATAGAGCGGGAGGGGCAGAGAGAGGGGGGATGAGAGAGATTGAGGGGGGAAGAGAGAGACAGGAGGAACAGAGAGAGAGGAGGACAGTGAGGAGGGGGACAGAGGGAGAGAGGGGACAGAGAGAGATAGAAGAGGTTGACGACAGATGGGGGTGCTGATGGAGGAGGGACAGTGCGAGAGGGACAGAGAGAGAGGGACAGAGAGAGGGAGAGAGGGGGAGAAGGAGGGACAGGTGGGACATAGAAAGAGAGAGTGTGAGAGGGAATGAGAGCATGAGAGGGGATAGAGAAAGAGTGAAAGGAATAGAGAGAGAGGGGAACAGAGAGGAGAGAAACGGGGACAGTGAAAGAAAGAGGGGGAGCAGAGAGAAAGTGGAGGAGAGAGAGGGGGACAAGAAAGCAAGGATGACACAGAGAGTGGGGAACAACAAAGTTGGGGGAACAGGGATAGAGAGAGAGAGAGACAGAGACAGAGAGAGAGAGAAAAACAGTCAGAGAGGGAGGAAAGTGATCAAGATTATTTCTGACAGATGAACATCTATCCAGGAATATCGGCATCGCTACAACAAGTGAGTGGACAAACATTGATTACTTGTGCAAGCAAAAAATGACAGGTATCTCAATAAATGAGTGACCAACATAGTGATGAGAAAGTAAGTCAATAAATTAATCTTCACATCTAAAGCAACATCGTACAAATGCATATTTGTTGTTGTTTTGATGAATAGGGAAATACATTTTTAATGCCTTTATGCTTCCAAAATTTTCTCACTGGCTCCCTACGTCAGACAGAAATTATAATGAGGGCCCCCAGTCGAAAAGGTTGGACGATCTGCTGTAACTGACTTTTCCACCAACACCTTTGTTCAGAAAGTTGATTTCAGTGAAGTCTAATTGAACATTATCCGATACAATAACTTGATAATTCAGAAAGCCTGTCAGTTACAAACTGAGGTTTATTATCAGTTGAGTAAATAGAATAAAACTGCACAGATAGTCCAGGATATTTGACATAAGAAAATGATATCACTAATCGGGTGTCTGTATAACAGTGGCACTAGATCAGCATGTAACATTATCAATCACACAGTAAAACCAGAGAGCAGCTCACACACAGATTTACATTGGTTATAGTCACTTACCAGGAACACCAATGACAGCGAGGATCAGGTAATATATCTTTCTGATACTGTTGAATGTTTCAATCATTTTCTGTGTGGTGATGTGTCACTTCGTGCTGCAAACAATCCCTCTGTATTAAATTGTGAGGTGATACACTCGCAGAGCCTGTAATTTATACCCTGTGGGATCTCCACTGGGATATTGAGGTTACCACATTGTTCAAAATGATTCTTTAATTGAACAAACAGATTACGACATCAGGTTCAGTCTGCCTGGTGAGAGAATATATTTATTTCTAAGACTGAATTCAAAAACTTCAAAGACTGGTCTATTCTGATCAAATTCATGAACGAATGAAAATTCGAAGCTGTATTCTCCCAGCAATGACATTGTTCTTTCAAACACCAGCGGTTCTATCTCTAGATCTCATGTTGTTTCAGTGATGTCCTTCCCACCAATGTAACCATACGTTAATTAAACAGCAAAATGTGAGAGTGTCTCTCTCAGGACTGTTCTACTGCACTCTGGGATGTGACTGTCCTCTTTAACTGTGGACATTCAGTAACTAAACTCCAAATGTGAGAGTGTCTCTCTCAGGACTGTTCTACTGCACTCTGGGATGTGACTGTCCTCTTTAACTGTGGACATTCAGTAATTAAACTCCAAATGTGAGAGTGTCTCTCTCAGGACTGTTCTACTGCACTCTGGGATGTGACTGTCCTCTTTAACTGTAGACATTCAGTAATTAAACTCCAAATGTGAGAGTGTCTCTCTCAGGACTGTTCTACTGCACTCTGGGATGTGACTGTCCTCTTTAACTGTGGATATTAACTGATCCTCGGCCTCAACACTGCTTGTAATATAGACACAATGGCAGTTTTAGTTTAGTTTAGAGATACAGCACTGAAACAGGCCCTTCGGCCCACCGAGTCTGTGCCGACCATCAACCACCCATTTGTACTAATCCTACACTAATTCCATATTCCTACCACATCCCCACCTGTCCCTATATTTCCCTACCACCTACCTATACTAGGGGCAATTTATAATGGCCAATTTACTTATCAACCTGCAAGTCTTTGGCATGTGGGAGGAAACCCACGCAGACACAGGGAGAACTTGCAAACTCCACACAGGCAGTACCCGGAATTGAACCCGGGTCGCTGGAGCTATGAGGCTGCGGTGCTAACCACTGTGCCACTGTGCCGCCCCTACAGACAGCTACTGCCTGACCTGCTGAGTGTTTACATCATTCTCCTATTTTTATCAGATTTACAGCAGTTTCAGTATTTTGTTTTTACTCCAATGCTTAGGCCTGGATATTAACAGGGGTGGGTGACAAAGGTGGGGAGCAGAGGTTCAGAGTTCAAACTCCACAGACTGTCTCTTTTATCATTGACAGGTTCCCGACCCTGAAATCAGCCTGATTGACAGGCTTGGCTTCCAGTCGGGCAGGGAAGCCTCTGGAGCAGGCCTCAGGACCAGAGTGATGCAGGTGATGAGCCCGGGGTATGGAGGGGGTGGGGGAGGGGGGTTGCTGCCTGATATCGGGGGCCGTCTAATCACCAACTCCAGACGGGGATAGAGTGGTGACATCTCCAATCACTGGGCTGTCGATCACAAACCCTCGGGAGGGGTCTCCTATTCTGTAGTGTGGTCTGAATCTGGGGAGCAGGAGGGATGTGTCTGATCCTGAACCGAGGGGCGTGGGTTCTCCCATCCTGGAGTGTAGTCCCAGTCTGGTGAGGGGGAGGGATGTGTCTGATCCTCAATCGCGGGGAAGCATCTCCTATGCTGGAGTGTAGTCCCAGTCTAGCGAGGGGGAGGGATGGGTCTAATCCTAAACCGCGGGGAAGCGTCTCCTATCCTGGAGTGTAGTCCCAGTCCGATGAGCGGGAGGGCTTGATCCTCAACCGAGGGGAGGGTGTTCTCTTCTGCAGGAGTGTAGTCTCAGTCTTATCAGGGTGAGCAGGACTGTTTGCTCCAAAATATAATTGTAAACATAATCCCTGGAACCACACTGGTAAATCTCCTCTGCACCCTCTCATGGACTTTCACATGCCTCCTAAACTGTGGCGACCCGAACTGGATGCAATACTCCAATTTGAGCCTAACCAGAGCTTTTTCAAGGTTCAGAACAACTTCCCTGCTTTTCTATTCAATGCCTCTATTGATCAAGCCTAAGATACTGGCACCTCCCCCGATTCCAGGGAAGATTGGAATATTAGGGAAACCCTTCTGCTATCTCCATCCCCACTTCCTTTAGCAACCTGGGATGCAAGGCATTCGGATCAGGTGAATTATCTACCCGAAGCACAGCCAGAGGTTTTAGTACATGTCCCTTTTCAATTAATGTCCGATCCATTGCCTCCACTCTCTCTGCTTCTACTGATAATGGTGTCACCTTCAATTTTCTTACTGAACACGTATACAAAGTACTCATTAAGTATATCAGCTTTCCCTCTGCCTCGAAGCATTTATTACCCACTCTGTTCCTAACAGGCCCCCCTCCTCTTAGTACAAGCTTACTATTTACATGCTTGTAGATGGTCTTTGGGTTCCCTTTTATGTTGACCTCCATTCTATTTTCATATTCTCTCTTTGCCAGCCTTATTTTCATTTCACTGCCCCTCAAAACATATTATATATGGCCTGTTTCTCACTTGATGAGTTCATTTGACGTGCATCATTTCCCCTGTTTTTTTTTACAAGATAACCAATTGTTCCACAACAGCTCTTCCTGCCAGTCTTCAGTCCCATTCTACCCTGACTAGATACCTTCTCATCATATTGAAATTAGCCCTCTAACATTCTAGTTTATTTTGTCCCTTGCTTGTCTGCATTACAGATCTAAACCTTATGATACGAAGTTCGCTCTTACCCCAAGTAACATTTGCACCACGCAAGTGCCAGGTAATGACCATCTCCAACAAGAGAGAATCTAACCATCTCCCCTTGACATTCAATGGCATTACCATCGCTAAATCCCCCTCTGTCAACATCCTGGGGGAGTCGGGGGGTGGGGGGGGGGGGGTGGTTACCATTGCCCAGAAACTGAACTGGAGAAGCCATATAAATACCATGGCTACAAGAGCTGGTCAGAGACTAGGAATCCTGAAGCGAGTAACTCACCGCCTGGCTCCCCAAAGCCTATCCACTATTTACAAGGCACAGGGGAGGCGGTGGCGTACTGGTATTGTCACTGGACTAGTAACCCAGAAAGCCAGGTATTGCTCTGGGGTCATGGGTTCGAATCCCACCACAGCAGAGGGTGGAATTTGAATTCAATTAATAAATCTGGAATTTAAAGCTAGTCTAATGAATGGCCATGACACCATTGTCGATTGTTGTAAAAACCGATCTGGTTCAGTAATGTCCTTTAGGGAAGGAAATCTGCTGTCCTCACCTGGTCTGGCCTACATGTGACTCCAGACCCACAGCAATGTGGTTGACTCTTACATGCCCTCGAAATGGCCTGGCAAGCCACTCAGTTCAAGGCCAATTGGGGATGGGCAATAGATGCTGGCCTGGCCTGTGACGCCCACATCCCATGAAAGAATATAAAACAAATTCAGAAGTGTGATGGAATACTCTCCACTTGTCTGGATGGGTGCAGCTGCAACAACACTCAAGAAGCTCGACACCAAGCAGGACAAAGCAGCCTGCTTCATTGGCACCAAATCCACAAACATTCACTCCCTCCACCACCGACGCACAGTGGCAGCAGTGGGTGCCATCTCCAAGATACACTGCAGCAAGTCACCAAGGTTCCTTCGGCAGCGCCTTCCAAACCCGTGACCTCTACCACCAAGGAGGACAAGGGCAGTAGATGCATGGGAACACCACCACCTGCAAGTTCCTTTCCAAGCCAGACACCATCCTGACTTGGAACGATATCACCGTTCCTTCAGTGTCGCTGGGTCAAAATACTGGAACTCCCTTCCTAACAGCTCTCCTGTCCCCACATGTACTGCAGCGGTTCAAGAAGGCAACTCACCACCACCTTCTCAAGGGCAATTGAGGATGGGCAATAAATGTTGGCCGAGCCAGCGACACCCACATCCATTGAACGAATTTTTAAAAACACATATTCAATCTCCATTCCATCTCCTTTTTCTAAGGAGAACAAACCCACCTTTTTCAACATATCCTTGTAACTAAATTCCTCCATCCCTGAAACTATTCTGGTAAATCTCCTCTACACTCTCTCAAGGACCAGAACTGGATGCAATACTACAATTGGGGCCTAACCAGAGATTTGTAAAGTTTCAGCATAACTTCCCTGATTTAGTACTCAATGTCTTTATTGATGCAGCCAAGATCCTAGATGATTTACTAACCACTCTCTCAATATGTCCTGACACCCTCAAAGATCTGTTCACATACATCCCCAAGTCCCTCTGTTCCCATACATTATGAATTTATTTCTCTCCCTATTTGTTTTACCAAAATGCATCACCTCACACTTGTCAGTATTAAATTCCATCTGCCACCTCTCTGCCCATTCTGCTAGCCTATTGACGCCCTGGTGCAGTCGTTCATACCATCCTCATTGTTTCCCACACCTCCGCGTTTGGTGTCATTAGCAAATTTTGAGATTGTACTCTGTATTCCAAGATCCAATTCATTTAGAATCATAGAAGGTTTATGGCACAGAAAGAGGCCACTTGGCCCATCCTGTCTGGGTCTGCTGAAAATCGATCCACCTATTTTAATCTCACCTTCCAGCATTTGGTCCGTAGCCCTGCAGATTACGGCACTTGAGGTGCATATCCAGACTCCTTTTGAATGAGTTGAGGGTCTCTAACTCAGCTACACTTACAGGCAGTGAGTTCCAGACCATCACCACATTCTGGGTGAAAAGGTTTTTCTTCATCTCCCCTCTAATCTTTCCACCAATCACTTTCATCTATGCCCCCTCAAAATTTTATATATTTCAATCAGATCTCCCCTCAGCCTTCTCTGTTCCAAGGAGAACAACCCCAGCCTATCCAATCTTTCCTCATAGCTGCATTTTTCCAGTCCTGGCAGCATCCTGATAAATCTCCTCTGTACTCTCTCTAGTGCAATTACATCCTTTCTGTAATGAGGTGACCAGAACTACACACAGTATTCAAGTTGTGACCTAACCAATGAGTTATCCAGTTCCAGCATAACATCCCTGCTCTGATATTCTATACCTCGGCTAATAAAGGAAAGGATTCCATATGCCTTCTTAACCACCTTACCAACCTCTCCTGCTAGCTTCTGGGATCTGTGGACTCTAAAGTTCCTTGCACCTGGACTCATCTTTGCTGCTCTCCCCGAAGGTAAGTGCTCTCGGTTGCGATCCTTGGGCTCGATATCCGGTCCTCACTCCATGTTCTTCCCGCAGGTCTGCTCTTCTCCACTCCTCTCCCGGAAGGTTAGTTATATTATGTATAATTCATATATCGCAAACATAAAAACAGTGTTCCCAGCACTGACGGTTGGGGAACACCACTGTCTGCCATCCTCCAGTCTGAAAAGCAATATTTACTATGACTTGCTGTTTTCTTTCCTTAAGCCATTTTTTAAAAAATCCAATTGGAAACTGGCCCTCCTATTCCATGAGCCTCAATTTTATTCATCAGCCTTTTTATGTGGTACCTTATCAGAGGCTTTCCTAAAATCCATATAAACGACATCCACAACATTCCCTTCATCGGCTTTCTGTGTGACTTCATCAAAAAATTCAATTCGATTAGTCAAGCATAATCTCTGCCCCTTCACCTTCTCTTTCTCCCTGCCTCTGTCACTTTCTCTCCCTCCTTGTCAATTCACATTCTCTTGATCTCCCTGCCCTCTCACTGGCTGGAATTTTACTTTGGGCGGCAGGCACCGCCCAGTATCCAGAAGGTCCTGCACGAGCACTCCTCCGCCAGGCGTGGGAGCCACGCCGGGATTTAACGCTCTCCAAGCCCCCTCGCTGAGGCGGGCAGTCCCACCTAATGGAGCAGCCAGCCAATCAGCGAGCCAGCAGTTCACAGTCCAAGCAGCGACACCGGGATCAGTGGCCACTGCTGGGACCGCAAAACCCAGCCACAGCAGGACAATGGGCGCTGGCCCCGGAAACAGAGGTTTTCGGGGCTTCACAGGCGAAAATCTGCTGGGTTCTGGCGAGGCAAGCGGTTCGGTTGGGAGGGTTGGGGGACTTTATTTCAACGGGGGGCAGTTAGGGCTTCGGGGGTGCCCTCTGTGGGACATCGGGTGCACGGGAATGACACCACTCGCTTCCCACTCAATTTTACAACACCCCACCCCTCGCCCCCAACCCAATCCCGCCACCAGCACGCCCCTGCGTGGGGGGCGTAAAATTCTGGCCTCTTTCTCTCGTTCCCTGTTGTTGTGCTTTGAAATTGTAATTGCAATGTCCATTGTGCACTCTAGAGGCTGCTGTAGAGCACACATGCCAGCAAAGAGAAAGTGAAACTAAGACAGAATAAAGTGAAACCTTTATGTTCAGCTGCTGCTGTCTTTGTCTCTCTGACTTTGCCTCATATCCTTTATCAAACTCTGCTCATCCTCAGCCCAAGTCCCCAAACCATCACCAAGGCAACATGCTGAACAGAAAAAGGAAACATTGCTTTCAGGTAGGAACATTTTGGAGGCTTTCCTTTTACTTTTTCAGATAACATTTTAAATTCGAGACTATTGAAGTGACACAGAGGAAGCTTGTACAGTTTATACTCACACACTGATCGCTCCAAAAAAAACCCATCCAATCCAATAACAATATATAATCTCAGATCATTGCAGAGAAATTTTCTCTGTAAGGAATGTGATTCTTTAACATTGCATTACTGATCAGTATGGTGTTGTTTATGCCCAGCCTTCCACGTTGTGGAAGGTGATGTGCGAGGCAAGTTCTTTACACAGAGGGTGGTGAGTGCCTGGAACTTGCTGCCGGGGGAGGTGGTGGAAGCAGGTACGATAGCGACGTTTAAGAGGCATCTTGACAAATATATGAATAGGATGGGAATAGAGGGATACGGACCCCGGAAGTGCAGAAGGTTTTAGTTTAGACAGGCATCAGTTTCGGCGCAGGCTTGGAGGGCCGAATGGCCTGTTCCTGTGCTGTACTGTTCTTTGTTCTAATGTACAGTCAGAGCCATCATCCATATTCTCACATTGCAGAAGTGGCTACAACTCTTCGAAGATACAACGGCAGGTTCACAATCACAAATGACATAAGGAAATGCGCCTTACTTCTACACTATAGAGTTTAAGAATTAGAAGATATCTTTGAGACACTTATGCCTGAGCAGATTGACTACAACTCAACAAAAATTCAATAACCATCTACTTCACGCCACAGAAAAACATTGTATATGAAACCATTGTCTTCCGACACACTGAGCAAGAAGCAAACGAGCCAATTGACCAATAATGCACGTGATTGAGGCAACTAGCAACCAAGTGTGACTTCAATGATGCTGAACATTTCGAATGGGAAATAACAACACAAATAATCGAAGACAGTCTCTCCAGTCAACTACACTGTCGCTGGGTCAAAATGCTGGAACTCATTTCCTAACAGCATTGTGGGTGTACCTACACACCAAGAACTCCAGAGGTTGGAGAGGCAGATGACCACCACCTTCTCAAAGGTAATTACGGATGGGAAATAAATGCTGCCCGAGCCATCAACGCCCACATCCCATAGATAATAATAACAATAATCAAAAAACAGCATATCATAGTAAATACATCTTTTCAAACTGGAGGATAGTTGACAGTGGTGTTCCCCAAGTGTCAGTGCTGGGACCACTGCATCTTTTGCCATATATAAGTGACTTGGATCTTGGAATACAGAGTAGAATCTCAAAATTTGCGGATGACACGAAACTTGGAGGTGCGGCAAACAATGAGGATAATGTGAACCAGCTGCAACAGGACATTGATGGACTAGCAGAATGGGCAGAGAGATGGCAATGGAATTTTATACTGACAAGTGTGAGGTGATGTATTTTGGCAAAAGGAATAGGGAGAGATAATATATACATAATGTACAGGAACAGAACGACCCGGAGGTGCCTGAGCACAGATCTTTGAAGGTGGCAGGACACATTGATAGATTGGTTCGTAAACCATATCGGATCTTGGACTTCATAAACAGTGGCCTTGAATACAAAAGCAGGGAAGTGATGTTGAAACGTAAAAAAAAGCACTCAGCTTGTTGGGGAATTCAAGCCAGTTGGACTCATTAGAGTGTCTCCAAAAATTGAAAAAAAATAATAATCAACTAGCAGGAGAAGATTTACAGCAACTGCAATATTTTGGATTTTCTAAGAGCAAGTTTATTAATTTGTGGGCAGATGAGAGAAGCTGAAAATCAAACCGGTGGAAGTGGTGGAGAGACTCTGGCTGCTCTTTCCCCTCCTGTCCTGCAGGGGGAACTCTGGCTCTTCTCCTGCCCCATTTTCATTCGGTCTGCCAAAGGTCAATTCTTGCCCACCACCGCGCTGCTCTTTAGCATGTGTGACATCCCCTCCTCCCCCTCCCCCCACACCACTCCAGTGGATCATCCAGCTGTTGGTCACCTCTTGCCTCTTGGGAGTAAACATTGCATTCATGGACTGGAATCACTGGGACCGGCCTCTGAGCTTCTCTCAGTTGTTTTGTTGAATCATTAATTGAATAATTGATGTAACTGGATATTTCACCGCACTCTTGACCTGCTCTCTGAACTTGGACTGAGTCATCCCATAAATAAATGTGTTTGTGCAGCAACTCAAAGCCCTCAGCATAAATCCGACATGTCGAAATATATGTTCAGAATCGTTAAAACTATCTGGATCTTTTCCTGTAATTTTATAATAGAAGAATTCTATAACACTAGTCGAATCCCACCCATCCGGGCTCAGTAAAATAGCTTGGCTTGAAAGCACATTCCCAGGGTACATTGTCGATTATCTCTGCAGCTTCATATACAAAGTAGACGGGGGTGTTTATTAAACAGAGCAGAATACAGGTTGTTGCTAGAACCACAGCTGCAGTTTTCTTGGTGTTTTGGTGTTGTTTTCAGCTTCTTGCAGCAAATGGCCACAAATTGATCAAAGGTGAAAGTGATGGTGAACCAGACAGAACTGTCTGTGACTGCACAGAGCAGGACAATGATAACTCAACACACAGGAATGATGTTCAGGAAAGATCACCCCATCACCCTACCCTACCAGCAACAATCACTGCAGACGCCTCATCCACATGGTTAGGGACAGTCGTTTTCCAAGAACAGCCTGATGGCAGTTGAAGACCAAGCTACAGTGCATACAGAGCTTTGTCCGACACAGAGACCAGAGATGTGCTAATTGGAAAAGAAGCACTTGAAGTCACGTGGACTTGTGAGAAGTTCTCTGGGATTATGGGATTGAAAGTGGTCATTGAGGGAGTCCACAAACTTCTAGTTTCCTTTCTGGATGAGAAGGATATCGCAAAAATACCTTCAAGAATTCCGAGTTTCAGGTTATGATTGATGTGGTATATATGCAATACTGTATATGTTCAGGAAAAGATCAAACTTCCCTGAATAGCAACGGAAGACCATCCAGCTCAACTGGAAGTGTACTTGTGGATGAGATAGTGTCGCATACACAATAAACTGCACAACAGTGGCCGGAAAGTGTACAGAAACTGCAAGAACTTCATCATACACAAAAGCAGGATGAAGAATATACTCAAATATGTCAATACTGCAATCAGAAGGTCCTGGTGGTAGGATCATGAAAACTTTCTATGAATTCAGAAAGCACTTCATCATCGATGATTTGCTGGTGTACAATGACAGACTAGTTATTCCGAGTTCACTCAGATCGTTTATCTGGGAACATCTACATAAGGGCCATATGGGCATCAGAAAGTGTAGAGTACAGGCTCAATCACCCGTGTGGTGGCCAGGAATATCCAAATATATAGCAAACATGGACCTGATCTGCCAACTATGTGCAATACATAGACCGGAGCAGAAAGAACCGCTGATAACAACAACATTTCCAACAAGATGGTGGGAATGGTGAGGGATGGATCTGGTGATGCACTATGGATAAACCCATATAATCATGATCAATTATTTCTCATGATTGATTGAACTGAAAAGGTTGTTCTCAACAAGAGAATCTGTTATTTGAGCTTTGCAGGAGATCTTGTTCCCGATGAGGTTGTATCAGACAATGGGTCACTGCTTCAACTGAACACTTCTCACAATTTGCAAGAAAATGGGGATTTGAACATCTCAGGAATTCACCACGATATCCTCAGTCATTCGGCGAAACCGAAAGAGGAGTAAGAACCATGAAGATGTTGTTGAAGAAAAATGAAGATCTACTAACCACATTGGCTAACCATCGATCTACTTTTATTGTTGTGTGGTCTATCACCTTCTGAGCTGTTGATGGGGAGAAAGATAAAAACACAACTTCCCATTTTGCCGAGAAAAGTACTTCTGTGGTGAGTCGTCAAAGATTATCGAAATTCAAAGATAGAGAGAAGTACTACAGGAAGAAAAAAGCTCACAATTACAACAAAAGGATTTTTAAGAGAAACTTAACTCAACGAAAGGAAGATGAGAAGGTATGGATACGAGAACCAGAAAGAGAAGGTGTTGTCATTCAAAAGGATGAAAATTATCAAAGATTCTATCTGCTATACATGACAGAGAATATTATATGAAATAGGTGAAACGTTTTCCCTATTCCACATACACAAATATCAATCATTTATCTTGACAAACCAAATGATGATCAAGAAACACAGAGACAACAGGAAACTACAAACATTGGTCAACACTATCTAAATCGTTCAACAAGACTGTCGATCAAGATTACCAATCTTTCAACCCCAATAAAAACACGATCAGGGAGAGTCGTGACTCTGTGAGAGGCAGAGACTTGGGGGGAGATGGGATAGTATGTAATGTTAAAATGAATGAATGTGTACAAAGATCAAAAATAGATAAGGATAACGACTTGGGTGAAATGTGGAATTAAAGTCTGAAAGCTTTGACACTTGAGACTGTGAGAGAAGCCCCTCCTACTGTAGTGGCAATGATGTTATAGTTACTTGGATAATAGGCTTGGAGTAAGTTAGAAGCAGCAGGAGGTGAGCTAGCTAGATAGGCTTGTGGAGAGTGTATGAAATTATATGTATTCAATACACGCGTTATTGTTTAGCCCTTCAAAGACTCCCGGGATTCTGTAAACAACACTCGACCAACACTGCAATTAATACACAATATACCACATCCCAGAGTTCAGTCGAACAACCCTGAGGGAAACACAATCACATTTCTGAATGTCCACAGTTAAATGGACAGTCACATCCCAGAGTTCAGTCGAACAACACTTTCATATTTCAAATGGTCACAGTGGATTGAAGGACTTCACTGAAACAACAAGAGATCGAGATATGTAACTGATGTTGATGAAAAAACAACTTCATTGCTGGGAGAATGTCGCTTTGAATTTTCATTAGTTAATGAATGTGATCACAATTGTCCAGGTCTTTGGAGTTTTCCAATTCAATCTCAGAAATAAATATATTCTATCACAACACAGACTGAACTCGATGTCGTAATCTGTTTGCTCAATTTAAAAAAAACGTTTGAACAATACAGGAACCTCAATATCCCCGGGGAAATTTCACAGGGTATAAATTAAAGGCTCTGGGAATGTATCACCTCAGAGTTTAATATAGTGAGATTGCCTGCAGTAGGAAGGGACACATCACTTCACACGGAAAATGAATGAAACACTGCTCAGTATCCACAAAATATATTTCACAACCCTCGCTCTCCTTGGTGTTCTTGGTGAGTAACTATAACCAATGTAAATCTGTGTGTGAGCTGGTTTCTGGTTTTACTGTGTGACTGATAGTCTTACATGCTGATCCAGTGGTCACTGAGAGACAGGCACTCGATCAGTGATATCTTTTCCTTATGACAAATATCCTGAAATATCTCTGTGGTTTTATTCTGTTTCATCAACAAATAATGAACCTCTGTTGTAATTGACTGGCTCTCTGAATCTTCAAGGACTTGCATAGAATGGAATATTGTGGAATGTCCAATGAGACCTCAGTGAAATTAACTCACCAAACGAAGGTATGAGCAGGAGTGTTACTCAGTGCAAAATCAAACTGAGTGTGTCCCACTAACTGGAGTGGAACACCTGATCCCAAAGACAATCTATTATTGGGAGTATCTGTCACTGTAGATTTGTAGAAACAAAAAGATGAACTGAGAGCGCAAATAGAAATAAATAAGTACGATCTAATTGCCATTACAGAGACATGGCTGCAGGACTACATCGATTGGGACCTGAATTTTGACGGGTACATGGCATTTAGGAAGTACAGGAAGCTCGGGTAGCTCTGTTAATTAATGATGGTATGAGCGCAATAGAGAGGGATGACCTACGTTCAGAAGACCAGGATGTAGAAGCAGTTTGGTTAGAGATGAGAAATCATAAGGGCAAGAAGTTACTTGTGGGAGTGCTGTATAGGCCACCTACCATTAACCACACTGTCGGACGGGGTATAAAGGAAGAAATAATGGCAGCTTGTCAGAAAGGTACAGCGATAATTATGGGGGATTTTAATCTACATATGGACTGGAAAAATCAGATGGACAGAGGTAGCCGAGATGAGGATTAAATAGAATGTGTTCGGGATAATTTCTTGGAACAGTATGTTCTGGAGCCAACCAGAGAGCAGGCTATACAAGAGCTGGTATTGTGCAACGAGACAGGATAAATTAATGACCTCATCGTTAAGGCGTCTCTAGGTTCTAGTGATCATAATATCATTGAATTTTATAGTCAGTTTGAGGGAGGGAAGAGTGGGTCCAGGGCTAGTATTTTAAACTTAAATAAGGGCAATTATGAGGGCATGAAAGCAGAGCGAGCTAAAGTGAACTGGCAAATTAGGTTAAGGGATCGGTCAATAGTGATGCAGTGTCAGACATTTAAAGGGGTATTTCAGAATACACAGAATAGATACATATCAACGAGAAAGAAAAGTTCCAAAGGTGGGACCCGCCCATCCGTGGTTAACTAAAACAGTTAAAGATAATATCAAACTTAAAGAAAAAGCCTATAATTACACATAGATGGGAGGTCGGTCAGAAGATTGGACAGAATATAAAAAAACAGCAAAGAATGACTAAAGGATTGATAAGGAAAGTAAAATTAATGTGCGCAAGAAAGCTAGCTAGAAATATAAAGACAGATAGTTAGAGTTTTTTATAGATATTTAAAAAAGAAAAGAGTTAACAAAGTGAGCAAATAAAACGGGGGTGGGGCAAGAGATAACCAAAGAGAAGGTGTTGACAGGACAAGGCCACAGAGAATAACTGACCAGAAGGTCAAGGAGCAAAGGCAAATGGTATGTTAATGGTGTGCTGAAAGACAAAGCGTTAGTGCAGAGAGGGTGTTAATTGACAGAAAAATAGAACAACCTGGCTCAAAGCACAAACGTGACAAAACAAAAGCAGTGGATAGGCACTTAGTAAAAAATGAATGATGAAGTAAAATGAAATAACATAAACAAATAAAAAAAATTTTAAAATATAAAAAAGTAGCTGAAAATAAAAAGGGGAGCCCATCAGTCTGAAATTATTGAACTCAATGTTCAGTCCGGCAGGCGCTGTAGCAAGCCGAATTGATAAATGAGATAAAAACAAGAAGTGCTGGAACCACTCAGCAGGTCTGGCAGCATCTGTGAAAAGAGAAGCAGAGTTAACGTTTCAGGTCAGTGACCCTTCATCGGATGAGTCACGGATGTAGGTGGGAAGATACTGGACCAGTGGAGAAAAGTAGAGTCAAGATAGGAAAAAATATGTTCAGTGGGGCAGGAACAGGCTGAAACAATGGATGTGCCAGGACAGTCCTAGTTGTGGATTTTGCGAAGGAGGTAGAAGCCGTCTGTCCAGGGTTGCGGGACTATGAGGTTGGAAGATGTAGAGGGAAGATCTCCAGAGGACATGAGGTCAGTGACAGTTCTGTGGACAGTTGCTTGATGTTCAGTGTTGGGGTCATGGTCCAGGGAGAGGTAGGGTGAAATATTTGAGAGTTGGCACCGAGCCTCTGCAAGGTAGAGGTCGGGACACCAGACAACAACAGCACCGCCCTTGTCTGCAGGTTTGATGACAATGTCGGGGTGAGACCTGAGAAAACGGAGTGCAGCAAGTTCAGAGGGAGACAGGTTAGAGTGAGTGAGGGGGGCAGAGAAATTGAGATGGCTGATGTCTCGCCGACAGTTTTCAATGAAAAGATCAAGAGTGGAGAAGAGGCCAGAGGGAGGGGTCCAGGTGGAGGGTGAATGCTGGATGTAATTGAATGGGTCTGCTGGTCGGGGGGAGGACTCCTGGTCAAAGAAGTGAGACCGGAGGTGAAGGCGACAGAAGACGAGCTCAACATCATGCCGAGCTTGAAATTCATTAAGGTGGGGATGTAAGGGAATAAAACTGAGTTCTTTGCTGAGTACAGAACCTATTGCTATATGTTATTACATTTCTAGCCTCTGCCAGTTCTGATGAAGGGTCACTGACCTGAAACATTAACTCGGCTTCTCGCTCCCCAGTTGCTGCCAAATCTGCTGAGTATTTCCAGCATTTCTTGTTTTTATTTCAGATTTCCAGCATCTGCATTATTTTTCTTTTATATTATTTTATAACAAAGTGAGCGTTGGTCCTATAGAAAGTGAGTCTGGGGAATTAATCATGGATAATAAGGAGATGGCAGAAGAATTAAACAGATACTTTGCTTCGGTCTTCACTAATGAGGATACAAGTAACATCCCAGTATTAGCTGTAAGTCAGGAAATGGAAGGGAGGGAGGAACTCAAGAAAATTACAATCACCAGGGAAATGGTACTGAACAAATTGTTGGAGCTGCAGGCTAACAAGTCCCCGGGTCCTCATGGACTTCATCCTTGGGTGTTAAAAGAAGTGGCTAGTGAGATAGTTGATGCCTTAGTTTTAATTTTCCAAAATTCCCTGGATTCGGGGAAGGTTCCTTTAGATTGGAAAATAGCGAATGTAACTCTTTTATTAAAAAGAGAGGGAGTCAGAAAGCAGGAAACTGCAGGCCAGTGAGCTTAACATCTATCTTAGGGAAAATGCTAGAAGCTATTATTAAAGACACTACAGCAGAGCATTTAGAAAAATTCAAGGCAGAGTCAACATTGTTTTTTAAAGGGGAAGTCATGTTTAACCAATTTATTGGAGTTCTTTGAGGGAGTTACATGTACTGTGGATAAAGGGAAACCGGTGGATGTATTGTCTTTAGATTTTCAGAAGACATTTGATCAGGTGCCACATCAAAGGTTATTGCAGAAAATAAAAACTCATGGTGTTGGGGGTAACATATTGGCATGGATAGAAGATTGGCTATCTAACAGGAAACAGAGAGTGGGCATAAATGGGTCATTTTCTGGTTGGCAAGATATAACGAGTGGTGTGCCACAGGGATCTGTTCCAGGGCCTCAACTTTTTACAATTTATATAAATGACTTAATTGAAGGGACCGAAGGTATGGTTGCTAAATTTGCTGATGACACAAAGATAGGTAGGAAAGTAACTTGTGAAGAGGACATAAGAGGGCTACAATGGGATATAGATAGGTTAAGTGAGTGGGAAAAGACCTGGCAAATGGAGTATAATGTGGGAAAGTGTGAAATTGTCCACTTTGGCAGGAAGAATAAAAGAGAAACATATTCTCTAAATGGTGAGAGATTGCAAAGCTCTGAGACGCAGAGGGATCTGGGTGTCCCAGTGCATGAATCGCAAAAGGTTTGTATGCAGGTACAGCGCATAATTAGGAAGGCTAATAGAACGTTATCATTTATCATGAGGGGAATTGAATATAAAAGTAGGGAGGTTATGCTTCAGCCATACAGGGCATTGATGAGACCACATCTGGAGTACTGTGTACAGTACTGGTCTTTTTTAAGGAAGGATGTAAAGGCAGTACAGAGTAGGTTGACTAGACTAATATCTGGAATGGGTGGGGTGTCAAATGAGGAAAAATTGGACAGGCTAGGCTTGTATCCACTGGAATTTGGAAGAGTAAGAGGCGACTTGATTGAAACATATAAGATCCTGAGAGGTCTTGACAGGGTGGATGTGGAAAGGATGTTTCCCCTTGTGGGAGAATCTAGATTTGGGGTCACTATTTAAAAATAAGGGGTCACCCACTTAAGACAGAGATGAGGATTTTTTTTTCTTAGAGTTTGTGAGTCGTTGGAATTCTCGTCATCAAAAGGCAGTGGAAGCAGAGTCTTTGAATATTTTTAAGGCAGAGGTAGACAGATTCTTGATATGCCCGGGGTGAACGTCTTTCAGAGGTAGGTGGAAATGTGGAGTGATCAGTTCAGCCATGAACCTATAGAATGGTGGAGCAGGCTCGAAGGGCCGAGTGGCCTACTCCTGCTCCTAATTCGTCTGTTTGTATGTACTGAATACAATTGTCCAATCATGTTCTATTTTGAAATCAGATGTCTTATCTCTCCATTCCATTAAGTTCCCTCTGTTTTTTTTTAATGAAAATAATTGATTGTAAAGGGGAAGACAGTTGCTGATGTTTAGTAATAACTATAATTTGAAACTTATTGGTAATGCTCTGTTTCCCATTAAACATGGTCCTGAGAATCTGTGGGTTATGAGTGCTGAATTTCATTATCTTGCCATGAGATGGAAGGAATATTGGGCTTTGGTGAATGAATCATTCACTTTTGCAACTAATTAAGGTTTGATAGAGCAGCTTTTATCTGATTCACAGTCTTTGCAAGTGTAACTGTACAAATCTCTGGTCTTACCTCAGTGAGGAGTGTCCCTGTGAGGAGAGACACCTATAACCGAGGAACAGACATATCGGGTTTTCAAAACACAGAGATCAGTCCGGGGCAGTGAATAATAGTATTACTAAACCGTTAATGATGAAATAAAGAGAACACTTCTCTCAGGGCTGGTATCATCCTGGTTAAAATGATTGCACCTTCCCAGCGCATCAATATCTTTTTTTGTAATATGGAGACCAGAACTGTTCAAGGTACGTTAAGTGCTCTCTACCCAATGTTCCAAATTGGTTTGTTATCAGCTATTTGCTTTTTCAATTCCATTCATCCGGAAGTGAAGTCCAGTGTTTTGTTTATATTGTTATGACCCTGTGAACTGGTGTTGTTACTTTAAATGATTTGTGAATCTCTAATCCTGAATTAACAGTTTTGTCCCTCCACACCACTCAGGTGTTTATTTTCCGAGGAGTATTTGGGAAACTTGTTCATCCAACCAAAACACAACACCTCACACATAGCTCTATCGAAATTAATTGGTCATTTAAATCCCTTTGTGCAAGTTTATTAATTATACTTATCAATGTATTCATGTATTTTGTTGCATTTTTCCTCTGTATTAACTGTACTCTCCATTTAGAATTGTCTGTAAATTTTGAAATCGTTTTTCTGCTTCCTGATTCCATATGGTTTATGTAAATGGTGAACGACAGTGTTCCTAGCGCTGATCCTTGTGGAACACCATTTCCCACCTTCCGCCAATCAGAGTAAATATCTTTAACCCCTACTCCCTGTTTTCTGTTTCTGTATCCAGCTCACTGTCCATTCTGCTGTTTGTCTCCTAACTCCACTTGCTCTGAGATTAATCATGAGTCTGCTGTGTGGTACCTTATCAAATGCCTTTAAAGATTCACCCTATATTACAGTTACTGCATTAGTCTTATCCACTCTTTCTGATGCGAATGCAAAGAATCCACTAAGGTTGGTCACGTATGACCTTCCTTTTGTAATATGTGCTGACTACTCTTTATTATATTATGCGTTTCTAGATGTTTATTTATTACATATTTGAATAAGGATTCCATTATCTTTCCTAGCACTGAGGTTAAGTGAACTGACCTTTTTTTAAATTTCATATCGTTTTATCTTCAGCTTTAGATACAGGAATCACATCAGCTGTCAGTCAAACTTCTGGCACTATTCCATATTTTGATGATCATTAATGAACAGATAATCGTGCCTCTGTTATCTCTTCCCTGTCTTTTTTTTAGTATGTGAGGTTGCAAACCATCCGTTCCAGAGAGGTAATCCTCTCTCTGTTCACTTTATTCAATATCTCCACACTTTCTACCTTTACATTCTTGAAGCTTTTAGTCTAATGTAGTCACTGTTATTGACAGTTTATTTCCTCCCCTCAGAGATCTCTCTCCCTTTTTCAGGCTCTGAATCCTTATCCACTGGTTGATTCTACCCGACTGTCCCACAATGCACGACATTTCCTTCCTTCCTTACTTTTCTATCCATGTTAATCTATCCCTCTCTGCTCCAAAGTCCAGTAAACCCCAGCTGTCCTTAAACTCACAGTGGATGGGATCTTACCTGACCGACTCCTTGAGGCCGTTTCCCGGGCAGTTTCCCTCCAGCAGCTCCTGCTGGGACATTCCGAGGGCACCATTTGAAATTTATTCCTTTTGTTTCATTCACTCATCATTCCTGCTGGAAATCCTCTCTTCCTCAGTGGCTCTGGTCTGGGAATGAAAACCCTCACAGGTTCCTGATCCTGACCCCTGTGCAGTGACCCTGGTGAAAAGTATCGGTTTTCATTCCCAGACCAGAGCCAGTGAGGAAGAGAGGATTTCCAGTGGGAATGATGAGTAAATGAAACAAAAGGAATACATTTCAAATGGTACACTTGGAATGCCCCAGCAGGAGATGGTGAAGGGAAACTGCCTGGGAAACGGCCTCAAGGAATGTAAACATTAAGATATTCCACACACAAATGGCATCGGTATAGGAGCTGTTTGGGTCCCAGCTCCACTAACTTTGTGTAGCATACATGGACCATTCTTTGTTCCAATCCTACTCAGGACCCTCCTTCACATATTTTTATCTGTTACTTTGATGACTGTGTTGGTGCCATTTCCTTCTTTTGCTCTAAACAGGAAAGTTTCATCAGTTTGGCTTCTAACTTCCACCCCTCCCTCATCGTCACACTGTCCGTCTCTGACACGTCCCTTATCTTCATCAACTTCTCTGCCTCCATTTCAGGGGATTGGCTGTCCACCAATATCCATTATAATTCCTACGACTCCCACAGCTACCTTGATTACACTTCCTCCCATCCCGCTTCCTGGAAAGACTGTTCCATTCTCCCAGTTTCTCCACCTCCGTTCCATCTGCTCCAAAGATGCTAACTTCCACACCAGTGCATCTGAATTGTCTTCATTGTTCCTCAGCTGAGGATTCCCCTCCACAATGGTCAACAGGGCCCTTGACAGTGTGCATAATTTCCTGTGTCACTGCCTTCACCCCTCCCCCTCACTGCCAAACCATGATAAGTTAACCTTCCAGCCCACCAGCCTCCAAATTCAACTCAACATCCTCCAACATTTCTGCCTTATCCAGCTCAGTCAAACTCAAATCATATATTCTACGCCAATCCCATCCCTCCCCCTTTGTGATACCTTGGTCAACTCCTCAATCACCCCCAGCATCTGCTCCCTTTTCTCCAGCACCTTTCCATGTAAGCACAGGAGATGGAACAATTGCCCATTCCTCTTCTCCCTTTCCACTGCGCAAGTGCCCAAACACTCCTTCCAGGTGAACCAGTAATTTACTTGTACTTCATACAATTTAGTGACTGCATTCACTACACATTATGGAGTCTCCTGTACATTGGGAGAGCAGCAAACGCAAATTGGGTGATTGCTTTGCTGGATTCCTCAGTTCAGTCTACAATTGTGAGCTTGAGATTCCTGTCACTTATCACTTTAGTTCTACATCTCACTCCCCTGACCTCTCCATCCTCGCTCCCCTACACTCTTCCACTGAAACTCAGTGAGGAACAGCACCGTATTGTTCAATTAGGTACTTTATTGCCCGTCAGACTCAACACTGAGGTTAGAAAATTCAGATTATAAACATTGCTCCCATTTTCTCGGATGGCCTGGGCTGGTCATGGTGGATGGCTAACCCAGTCACTGGGAGTGGAGGGGGTTTGGGTTGGTGCTGGGGGGTGGGGATCCCTATTGGTACACAGCTAACAGTCTGGTCCACAGACCCTGGGGTCTGCCCACCATTCTCCATCACCCAGTCCTGGCCACTTGAGCCTTCTCCACTTTGCCCGATTGTCCATCCTCCCCTCTCCCTCTGTTATTCTGCTGTAACCATTTACACCTCCTCTGGACCCATCCTCTGTTTCTGTAATTGTCCCACTTTTCCTGCACCATCATCCCTTTTGTCTTTGAATCACTCCACCCGATTACAGACCTTCCCCTTCGTTCTTTCCTCTCCCTATATCCCACTTTTCACTGGCTCTATCGTTGCTTTAAAATCTCTGATATCTCCCAGTACTGATGTACACTGATCAGCCTGAAACTTTAACTCTCTTTCTCTCTCCCCAGATGCTGCCTGACCTGTTGAGTGTTTTCAACATTCTCCTATTTTTTTTTTTTAACAGATTGTCGACAGTTTCAGTATTTTGTTTTTATTCCAATGTTTAGGCCTCGATATGAACAGGGTTGAGGGCCATAAGTGGAAAGCAGAGTTACAGAGTTTTAACTCCACACACTGTCTCTTTTATCCATCACATGTTCCCCACCCTGAAGTCAGCCTGATTGACAGGCTTGGTTTCCAGTTGGGCAGGGAGGCTCTGGAGAGAACATCAGGACCAGGGCGGTCCAAGTGCTGACCCCGGGGTATGGGGGGAGCTGCCTGATATCGGGGGCCATGCATTCACAAGCTCCAGAGGGTGAGTAGTGGTGACATCTCCAATCACTGGACTGTGGATGCGTCTCTTACCCTGAAGTGTGGGAGGAGTCCGGGGAGAGGGACGGGTGTGTCTGATCCTCAAATCCAGGAAGGAGTTTCCAAACCTGGAACCTGTTTTTGGTGCTTTGATCCGGAGAATGTTTGATCAGTAATTCCCAGACACTTTTCCCTTCTCTCTCTTCCAGTTAATTTAGTGGCGATTGTGATCCTGTCCCAGGGAAAGTGTGGACTCTCCACCTGTACCACTCGCTACCTGGTGTCAATGGCAACTGCAGACCTAGTGTTTATTATCACTGAGGTCATACTGAGGCGGATGAATTATTATTATTTCCAGGGATCTTTCCTGAACATCAGCCCTGTGTGTAGAGTTATCAATGTACTTCTCTGTGTAGCCGCAGACTATTCTGTCTGGTTCACCGTCACTTTCACCTTTGATCGATTTGTGGCCATTTGTTGCCAGAAGCTGAAAACAAAATATTGCACCGAGAAAGCTGCAGCTGTGGTTCTAGTAACAACCTGCATTCTGTTATGTTTACAAAACCTCCCCATCTACTTTATATATGAACCTGTGGAGATAATCAATAATGTACCCTGGGAATGTGCTGTAAAGCCAAGCTATTTTACTGAGCCCGGATGGGTGGAGTTTGACTCGTTCGATACGATTTTAACCCCATTGCTCCCATTCACTTTAATTCTGTTGCTGAACACTCTGACAGTCAGACACATTTTATTGGCCAGTCGAGTCCGTAAGGGACTGAGGGGTCAGAGTAAGGGAGAGAATCACAGTGACCCAGAGATAGAGAGCAGAAGGAAGTCTATGATTTTACTGTTCACCATATCTGGCAGCTTCATCCTTCTGTGGTTGGTGCATGTTAGAGAATTCTTATATTATACCATTACAGGAAAACTTCCTGATAGCTATAACTATTCTGAAAGAATATTTAGAGAAGTCGGATTTATGCTGCGGGCTTTAAGTTGCTGCACAAACACATTTATTTATGGGGTGACTCAGTCCAAGTTCAGAGAGCAGGTCAAGAGCGCGGTGAAATATCCAGTTACATCAATTATTCAATTAATTAATAAACAAAACAACTGAGAGCAGCTCAGAGATCTCGGAGGGTGGTATCAGCTGGAGGAGGTTACAGATATAGAGAGGGCTGTGGAACTGGAGAGATTGAAGCAGTAGGGAGGTTTGGAGGAGTTTCAGGAGGTTGGACAGATAGGGAAGGTTATAGGAGCTGGAGAATTTTACAGAGATAGGGAGGGTTGTGGGAGCTGGAGGAGGTTACAGGGATAAGGAGGGTAATAGGATCTGCGTGAGTTTACAGGAAGGTTAGAGGGGCTGGAGGAAGTTACAGAGATAACGAAGGTTATCGGGACAGGAGGACATGAGAGAGATAGGGAGGGTTGTAGGAGCTGGAAGTGGTTACAGAGATAGCGAATGGTGTAGGGGCTGGAGGAGGTTACAGAGATAGAGAGGGTTGTAGGGACTAGAGGAGGTTACAGAGATAGGGAATGGTGTAGGGGCTGGAGGGTGTAAGAAAGATAGGGAGGGTTGTAGGGACTAGAGGAGGTTACAGAGATAGGGAAGGTTAAAGGGGCTGGAGGAGGTTACAGAGATAGGGAGGGTTGTAGGGACTAGAGGAGGTTACAGAGATAGGGAATGGTGTAGGGGCTGGAGGAGGTTACAGAGATAGGGAAAGTTATAGGAGCTGGAGGAGGTTACAGAGATAGAGAGGGTTGTAGGGACTAGTGGAGGTTGCAGAGATAGGGAGGGGTGTAGGGGCTGGAGGAGGTTACAGAGATAGGGAGTGTTGTAGGAGCAGGAGGAGGTTACAGAGATAGGGAGGGTTGTAGGGACTAGAGGAGGTTGCAGAGATAGGGAGGGGTGTAGGGGCTGGAGGAGGTTACAGAGATAGAGAGGATTGTAGGGGCTGGAGGAGGTTACAGAGATATTTAGGATTGGAGGGCCTGGAGGAGGTTATAGAGATAATGAAGATGTCGTGACTGCAGGTATTTACAGAGATCTGGAGGGTGTAAGAGAGATAGGGAGGGTTGTCGGGACTGGTGGAGGTTACAGAGATAGGGAGCGTTGTAGGGGTTGGAAGAGGTTAAATAGTTAGGACAGGTTGTAGGGCATGAGGAGGTTACAGAGATGTGGGGCCAGTCAATGGAGGGATTTGAACACAAGAATGAGTATTTTTAAATTGAGATGTTGTTGGACGAGGAGTGAATGTCAGACAGTGAACACAGGGGAGATAGGTGACTGGGACCTGCTGAGAGTTCAGACATGGGGCTGCAGAGAGTTTAATGAGATCAAGTTCACAGAGGGTGAGAAATGGGAGGTCAGTCAGGAGAATGTTAGATTCGTCAAGTTTGGAGATAACAAAGGCTTGGATGATGTTTTCAGAAGCTTTTCTCAGATCCTGAATAAATATTTGTCATTTGTTTCGAACATTTATTCACTGTGCAGATCGATTGGTGGGATGTGGGTGCCACTGACAATGCTGGTATTAATTGTCCATTATTAATTGCCCCTTTAGAAGGTGGTGTTGGGCCTTCTTTCTTGAACCAGCTCCTGTCCCTTCTGTCGATAGAGCTCCCACTGCTGCTGCGATTGAGGGAGTTCCAGGATCTGGCCCAGTTGTGCAGCCTTCTATGGTCGAATAGACTGTCAACACTTCCTGTCTGTTTTCTTAGATGAAGACTGTGCCACTCGAATGAGGGAAGCGAAGGAAGAAATTGTCAGAAAATACAGTAACATATTTTGTTGCATCGAGTCACATACAGTCGGAGGCCATTCAGCCCATCGAGTCCATGGCTGCTCTCCTTGGAACTCTGAGTCAGTCTCACTCCCCAGCTCCATCTCTGTAGTCCTGCAAGTCTATTTCTCTCAGGTGGTCATCCAAACTTCCTCTCAAAATCATTGATTATTTCTGCTTTCACCACCTTTGTGGGCAGCGAATTCCAGGTCATTACCACCCACTGTGTCAAAAAATGCTTCCTTCTATTTCTCATGCAGCTCTTGCCCAAAATGTTCACTCTTTGTCCCCCAGCTCTTGCACTATTTGTTAATGGGAACAGTTCCTCCTTGTCCAACTTTTCTAAGCCTGCCATCATCTTGTTCATTTCTATTCATTCTCCCGTCCATCTCTTTTGTTCGATGGAGAACAAACCCAGCTTTTCCAACCTAATCTTGTAACTAAAATCCTCCATCCCTGGAACAATTCTGTAACTCTCCTCTGCAGTCTCTCAAGGACCCTCACATCCTTCCTGAAGTGTGGGACCAGAACTATATGCAATACTACAATTCGGGCCTGGCTAGGACATTTTTAAAGTTTCAATATAACTTCCCTGTTTTTGTACTCAATGCCTCTATTTATGAAGTGCAGGATCCTATATGCTTTATTAACCATTCTCTGAATATATGTTGCCACGTTCAAAGATCTGTGCACATGCACCCCCAGGTCCCCCTGTTCCTGTACATTATGTATATTTTATCTCTACCTTTTCCTTTTGCCAACTGCATCACTTCACAATTGTCATTATTAAATGCCGTATAGCAAATCTCTGTCCATTCTGTCAGCACATCAATGTCCTTTTGCAGGTGATTCATATCATCCTCATTGTTTGCCCACCTCTAGGTTTGGTGTCATCAGCAAATTTTGACATTCTACTCTATTCCGAGATTCAAGTCATTTGTATATGGCAGGAGATGCAGTGTTCCCAGCACTGACCCTGGGGGAACACTACTGTAAACTATCCTCCATATTGAAAATCAAATATTTACTCTGATAGGTTGTTTTTTTATTATTATTATTTGTTCCTGGGATGTGGGGGTTGATGGCCAGGGCAGCATTTATTTCCCATCCGTAATTGGCCTTGAGAATGTGGTGGTGAACAGCCTTCTTGAACAGCTCGAGTTCTTGGTGTGTAATTATATCTCACAGTACTGTGAGGAAGGGAGTTCCCAGAATCTGACCCAGCGACAGTGAAGGAATGGTGATACAGTTCCAAGTCAGGATGGTCTGTGGCTTGGAGGGGAACTTGCAGGTCGTGGTGTTGCCATGTATCTGTTGCCCTTGTCCTTCTAGATGGTAGACATTGCGGGTTTGGAAGGTGCTTTCTTAGGAGCCTTGGTGAGTTGCTGCAGTGCATTTTGAAGACCGTACACACTGCTGCCACTGTACGTCAGTGATGGAGGGAGTGAATGTTAGTGGACAGGGTGCCAATCAAGCGGGTTTCATTGTCCTGGATGGTGTCGAGCTTCTTGAGTGTTGTTGGAGCTGCACCCATCCAGGCAAGTGGAGAATATTCCATCACACTCCTGACTTGTGCCTTGTAGATGCTGGACAGGCAATTGGGAGACAGGAGGTGAGTTACTCACTGCAGAATTCCTAGCCTCTGACCTACTCTTGTGGCCACAGCATTTATGTGGCTGGTCCAGTTCAGTTTCTGGTCAATGGTGACCCCCAGTATGTTGATAATGGGGAATTCAGTGATGATAATGCCATTGAAAGTCAAGGGGAGATGCTTAGATTCTCTCTTGTTTGAGATCGTCACTCGTGCGGCGCGAATGTTACTTGCCACTTATCAGCCCAAGCCTGGATATTGTCCGGGTCTTGCTGTGTATGGACATGGGCTGCTTCAGTATCTGAGGAGTAATGAATGGTGCTGAACATTGTGAAAACATCCTCACTTCTGATCTTATGATGGAGTGAAGGTCATTAAACCAATTTTTAAAATCAAATTGGACACTGACCCTCCTATTCCATGAGCCTCAATTTGATTAATCAGCAGTTTATGTTGAACCTCATCAGATGCTTTCTTAAAATGCATATAAGCAAAATCCACCTCATGCCCTTCATCGACTTTCTCTGTTACTTCATCAAATAATTCACATAGATTAGACGAGCGTGATCTTCCCCGAATGTCCTGAGAAATCACTTTTCAGTGTGACGAGCTTGTGGAGAATATGTTCATATTCTTCATAATGTGGAGAAAGTTGTAGAGGTTAAACAACAAGAATCCAGGAGCCAGGACAGAGAGAGAGCCCACCACATTTTCCTGAGCACTGCAGAGTATGGATTCACCAGAAAGAACCTTTACAACACAGCACAGCCCGCCATGCAACTCAAAGATTAAGCAAGAAAGAGAAATGTGGCAAGTTCCTGCACGAATGCTACAAGGACAGATAACTTGGGAAGAAGAAAGTCCAAAATAATTGTCAGGTACACAGACAAAATCAAACTGAACCACTAATTGTCACCCAATTCCCAACTAGACCGTGGAAATGGTTGGCAATGGATTTATTCTTTGTTGGAAGATCGTATCTAATTATAGTTGATGACCTCTCAAGGTGGATCGAGGTTTAGTGGATGTACACAACAACAACTGAAACAGTCATCAGAATTTTACAAGAAGTTTTTGCAACACATGTTATACCTGATCAGATAGTACCTGATAATGGACCAATAATTTGCAAACGATTGCTTCACACACAGTACGGAACAATGTGGATTTGTTCACTGAACAAGTTCTCCTAAATTTCCACAATTAAACAGAGAAGCTGAGCGAGCAGTCAGAACCATTAAAGCTATGGAGAAGAAAAAACAAGATTTCCAATTAGCACTTCTGATATACAGAACTACTACATTATTATGTGGATTAGTGCCGTCAGAATTCAAAATGGGAAGAAAACATAGAACGCAACTTCCAATTCAACCCGATAAATTACTGCCAGGATTATGAAGAAAGGATTATCAGAAAGTAAAGGCAAAGAAAATCAAAACAAACTGACCCATAATTTGAGCAGAAGATACCGTACAAGAAATCTAACGAAGTTGTCAGAAGGTCAAAAGGTATGGGTGTGAGACCAAAATAGAGAAGGAGTAATTCTCCAGAAAGATGAGAATCAACAACGATCTTATCCAGCATGAACTCAAGAAGGTTCTATCCGGAGAAACAGAAGGAATTTTATTCCTTTCCATCAAAGATGTCAATCGGTAAAACAATTAGATGACTCAGATGACAGTTATTATGAAATAAATATTAAAGTATAAACACTGCAGCCTAAGAACCTCTCCAGCTAGATTTTATACAGTGGAAGCATATAGAACCAAACACATAACAGTGGTTACTGTAAGCCTCAACTTCGGTAGCTCTGGACTCTGATAACGATAGTGATCTTGTTAACTCCAGTAACTCTGAAAACTTTCTGTCTTTCTCGTGTGCTTTTTGGTGTAGTTGACTGGAGAGGCTGCCTTCGAATATTTGTGTTTTTACTTCCCATTCGTGATGTTCAGCATCACTGACGTCACATTTGGTTGCTAGTTGCCTCCATCACGTGCATTATTGGTCAATTTTCTCGTTTGCTTCTTGCTTATTGCTTCGGAAGACAACGGTTTCATATATGGTATTTGTCTAGGGTGTCAAGTCGATGGTTATTGTGTTGTTTGCTGTGTTGTAGTCAATCTGCTCAGGCGTAAGCGTCTGTAAGATATCTTCTTATTATGGGCCTCTATAGTGTAGAAGTAAGGCCCTTTTCCTATGTTATCTGTGATCATAAAATGTGCTGCTGTACCTTCGAAGCATCGTAACCATATTGTGGAGGCCGCTGGGCTGAAAATGTGGGACAAACCCAAGCTTGGGCCTTTCACACCCCTCCGGGCGTGATCCCCTGTCGTTCTGAAGGCGAAGTTTCTGGCACCAGGATGCCCATCACATTAAAGATGGGAATCCTGCTCCAGGAGCTGCCAGCCAATCAAAGGGCTGGAAGCTCAACAGTATTAGCATCACCACCAGGAGCGGTGGCCACTACCAGTACTGCAGAGGTCTCAGACCCAGGACCAACGCTGGAACTCTGGACCTCAGGTAAGTGAGGCAGGGCTTCCTGGGGCAGTCCAGAAGGTGCTGGGAGAGGACCGTGTGGGGGTGGGCCTGAAGGCCAGGGGAAGGGGGTGTCTATGGAGGTGGAAAATTTGCGTGTGGGGGTCCCTGTGCGCCACAGAGTGCCCGCAGAGGAGCAACCCACCTGCCAGGCCGCTGGGACGAGGCTTCATTTTACAAGGCATCCTCCCTGCGTGGTGGAGGCAGCACCACCACTGGTTAGATCTCAATTGCAGCGGGAAGAGGCCCTTATGTTACCTAGAATAAACCAATTTAGGGCCTCAGTTGGCCTCTGGGTGTTGTTGGCCTTTCCCACCCTCAGTAAAATCACTTTCCGATGGGGAAACGATGGGCACTTCTTGCACCTACCCCCCACCCCCTCCACCACCCCGCTACCTATCGTGATCCTATGGGCCCCCTCACCTCTGATACGATCTCAGTGGCAACACTTAACATCCAGCCCAATACCTCAAAGTCCTCAACAGTGACTCTGGACCCCATGAAGTCTCATGGCATCAGGTCAAACATGGGCAAGGTAACATCCTACTGATTACCACCTACCGCCCTCCCTCAGCTAATGAGTTAGTACTCCTCCATGTAGAACACCACTTGGAGGAAGCACTGAGGGTGGCAAGGGCACAAAACGTACTCTGGGTGGGGACTTCAATGTACATCACCAAGAGTGGCTCAGTAGCACCACAACTGACCGAGTTGGCCGAGTACTAAAGGACATAGCTGTTAGACTGGGTCTGCGGCAGGTGGTGCGGGAACCAACACGAGGGAAAAACATACTTGACCTCATCCTCATCAATCTGCCTGCCGCAGATGCTTCTGTCCATGACTGCATTGGTAGGAGTGACCACCGCACAGTCCTTGTGGAGACGAAGTCCCGCCTTCACATTGAGGATACCGTCCATCATGTTGTGTGGCACTATCACTGTGCTAAATGGGATCGATTACGAACAGATCTAGCAATGCAGAACTGGGCATCCATGAGGCGCTGTGGGCCATCAGCAGCAGCAGAATTGTACTCAACCACAATCTGTAACCTCATGGCCCGGCATATCCCCCACTCTACCATGACCATCAAGCCAGGAGACCAACCCTGGTTCAATAAAGAGGGCAGGAGGGCATGCAAGGAGCAGCACCAGGCATACCTCAACATGAGGTGTCAACCTGGTGAAGCTGCAACCCAGGACTACTTGCATGCCAAACTGCGTAAGCAGCATGCGATAGACAGAGCTAAGCGATCCCATAACCAGCGGATCAGATCTAAGCTCTGCTGTCCTGCCACATCCAATCGTGAATTGTGGTTGATAATTAAACAACTAACAGGAGGAGGTGGCTCCACAAATATCCCAATCTTCAATGATGTGGGAGCCCAGCACATCAGTGTGAAAGATAAGGCTGAAGCATTTGCAACAATCTTCAGCCAGAAGTGCCGAGTTGATGATCCATCTCGACCTCCTCCTGAAGTCCCCAGCATCACAGATGCCAGACTTCAGCCAATTCGATTCACTCCGTGTGATATCAAGAAATGACTGACGGCACTGGATACTGCAAAGGCTATGGGTGCTGACAATATTCCAGCAATAGTACTGAAGACATGTGCTCCAGAACTTGCCGCACCCCGAGCCAAGATGTTCCAGTACAGCTACAACACTGGCATCTACCCAGCAATGTGGAAAATTGCCCAGGTATGTCTTGACCACAAAAAGCAGGACAGGTCCAACCCGGCAAGTTACCGTCCCATCAGTCTACCCTCAATCATCAGTAAATTGAAGGAAGGTGTCATCAACAGTGCCATCAAGCAGCACTTGCTGAGCGATAACCTGCTCAGTGATGCTCAGTTTGGGTTCTGCCAGGACCACTCAGCTCCTGACCTCATTACAGCCTTGGTTCAAACATGGACAAAAGAGTTGAACTCAAGAGGTGAGGTGAGAGTGACAGCCCTTGACATCATGGCAGCATTTGACCGAGGTATGGCATCAAGGAGCCCTAGTAAAACTGGAGTCAATGGGAATCAGGGGGAAAACAGTCCGTTGGTTGGAGTCATACCTAGCACAAAGGAAGATGGCTGTGGTTGTTGGAGGTCAATCATCTTAGCTCCAGGACATCACTGCAGGGGCTCCTCAGGGTAGTGTCCTGGGGCCAACCATCTTCAGCTGCTTCATCAATGTCCTTCCTTCAATCATAAGGTCAGAAGTGGGGATGTTCGCTGATGATTGCACAATGTTCAGCACCATTCGTGACTCCTCAGATACTGAAGCAGTTCATGCAGAAATGCAGCAAAACCTGGACAATATCCACGCTTGGGCTGATAAGTGGCAAGTAACATTTGCGCCTAACAAGTGCCAAGCGATGAACATCTCCAACAAGAGAGAATCTAACCATCTCCCCTTGACATTCAATGGCATTACCATCGCTGAATCCCCCACTATCAACATCCTAGGGGCTACCATTGACCAGAAACTGAACTGGAGTAGCCATATAAATACCGTGGCTACAAGAACAGGTCAGAGGATCCGAATCCTGCAGCGAGTAACTCACCTCCCGACTCCCCAAAGCCTGTCAACCATCGACAAGGCACAAGTCAGGAGTGTGATGGAATACTCTCCACTTGCCTGGATGGGTGCAGCTCCAACAACACTCAAGAAGCTCAACACCATCCAGAACAAAGCAGCCCGCTTGATTGGCACACCGTCCACAAACTTTCACTCCCTCCACCACCGACGCACATTGGCAGCAGTGTGTACCATTTACAAGATGCACTGCAGCAACACACCAAGGCTCCTTAGACAGCACCTTCCAAACCCTCAACCTCTACCAGCTCGAAGGGCAGGAGCATCAGCTGCATAGGAACACCACCAACTGCAAGTTCCCGTCCAAGTCACACAACGTCCTGACTTGGAACTATATCACCGATCCTTCACTGTTGCTGGGTCAAAATCCTGGAACTCCCTTCCTAACAACACTGTGGGTATACCTACCCCACATGGACTGCAGCGGTTCAAGAAGGCAGCTCACCACCACCTTCTCAAGGGCAATTAGGGATGGGCAATAAATGCTGGCATAACCAGTGACGCCAATATCCCATGAATGAATTTTTTTTAAAAACAGCGCCGAGAGTGACAGACTGTTTCACAGGCGCTTGGAAATTTGTTGTCGGGGCTGTTACACCGTTGGCTCTCTTCTTGCGCTTCTGTCTTTTCTCCTGCCAACTGCTCAGTCTCCTCGATTCGCCACTCTTTATCCCCACCTTTATGGCTGTTCACCAGCTCTGGCGATCACTCGCAACTGACTCCCACGACTTGTGGTCAATGTCACAGTACTCCATGTTGCGTTTGCCGATGTCTTTAAAGCGGAGACATGGACGGCTGGTGGGTCTGATACCAGTGATGAGCTCGCTGTACAATGTGTCCTTGGGGATCCTGCCATCTTCCATGTGGCTCACATGGCCAAGCCATCTCAAGCGCCGCTGGCTTCGTCGGGTGTATATGTTGGGGATGTTGGCCGCCTTGAGGACTTCTGTGTTGGAGATACTTTGGAGATACGTTGGACTCACCGTCCTGTAATTACCTGGTTTATCCCTGCTTCCCTTCTTGAATAATGGTACCACATTCTCTGTCCTCCAATCCTCTGGTACCTCTCCTGTGGCCAGAGGAAATTTGGAAATTTGTATCAGAGCCCCTGCTATCTCCTTCCTTGCCTCACATAACAGCCTGGGATACATCTCATCTGCACCTGGGGATTTATCCACTTTTAAGCCTGCTGAAACAGATAATACTTCCTCCATTTCAATGGTAATATATCACAATCCCCCTCCCTGATCTCTACACCTGCATCATCCTTCTGCATAGTGAACACAAATGAAATCATTTAAAACCTCACATATGTCCTCTGGCTCCACACACAGATTGCCACGTTGGTCCCTCATGGGCCCTACTCTTTTACTGGTTATCCTCTTACCCTTAAGATACTTATAAAACACCTTAGGATTTTCCTTTATATTGCCCGCCAGTGTTTTTTCCTGTCCCTTCTTCGCTCTCCTAATTACTTTTTAAGTACCCCCCCTATACTTTCTACACTCCTCTAATGTCTCCACAGTTTTGAGCACTCTGAATCTGCCATAAGCTTCCTTTTCTCCCCCGATCCAATCCTCTATATCCATTGATATCCTGGGTTCCGTGGACTTGTTGGTCCTGCCCTTCACCTTAACGGGTACATGTTGGCTCTGAACTCTCACTATTTCCTCTTTGAATGACTCCCACTGGTCTGATGTAGACTTTCCTACAAGTAGCTTCTCCCAGTCCACTTTGGCCAGATCCTGTTTTATCATATTGAAATCGGCCTTCCCCCAATTCAGTACCTTTAATTCCGGTCCACCTCTGTTCTTTTTAATACCTTAAATCTGATAGAGTTATGGTCACTATCCCCGAAATGCACCCCCTCCTCTTCGTTCTACGTGCTGTAGGGTATGGCACTTCAATTGCGTATCCACTCGTTTTCTTTTTCATGTGATAAGTGTTTCTGCCTCTCCAACCTTTTCAGGCAGTGAGTTCCAGACCTCCACCACTCTCTCTGAAAACATTTCTCCTTTATTACACTCTAAACCTTTCACCAATTACTTTAAGTCTATGCCCCCTCATCATTCACCTCATTCAAAAAGGAAATAGGTCCTTCCGATCCACTCTCGAGTGCCCTCATAATTCTAGGCTCCTCAATTAAAACTCCCCTCATCCTCCTCTGTTCCAAACAGAACACTCCCAGTCTATCCAATCTTTCCTCACGGTTAAAATTCTCCAGTCCCGGAAATATCCTCTGTCTGGCTGCTCTGTAACCTGTCAAGTGTGATAGCATTTTTCTGGTAATGTAGTGACCAGAACTGTACACAGTTCTCTTGCTGTGGTCTCGAGAGTTCAGCACAGAGTGATCAGAAGTGGAGTACATCACAAACAGAGTGTAAAAGTTGGGAATTTGCGGCACGGAAATTTGGAGCAGAGGCAAAAGCTGCTTTATTTGCCTTCTGCATTTCAGTGGTTCGTGCTGCAGGTAACTACTTAACTTAATCTACTAATAATTTAAATGAGATTAAATAATTAGTCAAAAATCTTTTTCTATAATTTTCTGATTTTCTTGAGATTGTGTGTTGGCCGTGAGGCAGTAATTGTGAGATAAAACAAACAAGAAACACTTGCATTCCTATAGCGCCTTTCAAAATATAGTCACTGTTGTAATCTAGGAAATGCAGCAGCCAATTAGTGCACAGCAAGCTCCCACAATCAACAATGTGGTAATGACTGATAGTGCTTGAGGAGTTTACAGAGATAGGGCGGGCTGCAGGGGCTGGAGGAGGCTACAGAGATAGGGAGGTTTGTAGGGGCTGGAGGAGGTTACAGAGATAGGGAGGGTTGTAGGGGCTGGAGGAGGTTACTGAGATAGGGAGGTTTGTAGGGGCTGGAGGAGGTTACAGAGATAGGGAGGGTTGTAGGGGCTGGAGGAGGTTACTGAGATAGGGAGGGTTGTAGGGGCGGGAGGAGGTTACAGAGATAGGGAGGTTTGTACGGGCTGGAGGAGGTTAAATAGATAGAGAGGGTTGTAGGGGCTGGAGGAGGTTACTGAGATAGGGCGGGCTGCAGGGGCTGGAGGAGGCTACAGAGATAGAGAGGGTTGTAGGGGCTGGAGGAGGTTACTGAGATAGGGAGGTTTGTAGGGGCTGGAGGAGGTTACAGAGATAGGGAGGGTTGTAGGGGCTGGAGGAAATTACAGAGATAGGGAGGTTTGTACGGGTGGGAGGAGGTTACAGAGATAGGGAGGGTTGTATGGGCTGGAGGAGGTTTTAGAAACCGGGATGGATAAGGCCATGGAAGTATTTGAAGAGAAGGAACAATGTTTAACATTGAGGTGCTATATTAACCCTAGATTTTTTTCCCATTACTGAACCATCAAATGAAGGTCAGCAATAACTGTTGCAACAAACTCTGTTTAACACTTTTGTTCATCTCATTCTCTTGAGAGACATTTTGCATTACCCAATAGGAGAAGTGGTAAGATTGCTATCCAATCACCACTGTTCTCTAGAGATGATGGGAAGAGTTAATGCTCCCTGTTCAATGCTGGAACATTCACTCCTGAAGGTGAGTTTCTCCATTTCCTCCATTGTTGGCTTTGTAACTGTTAGGAGCGGGTGCAGGCCATTCGGCCCCTCGACCCTGCTTCGTCATTCATTAAGATCATGGTTGATCGTTAGAACAGGATTGCCCAACCTTTTCGCATGAGGGGCCACATTACAATTTTTGTCTTACATGTGGGGCTGGTGAGACAATTTCTGAAAGATAAAGGCATTAAAATGTTGTAATACTATTCATCACAACAACAGCAGGTGTGCATTTTGGTTGAGAAGCTTGAAATAAGAAGAATAATTTATTAACTTACTTTCTCATCATTATGTTGGACACTGATTTAGTCAGTTACCTGTCATATTTTTGCTTGAACAAGTAATCAATATTTCCCTTCACACCTGTAGCGATGCAACATATTCCAGATAGATGTCCATCTGTCAGGAGTGATCTTAATCAGACTCTCGATCCCTCTCTCTCTATCCCTCTCTCTCTCTCTATCTGACTCTTTCTCTTTCCAAGTGTTTCCCCTTCCCTGTGACCCCGTGTTCTAGACTCTCCAGCCACGGGGAAACAGTGTCTACCCTGTCGACCCCTCTCACAATTTTATATGTTTCAATGAGGTCACCTCTCATTCCTCTAAACTCCAGACAGTATCGGCCCATTCTACTCAATAAGAATTTAAGGAAGGCTCCACGTTAGTTGTGTGGTGACTTTATTCACATGGGTTTAGTAAATTAAATCCATGAACAATAGAACAGAAGAATAATCAGAAACGGTACCAGCCGCTCCTCTGGGTAGAATCTAAACTGCCTGCTTCTTCCTCGACTTCGATTCTCTACCAGGAGTTCTATCCTTCACCCAGTTTCTATCCTGTCTCTGTTCCCGCCATTTCGTCTGTTCACCATGGGGGATTCCGTGATCAGTGACCCCTCGATCACATCTTTCCTGTAATGTTTAGCTGACACTGCATGTTAAACTCACTTGGATTAATCTGGAAGCTGACCTTTAGGACGTTTGAAGATCACGATCTGTCCCCACTTCCCTTCATCAATAGAGCCCACACTCTGATCGATGATCCACAGTTCAAAATCATCAAAGGTTTTGATGGAGTAAATAAGGAGAAACTGTTTCCAGTGACAGGAGGGTCGGTAACCAGAGGGACACAGATTTAAGACAATCGACAGAGGAACCAGAGGGGGAGATGAGGAGAAATGTTTTTACACAGTGAGTTGTTGTGATCTGGAATGTGCTGCCTGAAAGGACGGTGGAAGCAGATTCAATAGGAACTTTCAAAAGGGGAATTGGAGAAATACCAGGAGGGAGTATTTGCAGGGCTGTGGGGTAATAGCAGGGGAAGTGGGACTAATTGGATAGCTCCAACAAAGAGCCAGCAGAGGCACAATGGGCCTAATGGCCTCTTTCTGTGCTGTATCATACAACGAGCCTTTGAAACGCTTCTCTTATTAAAACATCACAAATCAGTTTAAAGTTGTAGTTTCTCCCTCAGGTAACTCACCCCATCTCAGCTCCAAACATTCTTTATAAAGTGAAGTTGTACCATTCAACTGGCTTGTTTCGAGGCTGCGGTCGGCCAACTCCCCCTCCACTGTATCCCCACTTCTGCCACAGTATTCCCCACCTCCACCTCTGTGTCCCCCACCACCACCTCTGTGTCCCCACCTCCACCTCTGCCTCCCCACCTCCTCCACTCTCTCCTCACCTCCTCCACTGTTTCCTCACCTCTAACTCTGTGTCTCACATACCCACACAACCAAATATCCAGGATCACGTAGACTCAATGTTCCATTCCACTCGAAAGGCTCTTTTTCGTCCAGGGGATGTGGGCGTCGCTGGCCAGGCCAGCATTTATTGCCCATCCCTAAATGCCATTGAGAAAGTGGTGGTGAGCTGCCTTCTTGAGCCACTGCAGTCCATGTGGGGTAGGTACACCCACAGTGCTGTTAGGAAGGGAGTTCCAGGATTTTGACCCAGCGACAGAGAAGGAGCAGAGATATAGTTCCAAGTCAGGATGGTGTGTGGCTTTGAGGGGAACTTGCAGGGTGTGGTGTTCCCATGCATCTGCTGTCCTTGTCCTTCAAGGTGGTAGAGGTTGCGTGTTTGGAAGATGCTGTCGAAGGAGCCATGGTGCCTAGCTACAAGGCATCTTGTAGATGTTAGACATGGATACGGGGGGAGCATGCTTAAAAATCTCCATTTAATGACATTTTCCCCGGTCTATTTTGAAGTGACATTTAAACTATTTCTAAAATATTATTGGACTGCGAACTTGTCCTCTTGTGGAGGCTGAGCATTTATTTTGCGTGTCGGTGGTAGAGGGAGTGAATGTTAGTGGATGGGATGACAATCAAGCGGGTTGCTTTGTCCTGCATACTGTCGAACCTCTTGAGTGTTATTGGAGCTGCACTCATCCAGGCAAGTAGAAGGTATTATATCACACTCCTGACTTGTGCCTTGTAGATGATGGAAGGGCTTTGGGAAGTCAGGAGTCCGTTATTCACTGCAGAATTCTAGCCTCTGACCTGCTCTTGTAGCCACAGCATTTATATGACTACTCCAACGCAGTTTCTTGTCAATGGTAACCCCCAGGATGTTGATCGTGGGGTATTCATCGATTGTAATGTCATTGAATGTGAAGGGGAGATGGTTAGATTCTCTCCTGGTCATTGCCTGGTACTTGTGTGGCGCGAATGTTACTTGCCGCTCATTAGCCCAAGCCTGGATATTGTCCAAGTCTTGTTGCATTTCTGAACGGACTGATTCACTATCTGAGGAGTTTCAAATGGTGCTGAACATTATACATTCATCAGCGAACATTCACACTTCTGACCTTATGATTGAAGGAAGGTCATTGATGAAGCAGCTGAAGATGGTTGAGCCGAGGACACTACCCTGAGGAACTCCTGCAGTGATGTCCTGGAGCTCAGATGATTGACCTCCAACAAGCACAACCATCTTCCTTTGCGCTAGCTGTGACTCCAACCAGCGGAGAGTTTTTCCCTTGATTCCCATTGACTCCAGTTTTTCTAAGGCTCCTTGTTTTCATACTCAGTCAAATGCTACCTTGGCATCAAGGGCAGTCACTCTCACCTCATCTCTGAAGTTCTGCTCTTTTGTCCATGTATGAACCAAGGTCAGGAGCTGAGTGGCCCTGATGGAACCCAAACTGAGCCTTACACCAGCTGATGATCCCATTACAAATAGGAGCCGGAATAGATCATCCGACCCCTTGAGCCTGCTCTGCCTTTCAGTATGATCATGGCTGATCCTCAGCCTCAACTCTGCTTGCAATGTCGACTTTTGCCACAGTTCTAAATTGTGTGCAGGAACAAAGGGACATTTGAAGGTGGCAGGACGTATTGAGAGAGTGGTTGGTCGAACATAAGGAACCTTGGGCTTCATAAATAGAGGCATTGAGTACAAAACCAGGAAAGCTATGTGAAACCGTTATAAAGCTATGATTAGGTCCCAACTGGAGCATTGTGTCCAGTTCTGGTCACCACTCTTTGGGAAGGATGTGAGGGTCTTTGAGAGGCTGCAGAGGAGATTTACCAGAAAGCTTCCAGGGATGTGGGGAGTTTAGTTACAAAGTTAAGTTGGAGAAACTGGGAATGTTCTCCTTTAAGCAAATGAGATAGAATGGAGATTTAATAGAAGTGTACAAGATTTTGAAGGCTTAGATATATTAGACAAGAGTTACGACCGAAGTGGGTGGAGCGCACTGTTAATTCAGTCCCACTTCTCCATAGGTCACAACATAGCAAACAATTTTCCCACTTACCATAACAGCGAATTAGATACTCTATGGATCCCCAGAATAAAGCACACCAACCAGTTGTCTTTAATAAACAACAAAATTATCCATTTATTATCAACCAAATATTAACCAATAATGAAGGAAATATATACGCGAATTGAGATTTAAAAGCCCATATTTTTATCCTAGCCCTCATGAACACACATTCAAAAACCAGTTCACTGGGAGAAAAGAGGTTTTTGTTTACTGCTGTTACCAAAGAAAAGATGGAATTAAAAAAAATACATACTTAATATGGAAGTTCTTTGTTTTGGCGAGCTGTCCCAAAGCCGAATAGGGCTGCCACGAGGAATCTTCCAAGGCGATGCTGTTGAAACAGACTGCTTCAGTAAGCATTCAACGAAATTCAACGACAGAAGGCTTCACATAGGTCTTCCATCAGATGTGCAGCAACAGAGGTTTCAGTCCTCACACATTCGATGCAAAGTCCTTTTTTAAAGTTGAAAGGTTTCTGCAACCATTCAGGATGTCTTTCCAGTCCAGGAGGCAACAATACAACTTCATACACACATTTGCTTTTCAACAGCAGAGATTCTTCAAAGAGAGGTAACAGGGGTCTGTTTTTCTTTCTGATCCCCTGGAAAGTCCGTATCAAATTCCATCTTCCTCCTTTATTCCAAACCCACTGGCTTTTAACAATTCAAAATGAAACTAAACTTTATTTTCCAAGCAAGTCCCATGAAAATAATAAACTCTGTCTTGTCACAACATAGAACAGCTCTTTGGGCAGACCCCCTGTGGTTTTTACTTGATATCATATGTTTTCCAGTACTTATTAACTGGTTAACCCCTTTCTTCATCTTCCTTTAAAAAAACACCATAAGTTTAGCAAACTCCAGATCATTCAATGTCCATGAAATCCTTTTATAGTTTTTTCTAAACATAGATTCCCAAGTTTTAAGACAAAAATAGAAACTCTGATAATGGTAACACAAGGAAATGCTGTTGCAAATAACAAATGGTAAAAGGACTAGGCGACACAGATTGAAGATTGTGGGCAAGAGATGGGGAATGTGCAGAAGAACTTTTTTACACAGTGCGTGATAATGACCTGGAACTCGCTGCCCACGATGGTGGTGGAAGCAGAGATGATCAATGAATTTAAAAGGCATTTGAAGGAAATAGACCTACAGGACTATGGTGATCAAGTGGTCGAGTGGGACTGACTGGATTACTGCACGGAGAGCCGACATGGTTTAGATAGCTGACAGGTCCTTGTCAGGCTTCTTGCAGTCAAAAGATGGGATGGCAATTCGGATGGGACAACAGGCTGAAGTCCACAAACAAAACACAGCCACTCTGCGGCCTGAAGAGAGGCCTTGAATCAGAAAAAAATCCTATGAGTGATTTTGAAGCTATGATACCCAGGATGGAAAAGCTATCTCCTGATAAAAAGGGACAAAGAGGTGAGAGGGTGCAAGGCATGGTGGAACAGTGCCAACATTATGGAGCCAGAAAGACCCACTGATGTGATCAGTGCCCTGCTAATAAAGCAGAATACATGAATTGCACAAAAACAGGCCACTTCGGAAATATGTTGAAGAGCAAGACCTGGCCTCTCAAATTTACAAAACAAACAGCCTTCACACACAGAGCAGTGAATGAGGTGGAACAACATCCAGTGGAAGATAAACTGTAGTATAAGGTTTTAAAGGGTTGACGTGGAGAGAGTGAGAGCAATCCCTCCCACTGTAACAGTGATGATGCAACTATGACATGGTAATGGGCTTTGGGGAAGCAGAGGTAGCTGCACAAAGGATGATAGTTAGGAGGCTTGTGGAGAGTGTGTATTGTAAATGTAACTAATAGAGTCATTAGTTGACCTTATCCAGAGTCAGAGACTTTCTCTAGAATTCCCTGTCAATGCTACAAACTAAAACACACAATATGGTGGAACCAGCAAGTTTTGAAGATGATCCTATCCCATGAAGTAACCCCAGGAGAACAGCAGATCTAGTCAGGGGACTGTGACAAACTAAAGAGCTACTCTGTAGCCAATAACAATGCGGTCAGTCAGTGAAACAGCCCTGCAGCCTCTCAGAGCCCGCAGGAAAGAGTGGTGAGTCTGCAACAGGACATCCAGGTCCAGTGATTGGGTCCCAGTCTCAGAGCTGGGCAATGTTCTAGGATTGGGTGAGAGAATTTTGAGGGGGGCCATTACTGGTTAATGGCGCACTGGATCGAAACTTCAAAGAGAGAAGTCGATCTCAGGCACAAAAGCAACTCAGGAGTCAGGTGTATTCCGCAGCATTGCCAAGCCAGACTGCCAAGAGAAAGCGCGGGAAAGGACAGAAAGCACGGGAAATCCCCCAAAAGACCACAAACACTTCCATTAAAGCCTGAAATATTTCAAAAGAAAGGGCAACACACTATTAAGCCTAACAAAGCCAAAGAAAGCAGAATGGATTAGAAATTCAGAACGCCGGAGAGCTTCCACGATCAGGAAAGAACCAGTCAGGGTACAAAACTGGTCCTTATGTAGGAAAAGATTCCTATGATTTCTGATTGCTTCCCAACTCCATACTAAGTCAGAAGCAGAACAAGTAAATACCCTCTTATATTCAACAGGTGGTTGGGGCATTTTCAGCCTGAATGGCATCACCCAGCATCGGAAAAGGCCATCTGGTGTGACAGAGGGCGATATTTCTTTAGCTCGGAGTGTTGAAGAACCTGCCAGTATCCCTTTTACAAATCTATTTTGTAAGAAATGTGGCAGTGTACACTCTGTCAATACTGTCTTCCAAGTGAGGTATTGGTAGGAGTCTGTCTTTCTTACTGCATTCAATTTTCTGTAGTCTATGCAGAAGCTACTTGAACAGTCAGGTTTAGCCGCTAACACGACAGGGAACTCCAGCTGCTTTGACTGGGTTCAATTAGCTGGTTTTCCAACATGTATTGGACTTCTACTTTTACCTGGGCCTGTTTCTCTGGACATAAGCGACAAGGATGCTGTTTTATGGGAAAGGATTCCTCTACATCCACATCATGTGTGGCTAAGGTTACACATCCTGGTTTCTTCCAACAGACTCTTTGAAATGCCATGAGTAGCTTTGTTTGGTCTTCTCGTTGTTCTGCACCTAAAGGCGGGGCTAAAGTGTGGCGAGTCGAAGAGACTTAGCAGTCGGCAGGAAAAAAAACAGAAGCGCAAGGGGAGAGCCAACTGTGAAACAGCCCCGACAAACAAATTTTTCTGCAGCACCTGTGGAAGAGCCTGTCACTCCAGAATTGGCCTTTATAGCCACTCCAGGCGCTGCTCCACAAACCACTGACCACCTCCAGGCGCTTACCCATTGTCTCCCGAGACAAGGAGGCCAAAGAAGAAGAAGAAAACAAAAAGAAGAGGAAGAAGAAGGAGCACCTAAATATGAAAACGTAGTGTCCAGTCTCCTTAACAATTCAGTATTAGCTAACTGGATAGTAGGAGGTTCAATTTGAGAATATACTCACTATCATGGATATGAGTACTCGGTTCCCAGAGGCCATTCCCCTGTGAACAATTTCTACTAAGGTAGTGGTGGAGAAGTTAAACCAGTTCTTCACTAGATATAGATTACCGATTTGAGATTCAGTTAGATCAAGGTTCCAATTTGCCTCCTTTTGCCTCATCCTCACTATCCCTTTCTTCCTTCACTGTCTCTATTACCTGACATAGCTGTACTTGCTTATCCTCCTCCCGGTGATGATATTGTTTCAGATTTTGATATGATACAGCCAATTCTTTTGCCGGCGATCTGGGGTGACAATGAAATAACTTACCTTCTCAATTCTCTTGACTAGTTTATATGGACCAGTGATCTGTCCATTCAGCGGTTCACCCTGTAAAGACATTCTGCCCCTTTATCCCAATCATGAAGATATTCATGACAGGATGCTCTGATCTTCATTTTGAGGGTTTGATGGTACTTTTCTAAAGCTCCCTGTGTCTGTGGGTGGTAAGGTGAAGACTTTAACTGTGTTATACCTAAATTATTCATAACATCCTGGAAAATCTAGACATAAAATTAGAATATGGCACGGACAGCACGTTTAACAAAACTACACCCCGCCCTTTGAAAGACCTGGCCAGTAAAAATGTTGACCTGCATGCGATTGGGTCTTCAGGATCCCAACATGTCCCACTTTTGGAATTTCATGTGCCATCCTTAATATTTCCAGGTGATACCACTATCTGGTGAAAAACTCTTCATTCTTCATCCCTGGGACGTCTGTGAGGGGGTCTCCACTGCCTCATCAGAATCCCATTTTTAATATAATAAGCTTCCAGAACTCCCTACCCTTCAGCTTCAGTGAGAGCCGATTGTGCCACTTTATTTAATTCTGGATCGGCTTGCTGAGCCTTGATTAGAGAAAACATATTGAACATTTCCGTCAGATTGTCCAAATCCCCAAAGAATATTTCAGATATTCGACTATCTGTCTGTGGTGCCAATTTTACCTCCAACAATGGAACTTGTTTAGCCATTGCTCGGGTTACTACACATGAAGGGAAAGTTCCTGGAAACGTTTACTGCAACTGTTCTTTCTCTTTAACTTCACTTGCTCTTTTCGTGACTACTGGAAAAGCTACTACCTTCATTCTGTTAAACCATTCTCCAGTACTAGGTCAACGCTGTCTACCAGAAAACTAGGGACAACTCATACAGTTACCATTCCAGACATTAGGTCACACTCTAGGGGCACCCAATACAAGGGTACGAGTATGTACTCCCCACTGATACCATTCACTAAACCCTTGGCATTCAGTGTGGTCTCTGGTGGAAAAGTTCCATCTTTTCCCAGCAAAAGAGTTTGGGTGGCTCCTATCTCCCTAAGGAGAACTATAGGTTTACCTGCCTCACTTGAGGAATAAGGAGTTACTTTTCCTTATGACAAGAATTCCCTGTAACTCTCAGGTATCCTGTTCACGTCCCCTGCACTCACAGAGGTATTATTACTTGGTCTTATAACTGCAGTCGGAGCTACAGCCTGATCTGCTGTACTCCCAGTCAGGGCCCCTTTCTCTGCATTGGCCTTGTGGACCTGAATAAGTCCCACCGGTTTACCCTGCAATTTCCAGCATTCTGCACGAAGGTATCCCACCTTGTGGCAATGATAACACTTACGCTTTCAGACAACACTTCCACCCTCAGCATCTTCCTTTCTGGCCTGAAGAGGAGGTCCCAGGTCATTCCCAGCTGTCCCTTCTTGTCCCCGGCTACTTGCCATCCTTTCACCCTCCCACCTTCTACTCTTCTCGGGTTTGTGGGGGTGACAGACAAGGGGTTTGGGCTGATAAACAAGCTCGTAATCACCAGTTATTTCAAGAGCCTGTCTGACTTTTGAAATCTTCTGATTCTCTACATGGGTTCTGATTAACAGACGGAGTAAGCTTTGAATAATATGTCTTTCAGGAGTATTATTTCCCGAAGGTTCTCATATGTGGCCTCTACCTTTAGTGCCCACATCCAACGATCAAAATTAATTTGCATTACCCTCTCAAATTCTATATAAGTCAGACCAGGCTGTGTCTGGATGCTCCAAAATTTCTGTCTGTGCGCTTCAGGGACCGACTCATATGCAGTGAGAATCGCCCTCAGAAAGCATGACATAAACTCCATGAGCTCGGCCCATTAACCTGCAGTGCATAAGCAGTATCCAGCTTTCTTTTGACCACTTCATCTGTCTAGCTATCGTTTGAATTGAAAAATGCCTCTACATCACTTTTCTCTAACTTCTGGAGGGCCTGTACAAATTTAAATAGCTCTCCACTGGGTCCTGGAATGGGGTCAGATCATCCCCCACTAGAATTTACACTGGAGGCAAGATTACTCCTTACAAATTTTCCACCGTTTTTGTTTTTTTCAATTGGTGTCCCTTCCTTCTCATTCTCTTTCTCTTTGAAATTCTAGTTCCAATTTTGTCATTGTCAATTCTCTTTCATGTTCAAGCTTAAGTTTTTCTTTTTCTTTGTCAAGTTCAAGCTGCCTAATCTGCAACTGAATTTGTACTAATTCAACTGTACTACATGTCTGGTTTGCCTTTTTCTTCTTCCAATTTCAAATGATGTACTCTTACCTCAATTATGCCTTCTTTCTTAACTCCTGGTTTTAACTCTAACACTAACTTCCTTGAACCTAACCTTGGTTAAGTTTCTCAAATCACTCAGCCATACTTCCTCCCTCCCCAGAAAGGTCATAACAACTGACAAAGACATTCTGGTAGCATATACTTTACTCTAATGCACAGGAAACCTGTATTCTCTACTTTTCCTCTTTTCAATTATTATTAACACACTTAAAATTTTACATCGTCTTTTCTCGTCCCACTTCTCCACAGGTCACAATATATATTTTTAAAATGTTTACCCAGTTACCGATTCGGTCAATCATATGCTCTACTCTTTATCCCAGAATAAATACACCATCCAAGTTTCTTTCATAAACAACAAAATTATCAGTTTATTATCAAACAAGATTTATCCAGAAATGAAGCAAAACATTAACACACAGATTGAAGTATGAAATGTCCATTTTCCCCCGACACACACTCACGCACATACTGAAGAAGATACACAGAAATCCTGTCCGCAAAGGTCTGTTAAAAGAAGAAAACATTGGCCACATATTTGCTAATTCTTGAAGGAAGAAGAGTAGGTCTGGAAGGAAGTCAGATATCACTTTTGGTCTGGTGGCTGGGGATATGATGACGGGTCACTGGGATCTTATCAGAAGCAATTCGTTCTGGAGATGTCAAGAAATGGTCTGGCAGGATTTCCAGGAGACATATGGAATCAGGGTTTTCAGTCAACACACATTTAAACCTCAGGTTTCTAAAGCTTCTCAGGAGAGATGCAGCACCAGGGATTTTAGCTGTCCCACACTAGATCTTTGCAGGGTTTCTTCAAAGAGGTAGAGGAAGAGGTGAGGTGGGTGGTTACTTTTTCCTTGGCAGGCAAAGCCAACTGTCTTCAAAACAGTTCATACCCTGACTGCCTTGAAAACAACATCCAAATCCCCAAAACAGAATGTCAACCTCTTGACCTCCATAAACCTTGGCATGAGGCTTCTCTGTAAACATCTTCCTCAGGGCACCAAGGTTTCTGTTGTTTACTCGGCTTAAAGCACATGACTTCCAGTAAGGTTGTTTTAAAATAGCAACTCAGTATCCTTTTAATGAACTGTCAACACGAAAGTAAAATCTAGTTTCCGTGAAATCTTCAGCCTTCCAATGAATCCATCTCCACAATTTAAATATAGTCCTCAAAAACATTTTAATAAAATAGCAGCACTCTTGTAACCATATGGTGAATTAAACGTGGAACAAATAAGGGACCAAATAGTTGTCGGCAGCACGAAGGGACACATCACTTCACACAGAAAATAATTGAAACATTCAAAAGTATCAGAAAAATATATTACAAGCTATTGCTGTCCTTGGTGTTCCTGGTAAGTGACTGTAACCAATGTAAATCTGTGTGTGAGCTGCTCTCTGGTTTTACTGTGTGACTGATAATGTTACATGCTGTTCCAGTGTCACTGTTATACAGACACCCAATCAGTGATATAATTTTCTTATGTCAAATATCCTGAAATATCTCCGCCATTTTATTCTATTTCCTCAACTGATAATAAACCCCAGTTTGTAAGTAACAGGCTCTCTGAATGATCAAGTTATTGTATTGAGTGGAATATCATTTAATGTTCAATTAGACCTCAGTGAAAGCAACTCCCTGAACAAAAGTGTAAGTGGAAGTATCAGTTAGAACATAGAACATAGAACAGTACAGCACAGTGCAGGCCCTTCGGCCCACGATGTTGTGCTGAACGTTTAACCGACTCTAATATCAAACTAACTACCTACCCTTCATTCTACTATCATCCATGTACCTATCCAAAAGTCGCTTAAATGTCCCTAATGTATCTGCTTCTACTACCACCGCTGGCAGTGCATGCCACGCACCCACCACTCTCTGTGTAAAGAACCTACCTCTGACATCTCCCCGAAACCTCCCTCCAATCACCTTAAAATTATGCCCCCTGGTGATAGCCCTTTCCACCCTGGGAAAAAGTCTCTGACTATCCACTCTATCTATGCCTCTCATCATCTTGTACCCCTCTATCAAGTCGCCTCTCATCCTTCTTCGCTCCAATTAGAAAAGCCCTAGCTCCCTCAATCTTTCTTCGTAAGACATGCCCTCCAGTCCAGGCAGCATCCTGGTAAATCTCCTCTGCACCCTCTCTAAAGCTTCCACATCCTTCCTATAATGAGGCGACCAGAACTGAATACAATATTCCAAGTGTGGTCTAACCAGGGCTTTATAGAGCTGCAGCATAACCTCGTGGCTCTTAAACTCAATCCCACTGTTAATGAAAGCCAACACACCATACGCCTTCTTAACAACACTATCAACTTGGGTGGCAACTTTGAGCGATCTATGGACATGAACCCCAAGATCCCTCTGTTCCTCCACACTACCAAGAATCCTGTCTTTAAGCCTGTATTCTGCATTCAAATTCAAACTTCCAAAATGAATCACTTCACACTTTTCCAGGTTGAACTCCATTTGCCACTTCTCAGCCCAGCTCTGCATCCTGTCAATGTCCCGTTGCAACCTACAACAGCCGTCCACACTATCCACAACTCCAGCAACCTTCGTGTCATCGGCAAACTTGCTAACCCAGCCTTCCACTTCCTCATCCAAGTCATTTATAAAAATCACCAAGAGCAGAGGTCCCAGAACAGATCCCTGCGGAACACCACTGGTCACCGAGCTCCATGCTGAATACTTTCCATCTACTACCTCCCTCTGTCTTCTATGGGCCAGCCAATTTTGTATCCAGACAGCCAACTTTCCCTGTATCCCATGCCTCCTCACATTCTGAATGAGCCTACCATGGGGAACCTTATCAAACGCCTTGCTATAATCCATATACACCACATCCACTGCTCTTCCTTCATCAATGTGTTTTGTCACATCTTCAAAGAATTTAATAAGGCTTGTGAGGCATGACCTGCCCCTCACAAAGCCATGTTGACTGTCTCTAATAAAACCATGCTTTTCCAAATAATCATAAATCCTGTCTTTCAGAATCCTCTCCAATAATTTGCCCACTACCGACGTAAGACTGACTGGTCTATAATTCCCAGGGTTATCCCTATTCCCTTTCTTGATAAAGTGAACAACATTTGCCACCCTCCAATCATCCGGTACTACTCCAGTGGACAGTGAGGACGCAAAGAACATCGCCAAAGGCGCAGCAATCTCTTCCCTCGCTTCCCGTAATATCCTTGGGTATATCCCATCCAGCCCCGGGGACTGAGCTGTCCTCATATCATTCAAAATGTCCAGCACATCCACCCTCTTAACATCAACCTGTTCGAGCATATCAGCCTGTTTCACGTTTTACTCACAAACGACCATGTCCCTCTCACTAGTGAATACTGAAGCAAAGTATTCATTTAGGACCTCCCCTACCTCCTCCGACTCCAGGCACAAGTTCCCTCCACTATCCCTGATCGGCCCTACCCTCACTCTGGCCATCCTCTTGTTCCTCACATAAGTGTAGAACGCCTTGGGATTTTCCTTAATCCTACCCGCCAAGACATTTTCTTGTCCCCTTCTAGCTCTCCTAAGTCATTTCTTCAGTTCCTTCCTGGCTGCCTTGTAACCCTCTAGAGCCCTGTCTGATCCTTGCTTCCCCAACCTTAAGTGAGCTTCCTTCTTCCTCTTTACCAGCTGTTCCACATCTCTTGTCATCCAAGGTTCCTTCACCCTACCATCCCTTCCCTGCCTCATCGGGACAAACCTATCCAGCAGTCGCAGCAAGCGCTCCCTAAACAACCTCCACATTTCTGTCGTGCAATTCCCTGAGAACATCTGTTTCCAATTTATGCTCCCCAGTTCCTGCCTAATAGCATTGTAATTCCCCCTCCCCCAATTAAATATTTTCCCATCCCGTCTGCTCCTGTCCCTCTCCATGACTATAGTAAAGGTCAGGGAGTTGTGATCACTATCACCGAAATGCTCTCCCACCGAGAGATCTGCCACCTGGACTGGTTCGTTGCCAAGCACCAAGTCCAACATAGCCTCCCCTCTAGTCGGCCTATCTACATATTGAGTCAGGAAACCTTCCTGGACACACCTGACAAAAACTGCTCCATCCAAACGATTTGCACTAAGGAGGTTCCAATCAATATTAGGGAAGTTGAAGTCACCCATGACAACAAGCCTGTTACTTCTTCACCTTTTCCTTTTCCAAGAACAGCCTGATGGTAGACGAAGACCAATCTACTGAGCGTCAAGAGCTTTGTCCGAGACAGAGAACAGATATGTGGTAATTGAAAAAGAAGCACTTGCAGTCACGTGGGCTTGCGAATAGTTATCTGGGATTTTGGAATTGAAAGTGGTCATTGAGAGAGTCCACAAACTGTTAGCTTCCTTACTGGACGAGAAGGAGTTCGCAAAAATAAGTCCAATAATACAGAGTTTCAGGTTATGATTGCTGTGGTGGACATACGGAGCTGTATACGTTCAGGGAAAGATGCAAACTTCTCTGTCTTATGAAGGCACCCCAAGAGTGAGGCACGTTGGTTTTGCTTGATGGACATTGAAATTTCAAATTGTTGCTGAGAGAAGAGAAGGTCTGTCACAAGGACTACCAGGCCTTGGCTGAGAAGAAAGACGCTTTCATGTTGGCAGACAGTGCTTGGAAAAGTCAAAGGGGCTGTTCCCTGCTCCAATTTAACCCACAGTGGTCATTTGATCATCAGTTATTGTGTGTAGAGGAGACATTCCAAGGTCTGCTAGGACAAGACAATCCACAAGGGCCAAGACTGGTTAGGCCAGTTGGTCGCATGACTAACTGGCTGTTGCAGGTTTTTCTGACCTTGCCACAGAGAATTTGAACTAAGAAAGCAGATGCTCCTGGACTGAAGAAGACCTCTCCTGGCCGACTTGCCACAGCCTCTCAAACATGGCTCTACATCTCTTTCTCATGGAACTCCTAAACCCACTAAAGGCACATAATCACCAAGAGAGGAAAGTCTCCTACAGCGAACGAGGTTTAAGAAGAATACTGGGCCCCAACGAAAAGCAAAATCCATCTACAATCAAGGACGCTACAGTGAGCTCGAAGATCCAAATCAAACCTCCTCAGATATTGCGTCAAACTTTTCCACTTTAATTCTTATGTTTTCTTTCTGTCTCTATCTGCATATGTGTATTGTGTATGCATGCTGACATCTGCGTGTCATGTAACTGTCAGCGTTAACCGAATTAGACTTCAAGTTGAAGTTTAATATGTTTCAGTCTTTCTTCTTTCAGCCTAAGAAAGCCTATTTGTGCTGGTTTCTTTGCCTTATAATTGGAAAGCAGTGAACAAGGATTCACCAAGGGGGAGCAAAAAACACATTGTGTTTCAAATTAAACTCTGTTTCAGCAAAACCAGGTGAAGGCTGGGCAGGAACCCGAGACCTCTTTATCACCTGATTATGATAGAAATCTGGGTGCTAGCGAATGGAATTGACCCACGGACAAATGAAAGAAATTGGAAGTGGGAAGCCAAATTGTTCCCCATCAAAAAAAAGAGCAAGATTTCAATACAAGTTTCCTTGTGGTTGTGTGTGACTGAACAGTAACATGTCTGCAACTGAGCGAGTAGTTCCCAAAGCCATGGTGAAGTAACTTGGGATAAGTTAAAAGCACTGTCTATGGAGGAGGTGAGGAACATGGGTGAGTGGGATCACTGTACGTGACAAGGCTAGGAAGACTGAACTCCGAAGGCCAGCTATTTTTCCCCTGAATCTGAAGAAGCTGAAGCAATGTTAGAAGCAGACCCAGACAGGGTATTGTTAGCAAGGATACAATTGGAACAAAGGAAACTTGAATTAGAAGACAGGGAAAGAGCTAGAGAAAGAGAAAGAGAAAGAGAGAAATAGGAGAGGGAGAAACAAAGAGCCTTCTGGATGGAACGTGAAGGAAAAGAAAGACAGGAGAAGGAACGACAGAGAGAGCAGAAAGAGAGAGAAAAAATATTCTGGGAGGTATGCGAAGAGAGAAAGAGCTGAAGCAGCTTGCGTTAACTGAGGGACGACAGAGTAACCCCAGTGAAAGCATGGCCAATATGGAGGACCATAATTCAGGGCTGGGTACAAAATTGTTAAAACCATCTCAACTAATCTCTTGGTGATGGAACACTCTCCACTTGCCTGGATGGGTGCAGCTCCAACAACACTCAAGAAACTTGACACCATCCAGGACACAGCAGCCCGCTTGATTGGCACCACATCTACAAACATTCACTCCCTCCACCACCGACGCACAGTGGCAGCAGTGTGTACCATCTACAAGATGCACTGCAGCAATGCACCAAGGCTCCTTCGATAGCACCTTCCAAACCCACAACCTCTACCAACTAGAAGGACAAGGGCAGCAAATACATGGGGACACCGCCACCTGCAAGTTCCCCTCCAAGTGACACACCATCCTGACTTGGAACTATATCGCCGTTCCTTCACTGTCGCTGGATCAAACTCCTGGAACTCCCTTCCTAACAGCATTGTGGGTTTACCTACCCCAAATATACTGCAGCGGTTCAAGAAGGCAGCTCACCACCACCTTCTCAAGGGCAATTACGGATGGGCAATAAATGCTGGCCTTGCCAGTGATGCCCACATCCTATGAATGAATTAAAAATAAAATTCAAAAATTCAATGAGGAAGATGTGGAGGCATTGTTTATGTCGTTTGAGAAACTGGCAAGGCAACTACAATGGGCAGCTGAGACCTGGCCTCTTTTATTGCAAAGCAAAGTAACCGGAAAAGCCCATGAGCCTTATACCCTGTTGCCAGATGAGAGTTCATCAAATTATGAACTGACCAAAAGTGCTACCCTCAGGGCATATGAATTAGCATCTGAAGCCTAGTGCCAAAAGTTTAGAACTCTCAAGAAGCAAGCTAATCAAACTTATCTGGAGTTTGAGAAAAGTAAGGATCTGGCTTTTGACCAGTGGCTGAGGGCTCTTAAAGTACAGCTCAGCTATGAGACTCAAAGAGAAGTAATTCTGTTGGAGGAATTTAAACACTCTCTCCCACTCTCAATAAAGACCTATGAAGAGGAACAGCGGGTTCAGGGAGCCCGGCAAACGGCCGGTATGGACGATGAGTTTGCCATAATTGATCAGTTGGTTTCCCAGGGGACAACCTTTCCTAATCAGCCCCACAAATCCGAATAGGACAAAGGGTGGGAAGGTGATCTCCACCCAGGCCGTCCTGGGAGAGAAAGGAAAGCTGGAGACACAGGGGGCCCTCCTCCAGCCAAAAAGGAAGGTCCTGTAAGGAAGAATGATACACGGATACCCGTGTGCTTCCATTGTAATAAATGGGGCATTTAAAAGTTGACTGCTGGAAACTGATGGGAAACCTGTAGGGTTAATCAGGGCATACCTGCTGAGTGAAGAAGTAAATCTGATGGAAAACACAGCAGAACAAGCTGTGGCTTTAACTGCAGAAGACTGCAACACGGGAAGCTTACTACAGTGAGGGCAGGGAAATTCAATACGTTTCCTGAAGGTTATCGGGGTTTTCTGTTTGAAGGGAAAGTAACGCCATACCATTTGAATGGGACAAGCAAGCCCATAATAATTCTTGGGGACACAGGGGCCACTCGATCCCTGTTACTGGGAAAAGGCCTGACCTTTCCCCCAGAGAGTTCAATGAACACCAGAATGGTGGTGAATGGTATTGGAGGGCAGTGTATGCCTGTACCTGTACACTGGGTGCACCTGGAATGCGACCTACTTTCGGGACCGGTGACCGTCGGGATTGTCCCTAGCTTACCTGTGGATGGGGTTGACCTGCTCCTAGGTAATGATCTAGCGAGGGTGAAGGTGGTACCCCCCACCCCCCCCCACCCTCCCCCAGTAGTGAAAGAAAGACCGCAGGAGGTCAAAGAGACAAGGCAGTTGTCAGAGACAGACCCCTGCAGTTTCCCTGAATCTCTAGTGGGTCAGGCCATGATCAAACCAGCTCTCCCAGAGGAGGCTGAATTGACACTGCAAGCACATCTGTCTGTTTGAGACTTTCTTTGGAAAGTTAGGGAACCTGGGAATTAATTAAATGGATTTTCCCTTGCTGAGGCTCAGCGAGCCAGCCCAGTTTTGCGAGGGTTAGCACAGGCTGCCCAGTCTGTAAGTGAAGTAGAGGGAGTCCCTGATTGCTACCATTTAAAGAATGGGATACGGATGAGGAAATGGAGTTCTCCTCACAGACCTAAGAGCAAGGAGTGGACAGTGGTTCACCAATTAGTGGTGCCACAGAGGTACCGGAGAGAAATATTAAGAAAGGCCCATAAGACTACATGGCTGTACATGCCAGTCTCCAAAAGACCAAAGCCCGCATAAGACAGAAGCTTGACTGGCCAAACCTCCACAAAGATGTCATGGAGTACTGCAGGAGTTGCCACGTGTGCCAGGTTGAGGGGAAACCCCAACCTGCAGTGAAACCTGCAGCCCTAAGTCCTGTCCCGGTGTTAGGAGGACTGGTGAGGTGTAAGGGACCCTAGCTGAGAACAAAAGGGGACAGGCAGGCACACGGCAAAAGCTTTTACCGGGAAGGGGCAAAGGCGACCAAGGGGGCAGGTTAATGGAGGTCCAGAAGGAATCCCGGATAAAAAGCCCTAGTGTCTGGTCAGCCAACCCTGAACAAAGTGAAAAGTTATCCCCCACATCCTCCTATGCAAATGCAGACTCTAGAAGCACCCCACCACAGTTGCTCACAGAATTTCCAGGAACCTGCAGAAACAAAGAAGGACCTCTATGGGCAGAAAAACTATGACGGTGATGCCTTACCTTGTCAAAGTGCCACAGGGGAGTTCAGTTTAGTCTGCACAACCTACTGCATGCAGGGGTGTCCCAGAGAACAAAGGGGAAATTAGCAAAGAATCCTCCCCCACAGTTAAAAGCCTTTGCATGACTCAGCACTGATGGAGAGTTCAGGATAGACTCACCCACTACTGGTTCCCCTGGGGGAAAAAAATCCAACTCAGGGCTAGTTAAACCTGACCATCTCAGAGACCCAAGGCAATCATGAAAATGGGTCAACTGAAGAAAAGCTTCCTGTAAAGATCCACATGTTTTACTGGGATGCCAAATAGGGGGCAATTAAAGCAGCATTGGCAGAAGATAAGAAAGGCAATTTTAATAAGCTTTAGGATTTATGAATGAATGGAAATGAGTGCGAGAAATGCATGTTTTTTATCTTATAATTTCTTTCTACCTTTTAATGAAATGCACTTCTCAAATTGCATTTGATTCCACTGTGTGTGGGGGTGTCATGTAGCCCCCTCTCCCCGCCCCCTCCCCCACCTGCCAAGAGGAGGCATGTCGGTTTCACCGCGAGGGCATTGAATTTTAGATCGTTGCTGGGAAGAAGAGAAGTCCTGTTACAAGGACTGCCAGGCCTTGGCTGAAAAAAAAGGCCTTTTCATGTTGGCAGACAGTGCTTGGAAAGGCCAAAGGGGCTATTCCCTGCTCCAATTTAAACCACAGTGTACCTTTGATCACTAGTTATTGTGTGCAGAGGAGACATTCCAAGGTATGCTAGGACAAGACAATCCACAAGGGCCAGGACTGGTTAGGCCAGCTGGTCACATGACTAACTGGCTGCTGCAGGTTTTTTTTGACCTTGCCACAGAGAATTTGAACTCAGAAAGCAGATGCTCCTGGACTGAAGAAGACCTCTCCTGGCTGGTTTGCCACAGCCTCTCCTGTCTGGCTCTACATCTCTTTCCCATGGATCGCCAAAGCTGAAGGAGAACCCTAGACCTCTTTCTCACCTGGTCGTAACACCTGAATAGCAACGGTGAACCACCCGACTCAACAGGAAATGAACTGTGTGGACGAGGTAGAGTCATATTCACAATGTACTGCACAACAGTGGCTGGCAAGTTGACAGAAACTGGAAGAAATTCATCACACAAAAGCAGAATGAAGAACATACTCATATATGACAATACTGTACACAGAAGGTGCTAATGGTAAGATCATGAAAACTTTCTATGAATTCAGAAAACAGTTCACAATCATTGATGATTTGCTGGTGTACAATGACAGACTGGTTATAATGAGTTCACTCAGATCGTTTAACTGGGAACATTGACATCAAGGCCATATGAGCATCATAAAGTGTCGAGTACAGTCTCAGTCATTGGTGTGGTGGCCATGAAAATCCAAAGACATAGAAAACCTGGACCTGAACTGCCAAGTATGGGCAATATATAGACCGGAGCAGAGAAAACCTCTGATTACAACAATATTTCCAACCAGACGGTGGGAATGGCTCGGGATGGATCTAGTAATGTACAATGGATAAACTCATTTAATCATGATCAATTCTTCCTCATGATGGATCAAAGGTTGTACTCAACATCAGAATCTGTTATTCGGCTTTGCAGGAGATCTTTGTGACACACAGTATTCCCAATGAGGTTGTGTCAGACAATGGTCCACTGTTTGTAAATGAACACTTCTCACAATTTGCAAGAAAATGGGGATTTGAACATCTCAGGAATTCACCACGAAATCCTCAGTTATTCGGCAAAACCGAAAGAGGAGTAAGAACCATAAAGGGGTTGTTGAGATGAATGAAGATCTTCCAACTGCATTGATTAACTATCGATCTCCTTCCATTGTTGTGTGGACTATCACCTTCTTAGCTGTTGATGGGGAGGGATATAAAAACACAACTTCCCATTTTGCCTCGAAAACAACTTCCGGGGCCAGACGTCATAAGACTACCAAAAAGTCCAAGATAGAGAGAAGTACGACATGAACAAACAAGGTCACAATTACAAGAAAGATTTTGTAACAGAAACTTACCTCAGTGAAAGGAAGTTGAGAAGGTATGACTACGAGACCAAGGACGGGAAGGTGTTGTCATCCAGAAAGATGAACATTTTCAAAGATTACATCAACTACACATGACAGAGAATACTAAACGGTGAAATAGGTGACAACAAGCAATCATTCAGCTGGACGAACCAGATGATAGACAAGAAACCCAGAGACAACAGGAAACTGCAAACATTGGTCAACACCATGCAAGTCGTTCAACAAGACTTGCAAGCGAGAATATCGATCAACTCCGATAAGAACATGATCAGGGAGAGTCATGAAGCCTCCTGATAGGTTGAATCTGTGAGGGACAGAGACTTGGGGTAGCATGTAAAGTCAAAATGAATGAATGTGTATACATATCAAAAATAGATAGGGACAAAGACGTGGGGGAAAATGTAGAATAAATGTCTGAAAGTTTTGAGGCTTGAAACAGTGAGAGAAAGCCCCTCCCACTGTCTTGACAATGATGTTATAGTCACTTGGATATGAGGCACGCAATAAGCTAGAAGCAGCAGGGGGTGAGCTAGCTATATAGGCTTGTGGAGAGTGTAAGAATTTATATGTATACAACAAATGAGTTATTCTTTATCCATACAAAGTCACCTGACATTCTGTCGACAACACTCGACCTATACTGCAATCAATACACAACAGGTCACATCCCAGAGTGCAGTAAAACAGCCCTGAGGGAGACACAATCACATTTGGAATTTAGTTACTGAACGGCCACAATTAAAGAGGACAGTCACATCCCAGAGCGCAGGAGAGCAACGCACTCACATTTCAAATGGTCACAGTGGACTGAAGGACATCACTGAAACAACAAGAGATGGAGATATGGAACTCATGGTGTTTGAAAGAAAACCACGTTGCTGGGAGAATACAGCTTCGAATTTTCGATGGTTAATGAATATGATCAGAATTGTCCAGTCTTTGAAGTTTTCCAATTTAATCTCAGAAATGAATATATTCTTTCACAATGCGGACTGAACTTATTATCATAATCTGTTTGTTCAATTAAAAAAAAGTTTGAACAGTGCGGTAATGTCAATATCCCCGGGGAGTTTTCACAGGGTATAAATTATAGCCTCAGGGAGTGTATTGCCTCACAGTTCAATACAGAGCGATTGCCTGCAGCACGAAGGGACACACCACTTCACACAGAAAATGAATGAAACACAGATCAGTATCCACAAAATATATTTCACAACCCTCGCAGTCCTTGGTGTTCCTGGTAAGCGACTATAACCATTGAACTTGTGTAAATCTGTGTGTGAGCTGCTCTCTGGTTTGACTCTGTGACTAATAATGTTACACGGTGATCGAGTGGTCACCGATATACAGACACCTGATCAGTGATATCTTTTTCTTATGTCAAATATCCTGAAATATCTCTGTGGTTTTACTCTTTTTCATCAACAAATAATAAACTTCTGTTGAACTGCAAAGCTCTCTGAATTATCAAGTAATTGCATAGAATGGAATATTGCTGAATGTTCAGTCAGACATCAGTGAAATTAACTCTCTGAATGAAAGAATCAGTGGGACAGTCGTTCAGTGCAAAATCAAACTCAGTGTTTGTCACTAACTGGAGTGGAACACCTGACCCCAGTAGCCATGTATTACTGGGAGTACCTGGAACAGTAGAATTGTACTGAGTGTGGGTCACTAACTGGAGTGGAACACCTGACCCCAGTAGCCATGTATTACTGGGAGTATCTGTCATATTCAGAAGAAAGAATTTTGCTCCACGCAAGATCAGGGGGCAGGTTGTTCAACCTTGCCTGCCTAAGAGCGAAGACCAAAGTACGGAAAGTCCTCATCAGGGAACTCCTCTTTTCTGACGATGCTACATAAACATCTCACACTGAAGAGTGTCTGCAGAATCTCATCGACAAGTTTGCGGCTGCCTGCAACGAATTTGGCCTAACCATCAGCCTCAAGAAAACGAACATCATGGGACAGGATGTCAGAAATGCTCCATCCATCAATATCAGCGACCACGCTCTGGAAGTGGTTCAAGAGTTCACCTACCTCGGCTCAACTATCACCAGTAACCTGTCTCTCGATGCAGAAATCAACAAGCGCATGGGAAAGGCTTCCACTGCTATGTCCAGACTGGCCAAGAGAGTGTGGGAAAATGGCGTACTGATACGGAACACCAAAGTCCGCGTGTATCAAGCCTGTGTCCTCAGTACCTTGCTCTATGGAAGCGAGGCCTGGACAACGTATGTCAGCCAAGAGCGACGTCTCAATTCATTCCAGAGCTGGCGGGCAGCCATAAAGGCGGGGCCTAAGTATGGCGAATCGAAGAGACTTAGCAGTTGGCAGGATAAAAGACAGAAGCGCAAGGGGAGAGCCAACTGCGAAACAGCCCTGACAACCAATTTTATCTGCAGCACCTGTGGAAGAGTCTGTCACTCTAGTATTGGCCTTTATAGCCACTCCAGACGCTGCTCCACAAACCACTGACCACCTCCAGGTGCTTACCCATTGTCTCCCGAGACAAGGAGGCCAAAGAAGAAGAAGAAGAAGATCTGTCATATTGAATTGTCCTGAGTGAGGGTCACTAACCGGAGAGGAACACCTGACCCCAGTGGCCGTGTATTACTGGGAGTATCTGTCACTGTAGAATTGTACTGAGTGTGGGTCAGTAACCGGAGTGGAACAGCTGATCCCAGTGACCATGTGTTACTGGGAGTATCTGTCACTGTAGAATCATACGGAATTTGGGTGACGAACTGGAGTGGAACACCTGACTCCAGTGGCCGTGTATTACTGGGAGTATCTGTCGCTGTAGAATCATACGGAATTTGGGTCACTATCTGGAGTGGAACACCTGACTCCAGTGGCCGTGTATTACTGGGAGTATCTGTCGCTGTAGAAGTGTACTGAGTGTGGGTTACTATCTGGAGTGGAACACCTGACTCCATTGGCCGTGTATTACTGGGAGTATCTGTCGCTGTAGAAGTGTACTGAGTGTGGGTCACTATCTGGAGTGGAACACCTGATCCCAGTGACCATGTATTATTGGGTGTATTTGTCAATGGGGAATTTTAGTGAACACAATTGTCGAATCACGTTCTATTTTGACATCATTGTTTCAGATGACCTATCCCTCTATTCCATTAAGCTCCCTCTGTGTTTTACGAAAACAATTGATTGTAAAGGGGAAAATCGTTGCTGATGTTTGGTAATAACTAAAAGTTGAAACATATTGGTAGTGCTCTGTGTCCCATTAAACTGCTCCAACAGAAACAGATATTTAGTTTATGTTTAGTTTAGATTAGAGATACAGCACTGAAACAGGCCCTTCGGCCCACCAAGTCTGTGCCGACCATCAACCACCCATTTATACTAATCCTACACTAATCCCATATTCCTACCACATCCCCACCTGTCCCTATATTTCCCTACCACCTACCTACACTCGGGGCAATTGATAATGGCCAATTTACCTACCAACCTGCAAGTCTTTTGGCTTGTTGGAGGAAACCGGAGCACCCGGAGAAAACCCACACAGACACAGGGAGAACTTGCAAACTCCACACAGGCAGTACCCAGAATTGAACCCGGGTCCCTGGAGCTGTGAGGCTGCGGTGCTAACCACTGCGCCACTGTGCCGCCCTATTTACTATTTGTTAACAGTTAAACAGAAGGTTAACACTGTTACAGCATTCTAATCTTCTGTATAATGGTATATTGTTACTATGATTATAGTTACTGGAAACGCTTTATTTGTTTTAGTGCTGATTAATCCCCTTTCCCCAGCATGGTCCTGAGAATCTGTGGGTTATGAGTGCTGAATTTCATTATCTTGCCATTAGATGGAAGGAATATTGGGCTTTGGTGAAAGAATCATCCACTTTTGCAACTAATTAAGGTTTGACAGAGCAGCTTTTATCTGATTCACAGTCTTTGCAAGTGTAACTGTACAAATATCTGGTCTTACCTCAGTGAGAAGTGTCCCTGTGAGGAGAGACACCTATAACCGAGGAACAGACAGATTGGGTTTTCATAATATAGACCAGTCCGGGCAGTAAATAACCAGATTAGCAAACTGTTAATGATAAAATAAATAGTACACTTCTCTCAGCGTTGTTATCATCCTGGTTAAAATTTTTACACATTCCCCAGTGCATCAGTATCCTTTTTGTCATAAGGAGACCAGAACTGCACAAAGTACACAAAGCGCTGTGCACCCAATGTTCCACATTCGTCTATTATCAATCTCTTTGCTTTTTCAATGCCATTTCTCTAGAAATGAACTCCAGTGTTTTGTTTATATTGTTATGACCCTGTTAACTGGTGTTGTTACTTTAAATGAGTTGTGAATCTCTAATCCTGAATTAACAGTTTTGTCCCTCCACACCACTCAGGTGTTTATTTTCCAAGGAGTATTTGGGAAACATGTTCCTCCAACCAAAACACAACACCTCACACATAGCTCTCTCGAAATTAATTTGTCATTTAAATCCCTTTGTGCAAGTTTATTAATTATACTTAGCAATGTATTCATGTATTTTCTTGCATTTTCCCTCTGTATTAACTGTACTCTCCATTTAGAATTGTCTGTAAATTTTGAAATCGTGTTTCTGCTTCCTGATTCCATATGGTTTATGTAAATGGTGAACGACGGTGTTCCCACCGCTGATCCTTGTGGAACACCATTTCCCACCTCCCGCCCGCCAATCAGAGTAAATATCTTTAACCCCTACTCCCTGTTTTCTGTTTCTGTATCCAGCTCACTGTCCATTCTGCTGTTTGTCTCCTCACTCCACTTGCTCTGAGATTAATCATGAGTCTGCTGAGTGGTACCTTACTGAAGGCCTTTGGAAAATCAATGTTTATTAAATCAACAGTATTACTCTTATCTAGTCTTTCTCATACTACACAAAGAATTTAATAAGTTTGTTGACGTATGACCTTCCTTCTGGAACATGTGCTGACTACTCGATTATATGATGTGTTTCTAGATGTTTATCTATTACATCTTTGGATGGGGATTCCATTAACTCTCCTTGCATTGATGTTATGCGAACAGACCTGTTTTTCTTTCGTCTTGTTTAATCTTCTGTTTTAAATACAAGAATCACATCAGCTGTCGGTCAAACCTCTGGCTTATTCCCTATTTTGATGATCATTAATGAACAGATAATCGTGCCTTTGTTATCTCTTCCCTGTCTTTTATTTTAGAATGTGTTGTTGCAAACCATCCGTTCCAGAGAGTTCACCCTCTCTTTGATCACTTTATCCAATTTTTCACACTTTCTACCTGTAACGTATTGATGATTTTAGTTGAATTTATTCACTATTATTGACAGTTCAGTTCCTCTCCTCAGAGATCTCTCTCCCTTTTTCAGACTCTGAATCCTCATCCACTGGTTCATTCTGACCGACTGTTCCACAACGCATGAGATTTCCTTCACTCGTTACATTTCTCTCCATGTCGATCTGTCCCTCTCTGCTCCAAATTCCAGTAAACACGAGCTCTCCTTAAACTCACAGCGGATGGGATCTTACCTGACAGACTCCATGAGGCTGTTTCCCGGCCAGTTTCCCTCCACCATCTCCTGCTGGGACATTCCGAGGGTCCCATTTGGAATTGATTCATTTTGATTCCTACTCTCATCATTCCCAATGGAAATCCTTTCTTCCTCACCGGCTCTGGTCTGGGATTGAAAACCTTCACAGGTTCCTGGTCCTGACCCCTGTGCAGTGACCCTGGTGTAAAGTATAGGTGTGTGGATCTCGGCTGTAAACTTTGGGATATTCCACACTTAAATGGCGTCGCTATGGGAGCTGTTTGGGTCCATCCTCCCTTTTGTCATTGAATCATTGCTGCCCTACACCAAATCAGAGACCTTCCCCTTTGTTCTTTCCTCCCCCTTTACCTCACTTTTCACTGGCTCTAGCATTGCTTTAAAACTGTTAATCTCTACTGTATTCCAGTTCTGATATAAACCTATCAGACTGAAACATTAACTCTGTTTCTCTCTCCACAGATGCTGCCTGACCTGCTGAGTGTTTTCTCAGATTTACAGCAGTTTCAGTATTTTCTTTTTACTCCAGTGCTTAGGCCTGGATATTATCACGGGTGAGTGACATAGGGGGGGATCGGAGTTTCAGAGTTTTAACTCCACAGATTGTCTCTTTTATTATTAACTCGTTTCCCAAACTGCAGTCAGCCTGATTGACAGGCTTGGCTTTCAGTCAGGCAGGAAGGCCGATGGAGCAGGCCTCAGGACCAAGACGGTCCAAGTGTTGACCTCGGGGTATGGGGGGAGCTGCAGGACATAAATCACCAATTCCAAAGAGGGAGAGATGACATCTCCAATTACTGGGCTGTCGATCACCAACCCCGGGGAGACGTCACACATCCTCCAGCATGGTCCAAGTATGGATATGGAAAGGGGGAGGGGGAGTGTCTAATCTCCAGCCCCAGGGAGGAGTCTCCTACCTTGGAGTGTGGGACAATCCCGGTGAGAGCGAGGAGTTTCCTATCCCGGAATCTGCTTTTGGTGCTAAAATCCTGCCCTTACTGTCTGGGTCAGACACGGAGAATGTTTGATCAGTAATTTCCAGTCTCTTTTCCCTTCTCTCTCTTACAGTTAATTTACTGGCGATTGTGATCCTGTCCCGGGGAAAGTGCGGACTCTCCACCTGTACCACTCGCTACCTGGTGGCCATGGCAACTGCGGATCTACTGTTTATTATCACTGAGGTCATTTTGAGGCGGCTGAATTATTATTATTTCCGGGGATCTTTCCTGAACATCACCTCTGTGTGTAGTGTTATCAATGTACTTCTCTGTGCAGCCACAGACTGTTCTGTCTGGTTCACCGTCACTTTCACCTTTGATCGATTTGTGGCCATTTGTTGCCAGAAGCTGAAAACAAAATATTGCACCGAGAAAACTGCGGCTGTGGTTTTAGCAACAACCTGTATTCTGCTCTGTTTAGTAAACATCCCCGTCTACTTTGTATATGAACCTGTAAAGATAATCGACCATGTACCCTGGGAATGTGCTGTCAAGCCAAGCTATTTTACTGAGCCCGCATGGGTGGGATTTGACTGGTTTGGTCCGATTTTAACACCATTGCTCCCATTCGCTTTAATTCTGTTGCTCAACGCTCTGACAGTCAGACACATTTTAGTGGCCAGTCGAGTCCGTAAGGGACTGAGGGGTCAGAGCAAGGGAGAGAATCACAGTGACCCAGAGATGGAGAGCAGAAGGAAGTCTGTGATTTTACTCTTCACCATATCCGGCAGCTTCATATTTCTGTGGCTGGTGCGTGTTGTAGATTTCTTGTATTATAAAATTACAGGAAAACTTCCTGATAGTTTTACCGATTCTGAATATATATTTAGAGAAGTTGGATTTATGCTGCGGGCTTTAAGTTGCTGCACAAACACATTTATTTATGTGGTGACTCAGTCCATGTTCAGAGAGCAGGTCAAGAGCGCGGTGAAATATCCAGTTACATCAATTATTCAATTAATGAATAAACAATACAACTGAGAGCAGCCCAGAGGCCGGTCCCAGTGTTTCCAGTCCATGAATGTAATATTTATTCCCAACAGGCTGGATGATCCACTGGCGGGATGTGGGGGCGGGGAGCGGGGTGGGGTGGGGGGTGGGTGGGGGCGGGATGGTGTCACACATGCCAAAGAGCAGCGCGGTGGCTGGCAAGAATTGACCTTTGGAGGACTGAATGAAAATGGGGCAGGAGAAGAGCCAGAGTTCACCCTGGAGGACAGGAGGGTAAAGAGCAGCCAGATTCTCTCGACCACTTCCACCGGTTTGATTTTCAGCTTCTCTCATCTGCCCACAAAGTAATAAACTTGCTCTTAGAAAAGCCACAACTGTGCAGTTGCTGGAAATATTCTCCTGGCAGTTGATTATTATTATTTTTGGAGACACTGTATTGAGTCCATCTGGATTGAATTCCCCAACACGGTCACTGCCATTCCTCTCCCTCTCCCCCCCAGGAAACAGATGGTGTTGTTGGTGGATGCTGTTGGGGGATTCTCAAGTTGTTAAAATTAGAGGAGCTCAGAGATCTCAGAGGGTTGTAGCGGCTGGAGGAGGTTCCAGAGATAGGGAGGGTTGTAGGGGCTGGAGGAGGTTCCAGAGATAGGGAGGGTTGTAGGGGCTGGAAGAGGTTCCAGAGATAGGGAGGGTTGTAGGGGCTGGAGGAGGGTACAGAGATAGGGAGGGTTGTAGGGGCTGGCGGAGGTTACAGCGATAGGGAGGGTTGGAGGGGCTGGAGGAGGTTACAGAGATGGGGAGGGTTGGAGGGGCTGGAGGAGGTTACAGAGATAGGGAGGGTTGGAGGGGCTGGAGGAGGTTCCAGAGATAGGGAGGGTTGTAGGGGCTGGAAGAGGTTCCAGAGATAGGGAGGGTTGTAGGGGCTGGAGGAGGGTACAGAGATAGGGAGGGTTGTAGGGGCTGGCGGAGGTTACAGCGATAGGGAGGGTTGGAGGGGCTGGAGGAGGTTACAGAGATGGGGAGGGTTGGAGGGGCTGGAGGAGGTTACAGAGATAGGGAGGGTTGGAGGGGCTGGAGGAGGTTACAGAGATAAGGAGGGTTGCAGGGGATGGAGGAGGTTACAGAGATAGAGAGGGTTGGAGGGGCTGGAGGAGGTTACAGAGATAGGGAGGGTTGGAGGGGCTGGAGGAGGTTACAGAGATAGGGAGGGTTGGAGGGGCTGTAGGAGTTTACAGGGATAGGGAGGGTTGGAGGGGCTGGAGGAGGTTGCAGAGATAGGGAGGGTTGGAGGGGCTGGAGGAGGTTACAGAGATAGGGAGGGTTGGAGGGGCTGGAGGAGGTTACATAGATAAGGAGGGTTGCAGGGGATGGAGGAGGTTACAGAGATAGAGAGGGTTGGAGGGGCTGGAGGAGGTTACAGAGATAGGGAGGGTTGGAGGGGCTGGAGGAGGTTACAGAGATAGGGAGGGTTGGAGGGGCTGGAGGAGTTTACAGGGATAGGGAGGGTTGGAGGGGCTGGAGGAGGTTGCAGAGATAGGGAGGGTTGGAGGGGCTGGAGGAGGTTACAGAGATAGGGAGGGTTGGAGGGGCTGGAGGACGTTACAGAGATAGGGAGGGTTGGAGTGGCTGGAGGAGGTTACAGAATAGGGAGAGTTGGAGGGGCTGGAGGAGGTTACAGAGATAGGGAGGGTTGCAGGGGATGGAGGAGGTTACAGAGATAGGGAGGATTGTAGGGGCTGGAATAAGTTACAGAGTTCGGGAGCGTTGCAGGGGATGGAGAATGTTACAGAGATAGGGAGGGGTGCAGGGGCTGGAGGAGGTTACAGAGATAGGGAGGATTGTAGGGGCTGGAGGAGGTTACAGAGTTCGGGAGCGTTGCAGGGGATGGAGGATGTTACAGAGATAGGGAGGGGTGTAGGGGCTGGAGGAGGTTACAGAGTTCGGGAGCGTTGCAGGAGATGGAGGAGGTTACAGCGATAGAGAGGGGTGTAGGGGCTGGAGGAGGTTACAGAGATAGGGAGGATTGTAGGGGCTGAAGGAGGTTACAGAGTTCGGGAGTGTTGCAGGAGATGGAGGAGGTTACAGACATAGGGAGGCTTGTAGGATCTGAGTGAGTTTGCAGAAGTAGGTAAGGTTAGAGGGGCAGGATGCTCCTCTGGTTTATTTGGACTTTCAGAAGGATTTCGATAAAGTCCCACCTCAGAGATTAGCACGTAAAATTAAGGCGCATGGGATTGGGGGTAGTGTATTGCGATGGTTAGAAAATTGGTTGGCGGACAGGAAACAAAGAGTAGGGATAAATGGGCCTTTTTCCGAATGGCAGGCAGTGACTGGTGGGGTACCGCAGGGATCAGTGCTAGGACCCCAGCTAGTCTCAATATACATTAATGATTTAGATGAGGGAAACTAAATGTAATATCTCCAAATTTGCAGATGACGCAAGACTGGGTGGGAGGGTGAGTTGTGAGGAGGATGCAGGGTGATTTGAACAAGTTGAGTGAGTGGGCTAATGCATGGCAGATGCAGTATAATGTGGATAAATGTGAGGTTATCCACTTTGGTAGCAAAAATAGGAAGGTAGATTATTATCTGAACGGCTATAAATTGAGAGAGGGGAATATGCAGCGAGACCTGGGTGTTCTCGTACACCAGTCGCTGAAGGTAAGCATGCAGGTGCAACAGGTGGTAAAAAAGGTAAATGGTATGTTGGTCTTCATAGCGAGACGATTCGAGTACAGGAGCAGGGATGTCTTGCTGCAATTATACAGGGCCTTGGTGAGGCCACACCTGGAATATTGTGTCCAATCTTGATCTCCTTATCTGAGGAAGGATGTTCTTGCTATAGAGGGAGTGCAGTGAAGGTTTACCAGACTGATTCCTGGGATGGCAGGACTGATGTATGAGGAGAGATTGAGTCAGTTAGGATTATATTCACTGGAGTTCAGAAGAGTGAGGGGGGGATCTCATAGAAACCTATATAATTCTAACAGGACTTGAAAGGTTCGACGCAGGAAGGATGTTCCCGATGGTGGGGGAGTCCAGAACCAGGGGTCATAGTCTAAGGATATGGTGGTAAACCTTTCAGGACTGAGATGAGGAGAAATGTCTTCACCCAGAGAGTGGTGAGCCTGTGGAATTCGCTACCACAGAAAGCAGTTGAGGCCAAAACATTGTATGTTTTACAAAAGGAGTTAGATATAGCTCTTGGGTTTAAAGGGATCAAAGGGTATGTGACGAAAGCGGGAACAGGCTACTGAGTTGGATGATCAACCATGATCATAATGAATGGCAGAGCAGGCTCGAAGGGCCGAATGGCCTTCTCCTGCTCCTATTTTCTATGTTTCTATGTTTCTAGGAAGTGGGTACAGAGATAGGAACGTCATATGTGCGGGAAGAGGTTAGAGAGATTGTGAAGGTTGTTGGGACTGAAAGAAGTTACAGAGATAAGGGAGGGTTGTAGGGGCTGGAGGAGGTTGCAGAGATAAGGAATGTTGTAGGGGCTGGATTAGGTTCGAGAGACAGGGAGTGTTGTTGGGGTTGGAGCAGGTTACAGAGCTACGGAAGATTGTTGGGACAGGTTACAGAGATTACAGAGATAAAGGAGAGTTGCAGGGGCTGGAGAAGGTTACAGAGATAGGGAGGGTTGCGGGGTTGGAGGAGATTAAATATTTAGGGCACATTCTCGGTCATGAGGAGGGTACAGAGATGTGGGCTGAGGCCATAGAAGAATTTGAACACAGGGATGAGTATTTTAAAATTGATATGTTGTTAGTCCAGGAGTGAATGTCGGACAGTGAACATGGGGGAGATGGGTGAACGGGACCTGCTGTGAATTCAGACACGGGGCAGCAGAGAGTTGGATGAAATTAAATTATGGAGAGTGAGAAGTGGGAGGTCAGTCAGGAGAGCGTTAGATTCGTCAAGCTTGGAGATAACAAATGCTTGGATGAGGGTTTCAGCAGCTTTTCAAAGGTCCTGAATAAATATTTGTCATTTCTTCCAACATTACCTCCCTGTATAGATTGATTGGAGGGATGTTGGCACTGCTAGAAATGCCTGTAATTATTGCCCATCCTTAATTTCCCCTTGAGAAAGTGGTGTTGGGCCTTCTCTCTTTAACCAGCTCCTGTCTCTTCTGGTGATGGAGCTCCCACAGCTGCTGCTATTGAGGGAGTTCCAGGATCTGGCCCAGTTGTGCAGTCTCCCATGGACGAATAGACTATCAACTCTTCCTGCCTGTTTTCAGAGATGAAGACTGTGCCACTTGAAAGAGGAAAGCTAAGGAATACATTACCAGAAGGAAAAGCAATATATTTTCTTTCATAGAATAATGCACGACACAGAAGGAGGCCTTTCGGCCCATCGGAGTTCATGTCAGCTCTGCACAGAACGCTGCAGTCAGTTCCACTCCCTGGCATGTTCCCCGCAGTCCTGCAAGTCCATTTCTCTCGAGTGGTCGTCCAACTTCCTCTTGAGGTCATTGCTTGTCTCCGCTCCCTCCAGGCTTATGGGCAGTGAGTTCCAGGTCATTACTACCTGCTGTATTAAAACAAAACCGCTTCATCATATTCCTCTGCCATCTTTTGCCCTAAATAGCGACTCTGTGTCCCGTAGTTCTTGTACTGTTTGCTAATAGGAACACCTTTTCCTTGTCTACCTTCTCAACGCCCGTCATAATCTGATACATTTCTATTCAATGTCCTGTGCATCTCCTTTGCTTTGTGGAGAACAACCTCAGCATGTCCTAACCTTGTAGCTAAAATCTTCCATCCCTGGAACAATTCTGGTAAATCTCCTCTGCAGCCTCTCAAAGACCCTTACATTCTTCCTGAAGTGTGGGACAAGAACTGGATGCAAAACTACAATTAGGGCCTAACCAGTACTTTTTAATGGTTCAACATAACTTCCTTGCTTTTGTATTCAATGCCTCTGTTTATGAAGCCCAAGATCCGACATGGTTTACTAACCACTCTCTCAATGTGTCCATCCACCTTCAAATATCTGTACACACGCACCCCTGGATCCTTCTGTTCCTGTGCATTATGTATATATTATCTCTCCCTATTCCTTTTGCCATAATGTATCACTTCACACTTGTCAGTATTAAATTGTATCTGCCACCTCTCTGCCCATTCTGCTCGCCGATCAATGTCCTATTGCAGGTTGTTCATATCATCCTCATTGTTTGTTGCACCTCCATGTTTCGTGTCATCAGCAAATTTTGAGATTCTACTCTGAATTCCAAGATCCAATTCTATATATATGATCGAAGACGCAGTGTTCCCAGCACTGACACTTGGGGAACACCACTGTCAAATATCCTCCAGTTTGAAAAGCAATTATTTATTATGATACACTATTTTTTGTTTATTATTATTATTATCCATGGGATGTGGGCGTTGTTGGCTCGGGCAGCATTGATTTCCCATCTATAATTATCCTTGAGAAGGTGGTGATCAGCTGCCTTCTTGAACCACTGCACTCCTTGGGGTGTAAATACATCCACATTGCTATTAGGAAGTGAGTTTCATCATTTTGACCCAGCGACAGTGAAGGAATGGTGATACAGTTCGAAGTCAGGATGGTGTGTGACTTGGAGGAGAACTTGCAGGTCGTGGTGTCCCCTCGCATCTGCCACTCTTGTCCTTCCAGCTGGTAGAGGTCACAGGTTTGGAAGTTGCTGTCGAAGGAACCTTGGTGCATTGCTGCAGTGTATCTTGTAGATACTGCTGCCACTTTACGTCGGTGGTGGAGGGAGTGAATGTTTGTAGACGGAGTGCCAATCAAGCGGTCTGCTTTGTCCTGGATGGTGTCGAGCTTCTTGAGTGTTGTTGGAGCTGCACCCATCCAGACAAGTGGAGAGTATTCCATCACACTCCTGACTTGTGCCTTGTAGATGGTGGGCAGGCTTTGGGGAGTCAGGAGGTGAGTTATTTACTGCAGGATTCCTAGCCTCTGACCTACTCTTGTAGCCACAGCTGGTGGCTATGTGGCTGGTCCAGTTCAGTTTCTGGTCAATGGTAACACCCAGGATGTTGGTGGTGTGGAATTCAGCAAAAGTATTGCCCATTGAAAGTCAAGGGGAGATGGTTAAATTCCCTCTTGCTTGAAATGGTCATTTCCTGTCACTTGTATGACACAAATGTTACCTATCAGCCCAAGCCTGGATGTTGTCCAGGTCTGGCTGCATATGGACATGGGCTGCTTCAGTAACTGAGTAGTCACGAATGGGGCTTAACATTGTTCAAGCATCCCCACTTCTGACCGTATGACCGAGGGAAGGCCATTTAGCCAAATTTTCTATCCAACTGGATACAGACCCCCCCGCCACCGCTCCCCCCCCGCCCCGCCGCCTAGTTCATGAGCCTCAATTTCATTAATCAGTAATTTATGTAGTACCTCATCAGATGCTTTCTTAAAATCCATATGAACAAAATCCACCTCATGCCCTTCACGGACCATTTCTGCTACTTCAGCAAATAATTCAACGAGATTACTCAACATGACCTGCCCCTGTATGTCCTCAGAAATCAGGAGTTCTCACTTTACTGTGTGACGAGCTTGTATTGACCTTCATATCATAGAGAAAGTTGTAGAGGTTAAACAACAAGAATCCAGGAGGCAGGACAGAGGGAGAGTCTCCCATCCTTACCTGAGCACTGCACGGTATATATTCACCAGAGATAACCCGCACAAAACAGCACAGGCCGCCATGCAACTCAAAGATTACCAGAGCAAGAAAGAGAAATACAGCAAGTTCCGACACAAGTGCTACAAGGACAGAGAACTTGGGAAGAAGCAAGTCCAACAAATTTGTCAGCTGGCACAGAAAAGATCAAAGAGAACCCCTACTTCCGATCCAATTCCCAAATTGACCATGGGAATGGTTGGCAATGGATTTATTCTTCTTTGATGGAAGATTCTATCCAATTATAGTTGATTACTTCTCAAGGAGGATCGAGTGAAGCGGATGTACACAACAATCACAGAATCACAGAATAATACAGTGCAGAAGAGGCCCTTCGGCCCATCGAGTCTGCACTGATGCATTAAAGACACCTGATCTGTCTACCTAATCCCATTTGCCAGCACTTGGCCCATAGCCTTGAATGTTATGACGTGCCAAGTGCTCATCCAGGCACTTTTTAAAGGATGTGAGACAACCTGCCTCTCCCACCCTCCCAGACAGTGCGTTCCTGACAGTCACCACACTCTGGGTAAAAAGGTTCTTCCTCAAATCCTCCTTAAACCTCCTGCCCCTCACCTTAAACTTGTGTCCCCTAGCAACTGACCCTTCAATTAAGGGAAACACTAAGGGTGCTCCCTATCCACCCTGCCCATGCCCCTCATAATCTTCTACACCTCGATCAGGTCACCCCTCAGCCTTCTCTGCTGAGGCGAAAACAACCCAAGTCTATCCAACCTTTCTTCATAGCTTAAATGATTCATCCCAGGCACCATCCTGGTGAATCACCTCTGCACCCCCTCCAGTGCAATCACATCCTTCCTATAATGTGGCGACCAGAATTGCACACAGTACTCCAGCTGTGGCCTTAACAAAGTTCTGTACAACTCCAACATGACCTCCCTGCTTTTGTAATCTATGCCTCGATTGATAAAGGCAAGTGTCCAATATGCCTTTTTCACCACCCTATTAACCTGCCCTTCTGCCTTCAGAGGTCTATGGACAGACACGCCAAGGTCCCTTTGTTCCTCAGAACGTCCCAGTGTCAGGTCATTCATTGAATACTTCCGTCATCATTACTCCTTCCAAAGTGTATCACCTCACACTTTTCAGGGTTAAATTCCATCTGCCACTTTTCTGCCCATTTGACCATCCTGTCTATATCTTCCTGTAACCCAAGACACTCATCCTCACTGTTAACCACTCGGCCAATCTTTGTGTCATCCGCGAACTTACTGATCCTACCCCCACATAGTCATCTCTGTCGCTTATATAAATGACAAACAATAGGGGACCCAGCACAGATCCCTGTGGTACACCACTGGACATTGGCTTCCAGTCACTAAAACAGCCATCTGTCATCACTCTGTCTCCGACAGCTAAGCCAATTTTGAATCCACTTTATCAAGTTACCCTGTGTCCTATGTGCATTTGCTTTCTTGATAAGTCTCCCATGTGGGACCTTGTTAAAGGCTTTGCTGGAATCCATATAAACTACATCAACTGCACTCCCCTCATCTACACACCTGGTCACATGCTCAAAAAATTCAATCAAATTTGTTAGGCATGACCTCCCTCTGACAAAGCCATGCTGACTATTCCTAATCAAATTTTGCCTCTCCAAGTGGCGAGAGATTCTCCCCTTCAGAATTCTTTCCAATAGTTTCCCCACCACAGACGTGAGACTCACTGGTCTGTCGTTCCCTGGCTTATATCTACAACCTTTCTGAAATAGTGGGACCACATTAGCTGTTCTCCAGTCCTCTGGCACCTCCCCCGTGGCCAGAGAGGAATTAAAGATTTGGGTCAGAGCCCCTGCAATCTCCACCCTCGCCTCCCACAGCATCCTGGGACACAAATCATCCGGACCTGGAGATTTGTCCACTTTTAAGCCTGCCAAAACCTCCAATACCTTGTCACTCCCTGTGACAATTTGCTCAAGAACCTCACAGTCTCTCTCTCTAAGTTCCATCTCTACTTCCGCATTCTCTTGGGTGAAGACAGATGTGAAGTATTCGTTCAACACCCTACCAATGTCCTCTGGCTCCACCCACAGATTTCCTCCTTGGTCCCTAATGGGTCCTACTCTTTCTCTGGTAATCCTCTTCCCATTGATATACTTAGAGAATATCTTGGGATTTTCCCTACTTTTACCAGTCAGAGCTTTCTCATGGTCCCTCTTTGCTCTCCTAATAACTTTCTTAACCTCCATCCTACACTTTTTGTACTCCACTAATGCTTCCGTTGATTTGCTCTCCTTGTATTTGCTAAAACCCTCTCTTTTCCTTCTCGTTGTACCCTGAATGTTTCTGGTCATCTATGGTTCTCTGGGCTTCTTGCTCCTACCTATTACCCTAGAGGGAACATGTTGGGCCTGTACCCTCCCCATTTCCTTTTTGAATGCCCCCCACTGCTCTTCTGTAGACTTCTGACAAGTAACTCTTTCCAGTCTATCTTGGCCAGATCCTGCCTTATTTTACTAAAATTCGCTATCCCCCAATCCAAAACCTTTTTTTGCAACTTGTCTATTTCTTTCTCCATAGCCACCTTAAATTGTACCATGTTGTGGTCGCTATCACCAAAATGTTCCCCCACCAGCACATCAACCACCTGTCCGGCTTCATTCCCCAGAATTAGGTCCAGCACTGCACCCTCCTTGTTGGATCCTCTACATATTGAGCTAAAAGGTACTCCTGAATACATTTTAAGAACTCCACCCCATCTAAGCCCTTAACACGATGACTATCCCAATTAATGTTCAGAAAGTTGAAATCACCTAATATAATTACCCTATTATTATTTTTACACACCTCTGCGAATTGCACACATATTTGCTCCTCAATTTCCCACTGACTATCTGGGGGTCTATAATAAACACCTAGCAATGTGGCTGCCCCTTTTTTATTCTTAAACTCTACCCATACAGCTTCATTTGATGCCCCCTCAAAGATATCATCTCTCCTTACTGTAGTCACTGACTCCTTAACTAATATTGCAATGCCCCATCCTCTTTTACCCCCTCCTCTGCCTCGCCTGAAGATTCTATATCCCAGGATATTGAGCTGCCAATCCTGCCCCTCCCTCAACCACGTCTCCATGATGGTTATTATATCACAATTCCACGTGTCAATCCTTGCCCTTAACTCATGTGTTTTACCTGCAATACTCCTGGCATTAAAGGAGAGACCGTCCATCATGGTCTTACTCCCTTGAAACTTACTTCCATTGTATTCCCTCTGACTTGTTTGCTTTCCTGTGTTTAGCTGTGTCCCTATTCTGCTAGGAGTCTGCGTCCCCTCCCCCTGCCAAATTAGTTTAATCTCCTCCCAACAGCACTTGCAAACCCACCAGCAAGGATGTTAGTCCCCCTCTGGTTCAGATGTAGACCGACCCACTTGTACAGGTCCCACGTTCCCCAGAAACAGTCCCAGTGGTCCCGGAATCTAAACCTTCCCTCCTACACCAACTCTGAAGCCATGCATTCATCTGTACTATTCTCCTATTTCTATACTCGCTAGCATGTGGCACTGGGAGTAATCAAGAGATTACAACCCGAGAGGTCCTGGTTTTTAGTCCACTGCCTAACTCCCTATATTCTTGATGCAGGACCTCATCCCTCTTTCTACCTATGTCATTGGTACCAACATGTACCATGACATCTGCTTTATCACCCTCCCCCTTCAGGATGCCCTCTAGCCGTTCAGTGACATCCCGGACCTTGGCACCAGGGAGGCAACACACCATCCTGGAGTCACGTTGACGGCCGCAGTAGCACCTATCTGTTCCCCTGACTATAAAATCCCCTATTCCTATTGCTCTTCCTCTCTTTCCCCCTTCTTGTGCAGACAGGCTGCTTGTGGTGCCAGACGCTTGGCTCTGTCCACACTCCCTGGAGGAACCAGTCCCAACAGCTTCCAAAATGGAATACCGATTAGCAAGCGGGATCCCAGGGGAATCCTGAACTACCTGCCTGATTCTCTTGGACTGCCTGGTGGTCACCCATTCCCTTCCTTCCTCAAGTCCCTTCAGCTGCGGTGTGACCACCTCTCTATACGTGCTATCCACGATGCTCTCACACTTGCGGATGCTCCACAGTGTTTCCAGCCGCCAGTCTAGCTCTGAAACCAGAGCTTCCAGGAGCTGCAGCTGGACACACTTCCTGCACACATACTGGTCCCGGGGACTGCAAATGTTCCTGGATTCTCCCATGCAGCAAGAGGAGCAAACCACAGCTTTAAGCTATCCTGCCATGACTAAACCCTTTAAATTTAAAACTTTAGAAGACTATTATAATAAAAAAAATCAACTGAGTCTTGCTAAAACAATGACTTACAATTCAATCCAGCATGAAAAACACCCACCAGGACTTACTCACCAGTCAGCTGTGCTCTGTGGAAACTCTTTGCCCCCCTCACACTCTTGGAGGACAGGTAGGAAATGAAAGGAGCTCCTCACTCCCTCCTCACCGAACTCCCTCTGTCACAAAACTCACACTTTAGCACTCTAATGCAACCCAAGTCAGCACTCCAATGCAAACAGAGTCAGCACTGCAAGATGGCCCACTTTTATACTGTCTGAATCTAGCCCCTGAAAATAATTTAATAATTTAAGCCAATTCTCTAATTAACAAGGTGCAGCTGCAAGCAGAGCCTGAGTGAACTCTGTTTAAAGCTGGTCTAAAACTTACCTTCCCCAACCCAAACAGCAACTGTTAAGTTAATTTGCGACATAAAAGAAAGAATAGACTTTATATACAACTAACCCTTAATTACCCTCAGTCACAAAACTCACACTTCAGCACTCTAATGCAACCCAAGTCAGCACTCCTTTATGGAAGAATGTGGATTTGTTCACTGAACAAGTTCTCCTAAATATCCACAATTAAAAAGAGAAGCTGAGCAAGCAGTCAGAACCATTAAAGCTATGGAGAAGAAAAAACAAGATTTCCAATTAGCACTTCTGATATACAGAACTGCTACATTATTATGTGGATTAGCCTTATCAGAACTCTGAATGGGAAGAAAACTGATAACGTAACTTCCAATTCTACCCGAGAGATTACTTTCGGGACTATGAAACAAGGATGATCAGAAAGTCAAGACAAAGAAAAGTTGTATCGTGACAAACAGACCCGTATTTATAACGGATGATACAGTACAAGAAACCTACCAAAGTTGTCAGAAGGGCAAAAGTTATGGGTATGAGACCAAAATAGAGAAGGGATAATTCTCCAGAAAGATGAAACTCAACAGCGATCCTATCTCCTATGAACTCAAGGAGGTTCTACAGGGAGAAGTTGAAGGAATCTTATTCCTTTACTTCAAAGATGTCAATCGGTCAAACGTTTAGACAACCCAGATGATGAACTGAAAATTCAAAAAGCACCAAATACTACAGACCTCAATGAAGACTGTCCAAGTCAAGGCACAAGGGATCAGAGAAAGACTACCAATCTCCCAAATCTGACCACAGCAAGATCATCGAGAATTGTGAAGCCTCCTGATAGGTTGAATCTATGAAGTAAGAGACTTGGGGGGAGATGGGGTACCATGTAACTAAAAAAGTGAATGTATGTAAATATATATTGGGATAAAAACTTGGGAGGAGATGTAGCATAAGGGTGTCAAAGAGTTAATCTTGACAACATGTAAAGAATATTGCCCGGCATGATGAGACTAGAGTTCACGTGGGAGAGACTCGAGAACAGTTACAGCATAGCTTTTGAAGGAGACACACAGGTTAGTGTGGAGTGTTTATAGCTAATATGATATAAATATTAAAATATAAACACTGCAGCCTAAAAACCTCTCTGGCTAGACTCTATACAGTGGCAGCATACAGAACCAAACAGATAACAGTAGTTGCAGTAAGCCTCAACATCAGTAGCTCTGGACTCTGAAAACAACAGTGACCTTCCTAACTCCAACAGCTCTGACAGATTTCAGTCTTTCCTGTGTGCTTTTCAGTGTCGTTGACTGGAGAGAGTGTCTCCGATTTTTTGTGTTTTTATTTCCCATTCGAGATGTTCAGCATCATTGAATTTATATTTGGTTGCTGGTTGCCTCAGTCACGTGCATTACTGGTCAATTGTCTCATTTGCTTCTTGCTTAGTGGATCAGTAGACAATGGTTTCGTGCATGTGGTTATTTCTTGGGCATGAAGTGGATCATTTTGCATTTTTTGCTGAGTTGTAGTCAATCTGCTCTGGTATAAGTGTCTGAAGTTATCTTCCAATTCTTCACCTCCATAGTATAGACGTAAGGCCCCGTTCCTTATGTCGTCTGTCATTATGAAAACTGCCGTTGTATTTTCAAAGCATTGTAACCACTTTTGCCAATGTGAGAATAAGGATGCTGGCTCTGAGTGCAGTTTAGAACATGGCAGATTGGATATAAACAACACCATACTGACTGGTAATGTAGAGATAAAGGATCCGGGATCACGTTCCTTACAGAGGAAATTTCTCTTCAATGATCCAAGATTATATATTTTGAAATGGATTGGATGGTTGTTTTGGAGAGATCAGTATGTGAGGCGAAATTGTACAAACTACCTCTGTGTCATTCTAACAGTCTCTAAGCTAATGTGCTGTGTGTAAAAGTAGAGAAAAACTTCCAAAACGTTCAGACCTGAAAGCAGTGTTTCAGTTTTGTCATCCTTTTTCTGTTTATTATGTCGCCATCGTGATGTCCTCGGGACTTGGGTGAGGATTAGACGAGTTTGATAAAGGATATGAGGCAAAGTCAGAGAGACAAAGACTGCAGCAGCTGAACATAAAGGCTTCATTTTATTCTGTCTTAGTTACACTTTCTCTTTGCTGGCAAGTGTGTTCGACAGCAGCCTCCAGAGTGCACAATGGACAATGTACAAAACACTGCAGCAGGGAGCAAGAGAACGAGGCCAGAATTTTATGCTCCCTTCCACCACACCCGCTCCCCCCACCCCACCCGCCCACACAGGAGCGTCTGGTAGCAGGGTGGGGGAGGGGGCGTGAAATTGAGTGGGAGGTGGGGTGCTATTCCCGACAACTTCCTGTCCCCCCACTGCAATTTTATGTGGGAAAGCAGCGGCAAGAAAAGGCCTGCCCACCCCAGGGCAATCAAGGCCATTAAGTGACCAATTAACTGCCAATTAAGGGCCTCCTCCCACTGCCGCTTGTATTTTCCCAGCAACGGGCAGGCAGCAGAGGCCCCCAGAAAGCAGTCAGGAAAAACCAGGCGTCATCATTTCGGGATGTGGGCGGGGGCCCTCCAGATTGTGCACTTTGTGCCCCAGGGAGGGCACCCCCATAAACCCCAACTTCCCCCACTGTAATAAAGTCCCCTACCCACTTCCAACCAAACCCTTTGCCTCACTGGGGCCCAGCTGATTGACCCTGCAGAGGGCCGCGCCCCTCTTCCTGCTGTGGCTGTGTTGCAGTCCCAGAAGTGGCCACTGCTCCCGGTGGCGCTGCTGGGACAGTGACCTGCCAGCCCACTGATTGGCTGGCTGCTCCATTAGGTGGGGCTTCCTGCCTCAGAGAGGTGAAACACCCGCCCATGCCCAATTAAGGGCCTGGGGAGCATTAGATCTCGGTGTGGCTCCCCATAGCCGACAGAGGTGGGCTCTTGCACGACTTTATTCCAGGGACGTGGCCTACCGCCAACGTAAAATGCAAGCCAATGAGAGGGCTGCGAGAGAGAGAAAGTGAAAGGGCAGGGAGAGAGAGAAAGTGAGAGGGCAGAGAGAATAAATGAAAGGGGCCGGGAGAGAGAGAAAGTGTGGGGGAAAATCATTCTTGACTACCCTGAATTGAATTTGTTAATGAAGTAGCAGAGAAGAGAATGAGGTGGAGTTTGTTTATTTGGATGTTAAGAATCATTTGATCAGGTACCACATAAATGGCAGATTAATAAAAATGAGGTGCATGGACTAGGAGGGTCAGTGTCCACTTAGATAAAAAATTCTTAAGGACAGAAAACTGTGAGTCATAGTAAATACTTGTTTTTCAGACTGGAGGACGGTCGACAGTGGTGTTCCCCAAGGGTCATTGCTGGGACCACTGCTTGTTTTACTATATATAAATGACTTGGGTCTAGGAATATAGAGTAGAATCTCACACTTTGCTGGTGACACCAAACTTTGAGGTGCTGCAAACAATAAGGATGAGATGAACCACCTGCAAGAGGACATTGATAATCTAGCAGAATGGGCAGAGAGGTGTCCCCTGTCTGAACTCACAGCAGGTCCTGTTCACCAATTTCCCCGTATTGACATCTCTGTGTTTTCCTCATGCTCTACAACACATCCTATTTCAACTCATCCAGTCCCTCCAACCCACCATATCTCTGTAAACTCCTCCAGTCCCAGCAGTCTTTCATACCTCTGTAAACTCCCACAGGACCAAAAAAAGCTCTGTACCCTCCTCCAACGGCAACAACTCTCCTTTATATCAGTAACCTCCCCTCTTACCTGCAACCCGTCAGACCTCTGCACCCTCCCCCAGTACCGACTAAACACCCCATTTCTGTAACTTACACCAGCTTCCAGCAGCTTTTCCAACCCTTCCTATCTCTGTAACTTCCTCCAGGACCTATAATCCTCCCTATCTCATTAACCTCCTCCAGCCTATATAACCCTCCCAATCACTGTAACCTCCTCTAGCCCCTACAGTCCTCCCTATTTTTGTAACCTCCTCCAGCCCCGACAACCCTCCCTATCTCTGTAACCTCCTCCAGCCCCTACAACACTCCCTACCTCTGTAACCTCCTCCAGCCCCTCTAACCCTCCCTATCTCTGTAACCTCATCCAACCCTTATAACCCTCCCTATCTCTGTAACCTCATCCAACCCTTATAACCCTCCCTATCTCTGTTACCTCCTCCACCCCCACAACCCTTCCTATCTCTGTTACCTCCTCCAGCCCCTACAACCCTCCCTATCTCTGTAATCTCTTCCAGCCCCGACAACCCTCACTATCTCTGTTATCTCCTCCAGCCCTTACAACCCTCCCTAGCTCTGTAACCTCTTCCACCCCCGACAACCCTTACTATCTATGTTACCTCCTCCAGCCCCAGAGCCCTCCTTATCTATGTAACCTCCACCAGCCCCACAACCTTCCCTGTACCTGGATCCTCCTCCAGCTGCTACCACCCTCTGAGCTCTCCAAACACCTCTAATTCTAGCAACTTGAGAATTCCCCAACAACACCCACCAACGCCACCATCTGATTCGTGGAGAGAGAGATAGAGACAGCAGTGACTGTGTTGGGGAATGCAATCGAGATGGACTCAATAAAGTTTTTCCAGAAACAAAACAGATAATAATCATCAACTGGAAGGAGAAGCATCTGCAGCATTTTGGCTTTTCTGAGAACAAGTTTATTTCTGTCTAACCAGATGTGAGGAGCTGAGAATCAAACCGGTGGAAGTGGAGGAGAGACGGCAGATTCTGTTTCTCTTCCTGTCCCACAGGGGGGGCTCTGACTTTCCCCCTGAACCCATTTCCATCCGGTCCTCCAAAGGTCACCTCTTGCCTGCTGGGGATGATGAATATTATTTGGAAACTCTGGGACCCGCCTCTGAGCTGCTCTCAGTTGTTTTGTTTATTCATTAATTGAATAATTGATGTAACTGGATATTTCACCGCACTCTTGACCTGCTCTCTGAACTTGGACTGAGTCATCCCATAAATAAATGTGTTTGTGCAGCAACTTAAAGCCCTCAGCATAAATCCGACTTCTCTAAATATGAATTCAGAATCATTCAAACTATCGGGAACTTTTCCTGCAATCTTATAATAGATGAAATCTATAACACGCACCAACCACAGAAGTATGAAGCTGCCGGATATGGTGAACAGTAAAATCACAGACTTCCTTCTGCTCTCCATCTCTGGGTCACTGTGATTCTCTCCCTTACTCTGACCCCTCAGTCCCTTACGGACTTGACTGGTCAATAAAATGTGTCTGACTGTCAAGGCATTCAGCAACAGAATTAAAGTGAATGGGAGCAATAGGGTTAAAAACTTAACAAACCAGCTAAATCCCACCCATCCGGGCTCAGTAAAATAACTTGGCTTTAAATAACATTCCCACAGTACATTGCTGATGATCAATACAGGTTGATATACAAAGTAGAAGGGGATATTTTTTAAACAGAGCAGAATGCAGGTTGTTGCGAGAACCACAGCTGCAGTTTTCTCGGTGCAATATTTTATTTTCAGCTTCTGGCAACAAATGGCCACGAATCGATCAAAGGTGAAAGTGACGGTGAACCAGACAGAACAGTCGATGGCTGCACGAACCAGGACAGTGATAACACTACACACAGAGTTGATGCCCAGGAAAGATCCCCGGAAATAATAATAATTCATCCGCTTCAGTATGATCCCAGCAATAACGATCAGTAGATCCGCAGTTGCCATGGCCACCAGGTAGCGAGTGGTACAGGTGGAGAGTCCGCACTTTCCCCGGGACAGGATCACAATCGCCAGTAAATTAACTGGAAGAGAGAGAAGGGAAAAGAGACTGGAAATTACTGATCAAACATTCTCCGTGTCTGACCCAGACAGTAAGTTTAGCACCAAAAACATGTGAGTTAGATCAGGTCAAAGGTGAACATTTTAAAAAATCTCAAACCCGTCAACAACCCACCTCCGACCTGCCCACATCCAGGTTGAACTGAGTCGGGACAGGGGACTGACTGACAACCACTCCAAGGAAGTGAGTTGGCAATTTAAATATTTTAATGAGTCAGGAAGTCTCTGATTCAACCTGTTTTACAGGTTTAATTGTGGCCACGCCACGCCCTCCGGGATCAGACCCCACGCCCTCCGGGATCAGACCCCACGCCCTCCGGGATCAGACCACACCACCATCCAGGATCAGAACACCCAACCTGTGGGATCAGACCCCACGCCCTCCGGGATCAGAACACCCACCCTCTGGGATCATAACACCCACCCTCTGGGATCAGACCACACACCCTCTGGGATCAGAACACACACCCTCTGGGGTCAGAACTCACACCCTCTGGGATCAGAACACACACCCTCCGGGATCAGAACACACACCCTCTGGGATCAGAACACACACCCTCCGGGATCAGAACACACACCCTCTGGGATCAGAACACACACCCTCCAGGATCAGAACACACACCCTCTGGGATCAGAACACACACCCTCCAGGATCAGAACACACACCCTCTGGGATCAGAACACACACCCTCCAGGATCAGAACACACACCCTCTGGGATCAGAACACACACCCTCCAGGATCAGAACACACACCCTCTGGGATCAGAACACACACCCTCCAGGATCAGAACACACACCCTCTGGGATCAGAACACACACCCTCCGGGATCAGAACACACACCCACTGGGATCAGAACACACACCCTCCGGGATCAGAACACACACCCTCTGGGATCAGAACACACACCCTCTGGGATCAGAACACACACCCTCCAGGATCAGAACACACACCCTCCAGGATCAGAACAGACACCCTCTGGGATCAGAACACACACCCTCCAGGATCAGAACACACACCCTCCGGGATCAGAACACACACCCTCCAGGATCAGAACACACACCCTCTGGGATCAGAACACACACCCTCTGGGATCAGAACACACACCCTCCAGGATCAGAACACACACCCTCTGGGATCAGAACACACACCCTCTTGGATCAGAACACACACCCTCCAGGATCAGAACACACACCCTCTGGGATCAGAACACACACCCTCCAGGATCAGAACACACACCCTCCAGGATCAGAACAGACACCCTCTGGGATCAGAACACACACCCTCCAGGATCAGAACACACACCCTCTGGGATCAGAACACACACCCTCCAGGATCAGAACACACACCCTCCAGGATCAGAACACACACCCTCTGGGATCAGAACACACACCCTCCAGGATCAGAACACACACCCTCCAGGATCAGAACACACACCCTCTGGGATCAGAACACACACCCTCCAGGATCAGAACACACACCCTCCGGGATCAGAACACACACCCTCTGGGATCAGAACACACACCCTCCAGGATCAGAACACACACCCTCTGGGATCAGAACACACACCCTCTGGGATCAGAACACACACCCTCCAGGATCAGAACACACACCCTCCAGGATCAGAACACACACCCTCTGGGATCAGAACACACACCCTCCAGGATCAGAACACACACCCTCTGGGATCAGAACACACACCCTCCAGGATCAGAACACACACCCTCTGGGATCAGAACACACACCCTCCAGGATCAGAACACACACCCTCCAGGATCAGAACACACACCCTCTGGGATCAGAACACACACCCTCTGGGATCAGAACACACACCCTCCAGGATCAGAACACACACCCTCTGGGATCAGAACACACACCCTCCAGGATCAGAACACACACCCTCTGGGATCAGAACACACACCCTCCAGGATCAGAACACACACCCTCTGGGATCAGAACACACACCCTCTGGGATCAGAACACACACCCTCCAGGATCAGAACACACACCCTCTGGGATCAGAACACACACCCTCTGGGATCAGAACACACAGCCTCCAGGATCAGAACACACACCCTCTGGGATCAGAACACACACCCTCCAGGATCAGAACACACACCCTCCAGGATCAGAACACACACCCTCTGGGATCAGAACACACACCCTCCAGGATCAGAACACACACCCTCCAGGATCAGAACACACACCCTCTGGGATCAGAACACACACCCTCCAGGATCAGAACACACACCCTCTGGGATCAGAACACACACCCTCCAGGATCAGAACACACACCCTCTGGGATCAGAACACACACCCTCCAGGATCAGAACACACACCCTCTGGGATCAGAACACACACCCTCCAGGATCAGAACACACACCCCCCAGGATCAGAACACACACCCTCTGGGATCAGAACACACACCCTCCGGGATCAGAACACACACCCTCTGGGATCAGAACACACACCCTCTGGGATCAGAACACACACCCTCCAGGATCAGAACACACACCCTCCGGGATCAGAACAGACACCCTCTGGGATCAGAACACACACCCTCTGGGATCAGAACACACACCCTCCGGGATCAGAACACACACCCTCTGGGATCAGAACACACACCCTCCAGGATCAGAACACACACCCTCCGGGATCAGAACACACACTCTCCAGGATCAGAACACACACCCTCTGGGATCAGAACACACACCCTCCGGGATCAGAACACACACCCTCCAGGATCAGAACACACACCCTCCAGGATCAGAACACACACCCTCTGGGATCAGAACACACACCCTCTGGGATCAGAACACACACCCTCCAGGATCAGAACACACACCCTCTGGGATCAGAACACACACCCTCTGGGATCAGAACACACACCCTCCAGGATCAGAACACACACCCTCTGGGATCAGAACACACACCCTCCAGGATCAGAACACACACCCTCCAGGATCAGAACACACACCCTCTGGGATCAGAACACACACCCTCCAGGATCAGAACACACACCCTCCAGGATCAGAACACACACCCTCCAGGATCAGAACACACATCCTCTGGGATCAGAACACACACCCTCTGGGATCAGAACACACACCCTCCAGGATCAGAACACACACCCTCTGGGATCAGAACACACACCCTCCAGGATCAGAACACACACCCTCTGGGATCAGAACACACACCCTCCAGGATCAGAACACACACCCTCCGGGATCAGAACACACACCCTCTGGGATCAGAACACACACCCTCCACGATCAGAACACACACCCTCCAGGATCAGAACACACACCCTCTGGGATCAGAACACACACCCTCCGGGATCAGAACACACACCCTCCAGGATCAGAACACACACCCTCCAGGATCAGAACACACACCCTCTGGGATCAGAACACACACCCTCCAGGATCAGAACACACACCCTCTGGGATCAGAACACACACCCTCCAGGATCAGAACACACACCCTCCAGGATCAGAACACACACCCTCTGGGATCAGAACACACACCCTCCAGGATCAGAACACACACCCTCTGGGATCAGAACACACACCCTCCAGGATCAGAACACACACCCTCTGGGATCAGAACACACACCCTCTGGGATCAGAACACACACCCTCCAGGATCACAACACACACCCTCTGGGATCAGAACACACACCCTCCAGGATCAGAACACACACCCTCTGGGATCAGAACACACACCCTCCAGGATCAGAACACACACCCTCTGGGATCAGAACACACACCCTCCAGGATCAGAACACACACCCTCTGGGATCAGAACACACACCCTCCAGGATCAGAACACACACCCTCTGGGATCAGAACACACACCCTCCAGGATCAGAACACACACCCTCTGGGATCAGAACACACACCCTCTGGGATCAGAACACACACCCTCCAGGATCAGAACACACACCCTCTGGGATCAGAACACACACCCTCCAGGATCAGAACACACACCCTCCAGGATCAGAACACACACCCTCTGGGATCAGAACACACACCCTCCAGGATCAGAACACACACCCTCTGGGATCAGAACACACACCCTCCGGGATCAGAACACACACCCTCTGGGATCAGAACACACACCCTCCAGGATCAGAACACACACCCTCCAGGATCAGAACACACACCCTCTGGGATCAGAACACACACCCTCCAGGATCAGAACACACACCCTCCGGGATCAGAACACACACCCTCTGGGATCAGAACACACACCCTCCAGGATCAGAACACACACCCTCTGGGATCAGAACACACACCCTCCAGGATCAGAACACACACCCTCCAGGATCAGAACACACACCCTCTGGGATCAGAACACACACCCTCCAGGATCAGAACACACACCCTCTGGGATCAGAACACACACCCTCCGGGATCAGAACACACACCCTCTGGGATCAGAACACACACCCTCTGGGATCAGAACACACACCCTCCAGGATCAGAACACACACCCTCTGGGATCAGAACACACACCCTCCAGGATCAGAACACACACCCTCCGGGATCAGAACACACACCCTCTGGGATCAGAACACACACCCTCCAGGATCAGAACACACACCCTCTGGGATCAGAACACACACCCTCCAGGATCAGAACACACACCCTCCAGGATCAGAACACACACCCTCTGGGATCAGAACACACACCCTCCGGGATCAGAACACACACCCTCTGGGATCAGAACACACACCCTCCAGGATCAGAACACACACCCTCTGGGATCAGAACACACACCCTCCAGGATCAGAACACACACCCTCCAGGATCAGAACACACACCCTCTGGGATCAGAACACACACCCTCCAGGATCAGAACACACACCCTCCAGGATCAGAACACACACCCTCTGGGATCAGAACACACACCCTCCAGGATCAGAACACACACCCTCCAGGATCAGAACACACACCCTCCGGGATCAGAACACACACCCTCCAGGATCAGAACACACACCCTCTGGAATCAGAACACACACCCTCTGGATCAGAACACACACCCTCCAGGATCAGAACACACACCCTCCAGGATCAGAACACACACCCTCTGGATCAGAACACACACCCTCTGGGATCAGAACACACACCCTCCAGGATCAGAACACACACCCTCTGGGATCAGAACACACACCCTCCAGGATCAGAACACACACCCTCTGGGATCAGAACACACACCCTCTGGATCAGAACACACACCCTCCAGGATCAGAACACACACCCTCTGGATCAGAACACACACCCTCCAGGATCAGAACACACACCCTCTGGATCAGAACACACACCCTCCAGGATCAGAACACACACCCTCTGGGATCAGAACACACACCCTCCAGGATCAGAACACACACCCTCCAGGATCAGAACACACACCCTCTGGGATCAGAACACACACCCTCCAGGATCAGAACACACACCCTCCGGGATCAGAACACACACCCTCTGGGATCAGAACACACACCCTCTGGGATCAGAACACACACCCTCCAGGATCAGAACACACACCCTCTGGGATCAGAACACACACCCTCCAGGATCAGAACACACACCCTCTGGGATCAGAACACACACCCTCCAGGATCAGAACACACACCCTCTGGGATCAGAACACACACCCTCTGGGATCAGAACACACACCCTCCAGGATCAGAACACACACCCTCTGGGATCAGAACACACACCCTCCAGGATCAGAACACACACCCTCTGGGATCAGAACACACACCCTCCAGGATCAGAACACACACCCTCTGGGATCAGAACACACACCCTCCAGGATCAGAACACACACCCTCTGGGATCAGAACACACACCCTCCAGGATCAGAACACACACCCTCCAGGATCAGAACACACACCCTCCGGGATCAGAACACACACCCTCTGGGATCAGAACACACACCCTCCGGGATCAGAACACACACCCTCTGGGATCAGAACACACACCCTCTGGATCAGAACACACACCCTCCAGGATCAGAACACACACCCTCTGGGATCAGAACACACACCCTCCAGGATCAGAACACACACCCTCCAGGATCAGAACACACACCCTCCGGGATCAGAACACACACCCTCTGGGATCAGAACACACACCCTCCAGGATCAGAACACACACCCTCTGGGATCAGAACACACACCCTCCAGGATCAGAACACACACCCTCCAGGATCAGAACACACACCCTCCAGGATCAGAACACACACCCTCCGGGATCAGAACACACACCCTCTGGATCAGAACACACACCCTCGGGATCAGAACACACACCCTCCAGGATCAGAACACACACCCTCTGGGATCAGAACACACACCCTCCGGGATCAGAACACACACCCTCTGGGATCAGAACACACACCCTCTGGATCAGAACACACACCCTCCGGGATCAGAACACACACCCTCCAGGATCAGAACACACACCCTCCGGGATCAGAACACACACCCTCCGGATCAGAACACACACCCTCTGGGATCAGAACACACAACCCTCCAGGATCAGAACACACACCCTCCGGGATCAGAACACACACCCTCCGGGATTAGAACACACACCCTCTGGGATCAGAACACAAACCCTCTTGGATCAGAACACACACCCTCCGGGATCAGAACACACACCCTCTGGGATCAGAACACACACCCTCCAGGATCAGAACACACAACCCTCCTGGATCAGAACACACACCCTCTGGGATCAGAACACACACCCTCGGGATCAGAACACACACCCTCCAGGATCAGAACACACACCCTCTGGGATCAGAACACACACCCTCCGGGATCAGAACACACACCCTCTGGGATCAGAACACACACCCTCCAGGATCAGAACACACACCCTCCGGGATCAGAACAGACACCCTCTGGGATCAGAACACACACCCTCTGGGATCAGAACACACACCCTCCTGGGATCAGAACACACACCCTCCAGGATCAGAACACACACCCTCTGGGATCAGAACACACACCCTCCAGGATCAGAACACACACCCTCTGGGATCAGAACACACACCCTCTGGGATCAGAACACACACCCTCCAGGATCAGAACACACACCCTCGGATCTGAACACACACCCTCCAGGATCAGAACACACACCCTCCAGGATCAGAACACACACCCTCTGGATCAGAACACACACCCTCTGGGATCAGAACACACACCCTCCTGGGATCAGAACACACACCCTCCAGGATCAGAACACACACCCTCTGGGATCAGAACACACACCCTCTGGGATCAGAACACACACCCTCTGGGATCAGAACACACACCCTCCAGGATCAGAACACACACCCTCCGGATCAGAACACACACCCTCTGGGATCAGAACACACACCCTCTGGATCAGAACACACACCCTCCAGGATCAGAACACACACCTCTGGATCAGAACACACACCCTCGGGATCAGAACACACACCCTCCAGGATCAGAACACACACCCTCTGGGATCAGAACACACACCCTCCAGATCAGAACACACACCCTCTGGGATCAGAACACACACCCTCTGGGATCAGAACACACACCCTCCAGGATCAGAACACACACCCTCTGGATCAGAACACACACCCTCCGGGATCAGAACACACACCCTCTGGGATCAGAACACACACCCCTGGATCAGACACCCCCCACACCCCCCCAGGATCAGAACACACACCCTCTGGGATCAGAACACACACCCTCTGGATCAGAACACACACCCTCCAGGATCAGAACACACACCCTCTGGATCAGAACACACACCCTCTGGGATCAGAACACACACCCTCCGGATCAGAACACACACCCTCCAGGATCAGAACACACACCCTCTGGATCAGAACACACACCCTCTGGGATCAGAACACACACCCTCTGGGATCAGAACACACACCCTCCAGGATCAGAACACACACCCTCGGGATCAGAACACACACCCTCCAGGGATCAGAACACACACCCTCCAGGATCAGAACACACACCCTCTGGGATCAGAACACACACCCTCTGGGATCAGAACACACACCCTCCAGGATCAGAACACACACCCTCCTGGGATCAGAACACACACCCTCTGGGATCAGAACACACACCCTCTGGGATCAGAACACACACCCTCAGGATCAGAACACACACCCTCTGGGATCAGAACACACACCCTCCGGGATCAGAACACACACCCTCTGGATCAGAACACACACCCTCTGGGATCAGAACACACACCCTCCTGGGATCAGAACACACACCCTCCAGGGATCAGAACACACACCCTCTGGGATCAGAACACACACCCTCTGGATCAGAACACACACCCTCCTGGATCAGAACACACACCCTCAGGATCAGAACACACACCCTCCTGGGATCAGAACACACACCCTCTGGATCAGAACACACACCCTCTGGGATCAGAACACACACCCTCTGGATCAGAACACACACCCTCTGGGATCAGAACACACACCCTCTGGGATCAGAACACACACCCTCCAGGATCAGAACACACACCCTCTGGGATCAGAACACACACCCTCTGGGATCAGAACACACACCCTCTGGGATCAGAACACACACCTCTCTGGATCAGAACACACACCCTCTGGGATCAGAACACACACCCTCCAGGATCAGAACACACACCCTCTGGGATCAGAACACACACCATCTCTGGGATCAGAACACACACCCTCTGGATCAGAACACACACAATCTCTGGATCAGAACACACACCCTCTGGGATCAGAACACACCCTCCAGGATCAGAACACACCCTCTGGGATCAGAACACACAATCTCTGGGATCAGAACACACACCCTCTGGATCAGAACACACACCCTCCAGGATCAGAACACACCCTCTGGGATCAGAACACACACCCTCTGGATCAGAACACACACCCTCTGGGATCAGAACACACACCCTCTGGATCAGAACACACACCCTCCAGGATCAGAACACACACCCTCTGGGATCAGAACACACACCCTCTGGGATCAGAACACACACAATCTCTGGGATCAGAACACACACCCTCTGGGATCAGAACACACACCCTCTGGATCAGAACACACACAATCTCTGGGATAACACACACCCTCTGGGATCAGAACACACACCCTCTGGGATCAGAACACACACAATCTCTGGGATCAGAACACACACCCTCTGGGATCAGAACACACACCCTCCAGGATCAGAACACACACCCTCCGGGATCAGAACACACACCCTCTGGGATCAGAACACACACAATCTCTGGGATCAGAACACACACCCTCTGGGATCAGAACACACACCCTCTGGGATCAGAACACACACCCTCCGGGATCAGAACACACACCCTCTGGGATCAGAACACACACCCTCCAGGATCAGAACACACACCCTCCAGGATCAGAACACACACCCTCTGGGATCAGAACACACACCCTCCAGGATCAGAACACACACCCTCTGGGATCAGAACACACACCCTCCAGGATCAGAACACACACCCTCCGGGATCAGAACACACACCCTCCAGGATCAGAACACACACCCTCCAGGATCAGAACACACACCCTCTGGGATCAGAACACACACCCTCCGGGATCAGAACACACCCTCCAGGATCAGAACACACACCCTCCAGGATCAGAACACACACCCTCCGGGATCAGAACACACACCCTCTGGATCAGAACACACACCCTCTGGGATCAGAACACACACCCTCCGGGATCAGAACACACACCCTCTGGGATCAGAACACACACCCTCTGGGATCAGAACGCACACCCTCCGGGATCAGAACACACCCTCCAGGATCAGAACACACACCCTCTGGGATCAGAACACACACCCTCCGGGATCAGAAAACACACCCTCCAGGATCAGAACACACACCCTCCGGGATCAGAACACACACCCTCTGGGATCAGAACACACACCCTCCAGGATCAGAACACACCCTCCGGGATCAGAACACACACCCTCTGGGATCAGAACACACACCCTCTGGGATCAGAACACACACCCTCCAGGATCAGAACACACACCCTCTGGGATCAGAACACACACCCTCCAGGATCAGAACACACACCCTCTGGGATCAGAACACACACCCTCCGGGATCAGAACACACACCCTCCAGGATCAGAACACACATCCTCCAGGATCAGAACACACACCCTCTGGGATCAGAACACACACCCTCCAGGATCAGAACACACACCCTCTGGGATCAGAACACACACCCTCCAGGATCAGAACACACACCCTCTGGGATCAGAACACACACCCTCCAGGATCAGAACACACACCCTCCAGGATCAGAACACACACCCTCCGGGATCAGAACACACACCCTCTGGGATCAGAACACACACCCTCTGGGATCAGAACACACACCCTCCGGGATCAGAACACACACCCTCCAGGATCAGAACACACACCCTCCGGGATCAGAACACACACCCTCCGGGATCAGAACACACACCCTCCGGGATCAGAACACACACCCTCCAGGATCAGAACACACACCCTCCAGGATCAGAACACACACCCTCTGGAATCAGAACACACACCCTCTGGGATCAGAACACACACCCTCTGGGATCAGAACACACACCCTCCAGGATCAGAACACACACCCTCTGGGATCAGAACACACACCCTCTGGAATCAGAACACACACCCTCCAGGATCAGAACACACCCTCCAGGATCAGAACACACACCCTCTGGGATCAGAACACACAACCTCCAGGATCAGAACACACACCCTCTGGGATCAGAACACAGACCCTCCAGGATCAGAACACACACCCTCTGGGATCAGAACACACACCCTCCAGGATCAGAACACACACCCTCCAGGATCAGAACACACACCCTCTGGGATCAGAACACACACCCTCCAGGATCAGAACACACACCCTGCAGGATCAGAACACACCCTCCAGGATCAGAACACACACCCTCCAGGATCAGAACACACACCCTCCAGGATCAGAACACACACCCTCCGGGATCAGAACACACACCCTCTGGGATCAGAACACACACCCTCCAGGATCAGAACACACACCCTCCGGGATCAGAACACACACCCTCCAGATCAGAACACACACCCTCCGGGATCAGAACACACACCCTCTGGGATCAGAACACACACCCTCCAGGATCAGAACACACACCCTCTGGGATCAGAACACACACCCTCTGGGATCAGAAACACACACCCTCCAGGATCAGAACACACACCCTCTGGGATCAGAACACACACCCTCCAGGATCAGAACCCACACCCTCTGGGATCAGAACACACACCCTCCGGGATCAGAACACACACCCTCCAGGATCAGAACACACACCATCTTGGATCAGAACACACACCCTCTGGGATCAGAACACACACCCTCTGGGATCAGAACACACACCCTCCAGGATCAGAACACACACCCTCCGGGATCAGAACACACACACTCTGGATCAGTACACACACCCTCTGGGATCAGAACACACACCCTCCGGGATCAGAACACACACCCTCCGGGATCAGAACACACACCCTCTGGGATCAGAACACACACCCTCTGGGATCAGAACACACACCCTCCAGGATCAGAACACACACCCTCCAGGATCAGAACACACACCCTCCTGGATCAGAACACACACCCTCTGGGATCAGAACACACACCCTCCAGGATCAGAACACACACCCTCCGGGATCAGAACACACACCCTCCGGGATCAGAACACACACCCTCTGGGATCAGAACACACACCCTCCAGGATCAGAACACACACCCTCCAGGATCAGAACACACACCCTCTGGGATCAGAACACACACCCTCCAGGATCGGAACACACACCCTCCAGGATCAGAACACACACCCTCTGGGATCAGAACACACACCCTCCGGGATCAGAACACACACCCTCTGGGATCAGAACACACACCCTCTGGGATCAGAACACACACCCTCCAGGATCAGAACACACACTCTCCGGGATCAGAACACACACCCTCCAGGATCAGAACACACACCCTCAGGATCAGAACACACACCCTCCGGATCAGAACACACACCTCCGGGATCAGAACACACACCCTCTGGGATCAGAACACACACCCTCCAGGATCAGAACACACACCCTCTGGGATCAGAACACACACCCTCCAGGATCAGAACACACACCCTCCAGGATCAGAACACACACCCTCTGGGATCAGAACACACACCCTCCGGGATCAGAACACACACCCTCTGGGATCAGAACACACACCCTCCAGGATCAGAACACACACCCTCCAGGATCAGAACACACACCCTCTGGGATCAGAACACACACCCTCCAGGATCAGAACACACACCCTCTGGGATCAGAACACACACCCTCCGGGTTCAGAACACACACCCTCTGGGATCAGAACACACACCCTCTGGATCAGAACACACACCCTCTGGGATCAGAACAGACACCCTCCAGGATCAGAACACACACCCTCTGGGATCAGAACACACACCCTCTGGGATCAGAACACACACCCTCCAGGATCAGAACACACACCCTCCAGGATCAGAACACACACCCTCTGGGATCAGAACACACACCCTCCAGGATCAGAACACACACCCTGCAGGATCAGAACACACCCTCCAGGATCAGAACACACACCCTCCAGGATCAGAACACACACCCTCCAGGATCAGAACACACACCCTCCGGGATCAGAACACACACCCTCTGGGATCAGAACACACACCCTCCAGGATCAGAACACACACCCTCCGGATCAGAACACACACCTCTCCAGGATCAGAACACACACCCTCGGGATCAGAACACACACCCTCTGGATCAGAACACACACCCTCCAGGATCAGAACACACACCCTCTGGGATCAGAACACACACCCTCTGGGATCAGAACACACACCCTCCAGGATCAGAACACACACCCTCTGGGATCAGAACACACACCCTCCAGGATCAGAACCCACACCCTCTGGGATCAGAACACACACCCTCCGGGATCAGAACACACACCCTCCAGGATCAGAACACACACCATCTGGATCAGAACACACACCCTCTGGGATCAGAACACACACCCTCTGGATCAGAACACACACCCTCCAGGATCAGAACACACACCCTCCGGGATCAGAACACACACACTCTGGATCAGTACACACACCCTCTGGGATCAGAACACACACCCTCCGGGATCAGAACACACACCCTCCGGGATCAGAACACACACCCTCTGGGATCAGAACACACACCCTCTGGGATCAGAACACACACCCTCCAGGATCAGAACACACACCCTCCAGGATCAGAACACACACCCTCCTGGATCAGAACACACACCCTCTGGGATCAGAACACACACCCTCCAGGATCAGAACACACACCCTCGGGATCAGAACACACACCCTCCGGGATCAGAACACACACCCTCTGGGATCAGAACACACACCCTCCAGGATCAGAACACACACCCTCCAGGATCAGAACACACACCCTCTGGGATCAGAACACACACCCTCCAGGATCGGAACACACACCCTCCAGGATCAGAACACACACCCTCTGGGATCAGAACACACACCCTCCGGGATCAGAACACACACCCTCTGGGATCAGAACACACACCCTCTGGGATCAGAACACACACCCTCCAGGATCAGAACACACACTCTCCGGGATCAGAACACACACCCTCCAGGATCAGAACACACACCCTCCAGGATCAGAACACACACCCTCCGGGATCAGAACACACACCCTCCGGATCAGAACACACACCCTCTGGGATCAGAACACACACCCTCCAGGATCAGAACACACACCCTCTGGGATCAGAACACACACCCTCCAGGATCAGAACACACACCCTCCAGGATCAGAACACACACCCTCTGGGATCAGAACACACACCCTCCGGGATCAGAACACACACCCTCTGGGATCAGAACACACACCCTCCAGGATCAGACACACACCCTCCAGGATCAGAACACACACCCTCTGGGATCAGAACACACACCCTCCAGGATCAGAACACACACCCTCTGGGATCAGAACACACACCCTCCGGGTTCAGAACACACACCCTCTGGGATCAGAACACACACCCTCTGGGATCAGAACACACACCCTCTGGGATCAGAACAGACACCCTCCAGGATCAGAACACACACCCTCTGGGATCAGAACACACACCCTCTGGGATCAGAACACACACCCTCCAGGATCAGAACACACACCCTCTGGGATCAGAACACACACCCTCCAGGATCAGAACACACACCCTCTGGGATCAGAACACACACCCTCCAGGATCAGAACACACACCCTCCAGGATCAGAACCCACACCCTCTGGGATCAGAACACACACCCTCTGGGATCAGAACACACACCCTCCAGGATCAGAACACACACCCTCTGGGATCAGAACACACACCCTCCAGGATCAGAACACACACCCTCCAGGATCAGAACACACACCCTCCAGGATCAGAACCCACACCCTCTGGGATCAGAACACACACCCTCTGGGATCAGAACACACACCCTCCAGGATCAGAACACACACCCTCTGGGATCAGAACACACACCCTCCAGGATCAGAACACACACCCTCCAGGATCAGAACCCACACCCTCTGGGATCAGAACACACACCCTCCAGGATCAGAACACACACCCTCCAGGATCAGAACACACACCCTCCGGGATCAGAACACACACCCTCCAGGATCAGAACACACACCCTCCGGGATCAGAACACACACCCTCCGGGATCAGAACACACACCCTCTGGGATCAGAACACACACCCTCCAGGATCAGAACACACACCCTCCAGGATCAGAACACCCACCCTCTGGGATCAGAACACACACCCTCTGGGATCAGAACACACACCCTCTGGGATCAGAACACACACCCTCCAGGATCAGAACACACACCCTCCAGGATCAGAACACACACCCTCCGGGATCAGAACACACACCCTCCGGGATCAGAACACACACCCTCTGGATCAGAACACACACCCTCTGGGATCAGAACACACACCCTCCAGGATCAGAACACACACCCTCCGGGATCAGAACACACACCCTCTGGGATCAGAACACACACCCTCTGGGATCAGAACACACACCCTCCAGGATCAGAACACAGACCCTCCAGGATCAGAACACACACCCTCTGGGATCAGAACACACACCCTCCGGGATCAGAACACACACCCTCTGGGATCAGAAACACACACCCTCTGGGATCAGAACACACACCCTCCAGGATCAGAACACACACCCTCCAGGATCAGAACACACACCCTCTGGGATCAGAACACACACCCTCCGGGATCAGAACACACACCCTCCGGGATCAGAACACACACCCTCCGGATCAGAACACACACCCTCTGGGATCAGAACACACACCCTCCAGGATCAGAACACACACCCTCTGGGATCAGAACACACACCCTCCAGGATCAGAACACACACCCTCCAGGATCAGAACACACACCCTCTGGGATCAGAACTCACACCCTCCGGGATCAGAACACACACCCTCTGGGATCAGAACACACACCCTCCAGGATCAGAACACACACCCTCTGGGATCAGAACACACACCCTCCAGGATCAGAACACACACCCTCTGGGATCAGAACACACACCCTCCGGGATCAGAACACACACCCTCTGGGATCAGAACACACACCCTCTGGGATCAGAACACACACCCTCTGGGATCAGAACAGACACCCTCCAGGATCAGAACACACACCCTCCGGGATCAGAACACACACCCTCTGGGATCAGAACACACACCCTCCAGGATCAGAACACACACCCTCCAGGATCAGAACCCACACCCTCTGGGATCAGAACACACACCCTCCGGGATCAGAACACACACCCTCCAGGATCAGAACACACACCATCTTGGATCAGAACACACACCCTCTGGGATCAGAACACACACCCTCTGGGATCAGAACACACACCCTCCAGGATCAGAACACACACCCTCCAGGATCAGAACACACACCCTCCGGGATCAGAACACACACCCTCTGGGATCAGAACACACACCCTCCAGGATCAGAACACACACCCTCCAGGATCAGAACACCCACCCTCTGGGATCAGAACACACACCCTCTGGGATCAGAACACACACCCTCTGGGATCAGAACACACACCCTCCAGGATCAGAACACACACCCTCCAGGATCAGAACACACACCCTCCGGGATCAGAACACACACCCTCTGGGATCAGAACACACACCCTCCAGGATCAGAAAACACACCCTCTGGGATCAGAACACACACCCTCCAGGATCAGAACACACACCCTCTGGGATCAGAACACACACCCTCTGGGATCAGAACACACACCCTCCAGGATCAGAACACACACCCTCCGGGATCAGAACACACACCCTCTGGGATCAGAACACACACCCTCTGGATCAGAACACACACCCTCCGGGATCAGAACACACACCCTCTGGGATCAGAACACACACCCTCTGGGATCAGAACACACACCCTCTGGATCAGAACACACACCCTCCAGGATCAGAACACACACCCTCCGGGATCAGAACACACACCCTCTGGGATCAGAACACACACCCTCCGGGATCAGAACACACACCCTCTGGGATCAGAACACACCCTCCAGGATCAGAACACACACCCTCTGGGATCAGAACACACACCCTCCAGGATCAGAACACACACCCTCCGGATCAGAACACACACCCTCTGGATCAGAACACACACCCTCCGGGATCAGAACACACACCCTCCAGGATCAGAACACACACCCTCTGGGATCAGAACACACACCCTCCGGGATCAGAACACACACCCTCTGGGATCAGAACACACCCTCCAGGATCAGAACACACACCCTCCAGGATCAGAACACACACCCTCCAGGATCAGAACACCCACCCTCTTGGATCAGAACACACACCCTCCAGGATCAGAACACACACCCTCCAGGATCAGAACACACACCCTCTGGGATCAGAACACACACCCTCTGGGATCAGAACACACACCCTCCAGGATCAGAACACACACCCTCCAGGATCAGAACACCCACCCTCTTGGATCAGAACACACACCCTCCAGGATCAGAACACACACCCTCCAGGATCAGAACACACACCCTCTGGGATCAGAACACACACCCTCCGGGATCAGAACACACACCCTCCAGGATCAGAACACCCACCCTCTTGGATCAGAACACACACCCTCCAGGATCAGAACACACACCCTCCAGGATCAGAACACACACCCTCCGGGATCAGAACACACACCCTCTGGGATCAGAACACACACCCTCCAGGATCAGAACACACACCCTCTGGGATCAGAACACACACCCTCCAGGATCAACACACCCTCCAGGATCAGAACACACACCCTCTGGATCAGAACACACACCCTCCTGGATCAGAACACACACCCTCCAGGATCAGAACACACACCCTCCAGGATCAGAACACACACCCTCTGGATCAGAACACACACCCTCCAGGATCAGAACACACACCCTCTGGGATCAGAACACACACCCTCCAGGATCAGAACACACACCCTCTGGGATCAGAACACACACCCTCCAGGATCAGAACACACACCCTCTGGGATCAGAACACACACCCTCCAGGATCAGAACACACACCCTCTGGGATCAGAACACACACCCTCCAGGATCAGAACACACACCCTCTGGGATCAGAACACACACCCTCCTGGATCAGAACACACACCCTCCAGGATCAGAACACACACCCTCCAGGATCAGAACACACACCCTCTGGGATCAGAACACACACCCTCTGGATCAGAACACACACCCTCCAGGATCAGAACACACACCCTCCAGGATCAGAACACCCACCCTCTGGGATCAGAACACACACCCTCCAGGATCAGAACACACACCCTCCAGGATCAGA